>NC_057794.1:480469520-480778907 GCF_018294505.1 Triticum aestivum
ATAATTGCGTCAGCATGACGTCATCATTGCATCAGCGGTCAACGCGGCTGGTCCGGGTCAAACCTGACGTGTGGGACCCACACGTCAGTGACAGGGGGTTAACAGGGGTTATTTTAATTTAATTAAATGGTTAGGGGGGGGGGTCGGGCCCACTGGTCAGCCTCAGGGGGGGTTAGTTAACGGTGATTAGCACTAAGCTAATCACCTGACGGGCCGGCCCCACCTGGCAGGGCTCAGGCGACGGGGGCTCGTCGCCGGCGACCTCTGGACGCGGCGGAGTCCGCGCCACAGGCCACGGGGACGGCGTCGGAGAGCACCAGGGCGTAGCCCGCGCTCTCGCGCATCTGGTGGGACAGGTGGAAGGAGCGGGGACGGCCGGAGCTCGCCGGAGCAAGGCTCGCGGCGGCGGACGGAGTTCGGGCGCGAGCGGGATCGGGCTGCGGGGCACGGGGAGGCCACCTGAGGGGCCCGGCGGCACCCTCATGGCACCAGTAACGCGGAGGGAGGCTTGGTTTGGGCGGAGGCGGGCCGAGACGGCGACGGCGACATGGACGGCGGCGAGAGGCTTCGGCCGTGGTGGGGAACGGCGCTACGGCACGGGAACGGGAGGGAGAAGAGAGGGGAACGGCGGCGGAGCTCACCGCGATCACGCAGAGCAGCACAGCGGGGTCGGGGAGGACCTGGTGACGGCGAATCGACGTCGGCGGACGGCGGAGCCCGAGGAGGAAGACGGTGGCGATGGCGGCTACACAGGGCGTCCGGAGGTTCGTGGCTCGACGAGGAGGTGGAGGGGGCTGTGGCGGAGCTCGGAAGCATGTCAGGGAGGCGAGGGGAGGCCGGTGGCCATGGCAACGGCGAGCGATGGCGACGGCTGCGCTCGGGTGCGCTCGGGGAAGAGAGAACCAGGGAGGAGGGAGAGCGAGAGGGAGGGGAAAAGGACCGGGGCGGCTGCGTGGCGACGTTCCGGACGTCCAGGCGTCGAGGGGGAGGACAGGCAGGCAGGTGCCGTGGCGGCACGACGGTGCGCACGCGCCGGCCACACGCCCCTGGCCTCCTGGCGCGAGGAGGGGGACGACTGGCGCTAGCCAGTCGGCTGGGCCGGCCAGCTGGGCCGCACAGGGGAGGGGAGGCCCAGGTAAGTCCCTCCTTCCTTTTATTTCTGTTTTCTTTTTTTAATTTTCTGACATTTGTTTGATTTAATAAATATATTAAATCATTTAATTTTATTATGCCAATTTTTGCAGGAGCTGGATATATTATTCCAGAGCTCTTTTATAAATGGCATAATTTTTGGGCCATATTTCATATATATAGAAATATATTTCCAATGCAAATATTTATCGAATTAATCCAAATGGCCAAAATAAATGTCCATGAGCTCCTAAAAATATTGTTTTTGATTTTTATCTCTGTCCAATATTTTCAGAGGGCAACATGAGCATTTTCTTGGACCCTTTTGGAGAAATTTTTATTTGGGTCATTTTCAAAAATGATTCTGAGGGTTCCACCAATCCTCATTTCAAATTTAAATGAAATTTAAATATGATGCACAAATAGCTAGCTAGCCTAGGTCATACCAGACTAGGGATGTGACACACATAACAAGCATGCTCATCTAAATATTTGCCCTCAACTAAGCTAGTTGGGGTTTCAGCCCGAGCACATAGGGATCGAAGATGATCCAAGTAAAAAGCTTCAGTAGTGTGATAGATTTTGAGTGGTTCTTCAACCATTGGTTCAGTAGGTACCACTAATTTTTTTGGTATTTTGCGTTTCCTACCCATAAATAAAGATAGAAAACAAGAGCACAAAATAAAAACTACTTAGTGATAAAGCAAACAAGCACACACGAGAATATTCACCCCACGCTATAACTCCTCGGCAATGACGCTAGAAAAAGGTCTTTGAGGGAGTCCTGGATTAAGGGGTCTCCGGACAGCCAAACTATATCCTTTGGCCGGACTGTTGGACTATGAAGATACAAGATTGAAGACTTCGTCCCGTGTCCGGATGGGACTCTACTTGGCGTGGAAGGCAAGCTAGGCAATACAGATATGTATATCTCCTCCTTTGTAACCGACCTTGTGTAACCCTAGCCCCTTCCGGTGTCTATATAAACCAGAGGGTTTTAGTCCGTAGGAAAACATACAATCATACCATAGGCTAGCTTCTAGGGTTTAGCCTCTCCGATCTCGTGGTAGATCAACTCTTGTAATACCCATATTATCAAGTATAATCAAGCAGGACGTAGGGTTTTACCTCCATCAAGAGGGCCCGAACCTGGGTAAAACATCGTGTCCCCTGCCTCCTGTTACCGTTTGCCTTAGACGCACAGTTCGGGACCCCCTACCCGAGATCCGCTGGTTTTGACACCAACATTGGTGCTTTCATTGAGAGTTCCTCTGTGTCGTCGCTGTTAGGCCTGATGGCTCCTTCGATCATATATAGCGATGCAGTCCAGGGTGAGATTTTTCTCCCCGGACAGATCTTTGTGTTCGGCGGCTTCGCACTGTGGGCCAACTCGCTTGGCCATCTGGAGCAGATCGAGAGTTACGCCCCTGGCCACCAGGTCAGGTTTGGAAGCTTAAGCTACACGGCCGATATCCGCGGAGACTTGATCTTCGACGGATTCGAGCCCCTGCCTAGTGCGCCACACGGTCACGATGAGCACGATTTAGCTCTGCCATCGGACAGTGTTTAGGAGATCGCGCCGGTAACCACTCCAACCCTCAAGTCGGAGCCAGATGCGCCGTCCATGGACGGGTGGATAGACCCCACCACGGAGGCCGCACTCTCATCGGCGATCGAGCCAAGTATCGACCTTACCCTTCATGGGAGCCGTGACGCCGAACTACCAGATTCTTCCCCAGCCACGGACTCCGAACCGCCTGCGTCCATGCCTATCAAATCCAACTGGGCGCTGATCATGGAGTTTACCTCCGCGGATATCTTTCAGCACTCGCCCTTTGGCGACATACTGAACTCACTAAGGTCTCTCTCCTTGTCAGGAGAGTCCTGGCCGAACTATGTCCGGCAGGATTGGGATACGGATGACGAAGAAATTCGCCGCCCACCCAACACCCACTTAGTAGCCACTGTCGATGATTTGACCGACATGCTTGACTTCGACCCCGAAGACATCGACGGCATGGAAGACGATGCAGGAGGCGAACAAGAACCACTGCCCACAGGGTACTGGACAGCCACCTCGTCATATGACATATATATGGTGGACACACCTAAAGAAGGCAATGGCGACGGGACAGCGGAGGATGAACCCTCCAAGAAGCAACCCAACCGCCAACGTCAGCGGCGCAGCTCTAAGTCTCGCCAAAGCAAAAGCGGTGACACCGGCACAGGAGATAATAGCACTCCGGACAGTGCCGAAGACGACAACAATCCCCTCCATCAAGATTTAGGGCAGGAGGATGGAGAAGCCAGCCCTCCCGAGAGAGCGGCAGATGGAGAGGCGGAGGATGATAATTACTTGCCTCCCTCCAAAGATGAGGCAAGCCTCGACGATGATGAATTCACCGTGCCTGAGGATCCCGTCAAACAAGAGCGATTCAAGCGCCGGCTTATAGCCATGGCAAATAGCCTTAAGAAAAAGCAACAACAGCTTCAAGCTAATCAAGATTTGCTAGCTGACAGATGGACTGAAGTCCTTGCGGCCGAGGAATATAAACTCGAACGCCCCTCCAAGAGTTACCCAAAGCGCAGGTTGCTACCCCGACTGGAGGAGGAAGCACCAAAACCTACATCCCCAGCGTATGACGTGGCTGATCGGCCACCTTGTGGCTGTGACAAAGAGGCATTCCAGCCAAAAGTTCAGCCCGCACCCCGACGCCACTCAAATAAAAATGTCAAGACATGGGGAAATACGCCAGACCTACGAGACGTATTGGAGGACAAAGCAAAACACGCAAGATCGATCTACGGATCGCGAGGGCGCGCCACTATGTGAGATGATAACCGTCACGCCGGATACAGTAAAAGTAAGTCCGGCCGGGCCGAACACAGCGGACAAGACTCATTTGAGCTGCGTCGCGATATAGCCAAGTATAGAGGCGCCGCACACCCCCTGTGCTTCATAGACGAAGTAATGGACATCAAATCCCAGAGGGTTTCAAACCCATAAATATATAATCATACGACGGCACAACAGATCATGCGGTATGGATCGAGGACTTCCTCCTGCACATCCACATGGCCCGCGGTGATGATCTACACGCCATCAAATACCTCCCACTTAAACTCAAAGGACCAGCTCGGCATTGGCTCAATAGCCTGCCAGCAGAATCCATTGGTTGTTGGGAAGATCTGGAAGCCGCATTCCTTAACAACATCCAGGGCACTTATGTGCGACCACCAGATGCCGATGACTTGAGCCACATAATTCAGCAGCCAGAGGAATCGGCCAGGCAATTCTGGACATGGTTCCTAACAAATAAAAATCAAATCGTCGACTGTCCGGATGTAGAGGCCCTAGCAGCTTTTAAGCACAACATCCACGACGAGTGGCTCACCCGGCACCTTGGCCAGGAAAAGCCGAAATCTATGGCAGCCCTCACGACACTTATGACCCGCTTTTGCGCGGGAGAAGACAGCTGGCTGGCTCGCAGCAATAATATATCAAAGAACCATGGTACTTCGGATACCAAGGATGGCAATGGCAGGTCACGTCGCAACAAACACAAGCGCCGCATTAACAGTGGCAATACCAAGGATACGACAGTCAATGCCAGATTCAGAGGCTCTAAACCCGGTTAGCGGAAAAAGCCATTCAAAAGAAGCACTCCGGGCCCGTCCAGTTTGGACCGTATACTCGATCGCTCGTGTCAAATACACGGCACCCCCGACAAGCTAGCCAACCACACCAACAGGGATTGTTGGGTGTTCAAGCAGGCCGGCAAGTTAAATGCCGAAAACAAAGATAAGGGGTCACATAGCGATGACAAGGAGGAGCCCCGGCAGCCGAACACCGGAGGACAGAAGAGGTTCCCCCCACAAGTGCGGATGATGAACATGATATACGCAACCGACATCCCCAAGAGGGAGCAGAAGCGTGCGTTAAGGGACGTATATGCGTTGGAGCCAGTCGCCCCAAAGTTCAACCCATGGTCCTCCTGTCCGATCACCTTCGATCGCCAGGACCACCCCACTAGTATCCGTCATGGAGGATTCGCCGCACTGGTCCTAGACCCAATCATCGACGGATTTCACCTCACTCGAGTCCTTATGGACGGTGGCAGCAGCCTGAACCTGCTTTATCAGGACACAATGCGCAAAATGGGTATAGACCCCTCAAGGATCAAACCCACAAAAACAACCTTCAAAGGCATCATACCAGGTGTAGAGGCCCATTGCACAGGCTCAGTCACACTGGAAGTGGTCTTTGGATCCCCGGATAACTTCCGAAGTGAGGAGTTAATCTTTGATATAGTCCCGTTCCGCAGTGGCTATCATGCACTGCTCGGGCGAACCGCATTCGCGAGATTCAACGCAGTACCACACTATGCATATCTCAAGCTCAAGATGCCAGGACTTCGGGGGGTCATCACAGTCAATGGAAACACAGAGCGCTCTCTCCGTACGGAGGAGCACACTGCGGCCCTCGCAGCAGAAGCGCAAAGCAGCCTCTTAAGGCAATCCACCAGTTCGGCGATTCAAGACCCGGACACCTTCAAGCGCGCCTGGAGTAATCGGCAACAAGACCTCCTGGCACGTTCCGAGCTCGCATAACAATGCGGCCCCCACCCCAGTACCAGCCAAATGGCGAAATCCGTGCCACGCGTACATAATTACGCATTAAAAATACCATGGGCACAGGTGGGGAGGGGGCACGACTACGGTACGCCCCAAGATGCGGCTCAACCGCACTAGGGGCTTCCCGCTTTGTTATTTTTCTCTCTTTCAAGACTTTAATCTCTGGAAACCCCGTCTGGCAGTACGGTTGCCGGACACATGATGCAACAACCAAGGAGGCAGAAAGCTACGTCGCACCACGGAACTCCCAGGTGGTCTCTAACAACGAGTGAAATACCTGCTTTAAATACCATTCCTCAGCTTGCCCTTGGAGGGGACATGTCAAATAGTCCTACTTTTTGCTTATCGCACTACTTATATCATTCTGCTTTAACACACCTTTTCGAATAAACAATGCATAGCACTAGACTATTATCGCATTCTCTATTCTTCTTTATATATATATATATATATATATATATTCATTCATGACATCCAGCACCCGTACACTCTGGTACGGCCAATACGCTTGGGGCTTAAGCATACCCCATAATACGGCGTGAGAAGTCCGAACACTTTCGACACTGCAGCACCCCGAACTTATAGCATTATATGCATCAGCTCTGAATCATGTCTTGGGTCAATAGTTGGGTTTGCCCGGCTCCCATGTTTTGGTACCTTACGTTCCGTTATATCGGCTAAGGTAGCACTGGGAGAACTACTGCAATTGTGCCCCGGTTCAGCTGGGCTAAGCACCTCAGTAGAGAAAGCTAAAACTGACTGTCATGATAAGGCGAGAGACTGGTCGCTGTTCGAGAGGTTTCGAGTTCCTAAAGACTTATGCCGCTTAGAGCGAGGAGTCGGCTTTGTCCGGCTTAAGGCGTGTATAGCGCCCCAAATTCGGCCTTCCGAATACTAGGGGCTTCGCCAAAATTTAAAATTATAGAATTCTATGGCTAAGTGAGAGTGATAAAGCATTATAGTCTGATTGCCTTGTTCATTGTGCTGAGCACCTCCCTCGAAGGACCCAAAAATGGGAACAAGAGTGCTCAGGTTTATCCCGAACACCCCAGCACTCGTGGCATGGGGGCAGAAGCCGACGACTAGCCATCTCTCAGATTTGATAAACAGCCGAACAAAAGGTAATATTTTAAATTCAAACAAGCGTTGCATAGCGCATATGAACAAGTTTTTATAATACAGGATCACACAAGCAAGTTCATTCAAATATTACATCTTTCGCACACTCGTCCTCTACAAGACGGGCACCCTTCAGGACACCCTCATAATACATCTCGGGGTGGCGATGCTCCTTGCCCTGCGGCGGCCCCTCCTTCACCAGCTTCTCGGCATCCATCTTGGCCCAGTGAACCTTTGCACGGGCAAAAGCCCGACGTGCACCTTCGATGCAGACGGACCACTTGATGACTTCCAGCCGTGGGCAGGCATCCACAAGCCGCCTCACCAGGCCGAAGTAGATGTTGGGAAGGGAGTCGCCAGGCCACATCCGGACTATAAAGCCCTTCATGGCCTGTTCGGCCGCCTTGTGTAGCTCGACCAGTTGCTTCAGCTGGTCGCTCACAGGCATCGGGTGTTCGGTCCTAGTAAAACTTCGCGGCATCCGACACGCTGCGGGGCAAATCTGCGAATGCTCCTGGAGAGCTCCGGACTCGGGTAAGTAACAAGTAATTTACTTTCACATTCTTGCTTTGCATATTGAATGCCTTACCCGCCGCTATCTTCCTCATTGCCTCAATCTCCTGGAGGGCCTTTTGGGCTTCAGCCTTGGCATTCTTTGCGCTCTCGAGGGTCGCGACAAGCTCAGACTCTCGCGTCTTTGAGTCAATCTCCAAAGCCTCGTGCTTCATCACGAGAGCCTGGAGCTCTTGCTGCACCTCGCCCACCCGTGCCTCTTGCTTTTTCCACTCGGTGTGCTCCTTGGCCGCTTTGTCTTCGGCCTCGGACAGCGCTTGCTTTAGGGTCGCCACTTCGGTTGTGGCCCCTGGCACATTCATGATGATCCTGTCATTTCGCAACCACATTTTATTATATATATATAGACAAGGTATTACTTACCTTTGTTCTCCTCGAGCTGCCTCTCGGCAAGGCCGAGCTCTTTCTCGGATCCCTCAAGGTCCTGCTTTAGTGCGACGACCTCCGTAGTCAGTGCGGCAGAGGTCAGCAGCGAAGCCTGCATACGCATATAGACATCCTTATATTAGACTCCTGCAAATATTATTCAATCCTCTATTCGGCTTTTCTTTGTGAACACCAAAAAGAGCATCAGGGGCTACTATCTATGCGGTAATATTTTTCCTATATTTTAAATACTTACCTCAAAGCCTGTTAGAAGGCTGGCACAGGCTTCAGTCAGTCCGCTCTTGGTGAACTGAACCTTCTTGATCACCGCACTCATAATAGTGTGGTGCTCTTCGTCGATGGAAGCACCGCATAGCGCTCCCAGCAGGTTGTCCGGTGCCTCTGGATGGACATAGGTCACCGGCACGGGCGTCTTACCCCTTTTGGAAGGGGGCCGCCTGCCTGAGTCCGGAACCACTGGAGGTTCCGGCGCGGTGTTCGTTTGAGAGCCGAACTTGGAGCCCCCGGGAGCCTTGCTCCCTTTGCTCCTGGAGTCCGGAAGGTTGCCTTGAGGCGCCTCTGGGACTGTCTCCCCCTGGCTCGGTGCCCCTTGATACAATACCTTGGCATTGTCCGTAGGGCAAGGAGAGGTGGCGGTTGGAAGTGTATCACTATTCATGTCCGACGAGTCCAAGGAACCGCCTGACGATGATACATCGATACGGGCTTGGGGCGGACTGCATAGTCATATTCGGCGTTGGGAGAAGCAGTGCGACAAAGGTATTCTATGAGTTACCCTGGTATCCGAATACTTACGACTTCACCAGGGGCTTGGCCCTGAGCAGCCAATCGTCTTCGCCATCGGCGGCGGTGGTGGAACCGTCCGGAAGGAGAGTCCTTCCCTTCTTGGACCCTTCGGCCTCCCCGGTTGGGGCGGCCTTCCTTTTCTTGTCTCCCCCGGCTGGAGGGGGAGAGTCTTCGTCTTCCTTCTCCTCCTTTTCGTGGGAGGAGTGCGTCTCGGAGTTATCGGACGACGAGTACGATACCACCTGGCGCCGGGAACTCTTTCGGGTTCCCTTGGCCTTCTTCTTGGTCTTATTCGGCACCTCATAAGGAGCCGGAGTCCGCATCTCCGTCAGGAGAGCGTCCGCAGGGTCTTCGGGCAGAGGGGCCAGACAGTTGATCTGCTCCGATGTCTCCACCTAGTCCTGTCAAAGGCATGGGAGCTCAGACCCCGCACATGGTTAAGCTATGGGAAATAAACACCCTATCAGATGTACAGAACTTACCGGATTCGCAGAACGCTTCGCGCTCAGCCCGCGGTCCTCGGTAAGAGAAGGAGGAACCTCGGCGCCCTTGAACAGCACCCTCCAGATGTCTTTATGCGTCGTGTCGAAGAGCTCACTTAGAGTCTGGTGCCGGGCCGGGTCAAACTCCCATAAGTTGAAATCCCGTTGTTGACACGGGAGGATCCGGCGGAAGAGCATGACCTGGACTATGTTGACAAGCTTAAGTTTCTTTCTTCTCATGTTCCGGATACACTTCTAGAGTCCGTCCAGCTCCATCGATGAACCCCAGGACAGGCCCTTCTCCTTCCAGGATGTGAGCCGCGTGGGGATTCCGGATCGAAACTCGGGAGCCGCCACCCAGTTGGTGTCGCGCGGCTCGGTGATGTAGAACCACCCCGATTGCCACCACTTTATGGTCTCCACGAAGGAGCCCTCGAGCCATATAACGTTGGGCATTTTGCCCACCATGGCTCCACCGCATTCCACTTGTTTTCCGCCCACCACCTTCGGCTTGATATTGAAGGTCTTCAGCCACAGCCCGAAGTGGGGCTGGATGCGGAGGAAAGCCTCGCACACGACGATGAAAGCCGAGATGTTGAGGATGAAATTCGGGGCCAGATCATGAAAGTCCAGACCATAATAGAACATGAGGCCGCGGACGAATGGATGGAGGGGAAACCATAGTCCGCGGACAAAGTGGGGAGAAAAACCACCCTTTCGTGAGGTTCCGGGGTAGGGACGACCTACCCCGCGGCTGGCAGCCGGTGCGCGATATCCGCGGCTAAGTATCTGGCTCCACGTAACTTTTTGATGTGCCCCTCCATGACGGAGGAGGCCATCCACTTGCCTCCCGCTCCGGACATGTTTGGAGAGAGTTTAGGAGGAGGATGCGGACTTGGGCGCTGGAGCTCGAGTGCGCGAGAATGGATGAGCAAGGAGGAAGAAGGCGTGGGTAGAAAAAGGTGAGATATTATCCCTTTATAAGGGCGGACTAAACTATGCGCCTCCACTAGCCTGGTAAAATTCGCTTATCCCCCAAGCATCGTAATTGATGGCGCGGTTGGGTTACCCACGTCCGTATTTATGAGAGTCCCGTAATAAGGGGAACACGATCTCTGCTTTGACAAGACGTGTCAAGAAACCGCCTCGCGTTATGTGCGGGCTGGTTAAAGAAAAACGGTTCAAATAATTACCGGGTCGTGGCGTGATGTCATGCTGCCAAAACGTGTCAGCAGATTAGATTTGTGGTGATATTATTCTCTCTACGGTGGTATGTGGAACTTATTTTGCAGGGTCGGACACTATCCTTGTATTCAAATTCTTTCGTGGTGTATTCGGAGGAGGGACCTGCCTTGCAATGCCAAAGACAACACTACGCGCCGGACTCATCGTCATTGAAGCCTAGTTCAGGGGCTACTGAGGGAGTCCTAGATTAGGGGGTCTCCGGACAGCCAGACTATATCCTTTGGCCGGACTATTGGACTATGAAGATACGAGATTGAAGACTTCGTCCTGTGTCCGGATGGGACTCTACTTGGCGTGGAAGGCAAGCTAGGCAATACGGATATGTATATCTCCTCCTTTGTAACTGACCTTGTGTAACCCTAGCCCCTTTCGGTGTCTATATAAACCGGAGGGCTTTAGTCCGTAGGACAACATACAATCATACCATAGGCTAGCTTCTAGGGTTTAGCCTCTCCAATCTCGTGGTAGATCAACTCTTGTAATACCCATATTATCAAGTATAATCAAGCAGGACGTTGGGTTTTACCTCCATCAAGAGGGCCCGAACCTGGGTAAAACATCGTGTCCCCTGCCTCCTGTTACCATCCGCCTTAGACGCATAGTTCGGGACCCCCTACCCGAGATCCGCCGGTTTTGACACCGACAGTCTTGATAACCCACAAGTATAGGGGGTCAATTGTAGCCTCTTTCGATAAGTAAGAGTGTCGAACCCACTGAGGAGCTAAAGGTAGAACAAATATTCCCTCAAGTTCTATCAACCACCGGTACAACTCTTAACGTTTGCTTTACCTAGAACAAGTATGAAACTAGAAGTACTTTGTAGGTGTAACGGGATAGGTTTGCAAGAATATAAAGAGCATGTAAATAAAAACTAAGTGCTATTTTAGGTAAAGAAGCAATAAATTTAGTATAGCGAGTGTGGAAAAGTGGTGGTAAGAGTTGCAAAATTGTCCCTAAGCAAATGACTACTTTACTAGACCGATAGCAAGTTTTATGTGGGAGAGGCCATTGCTAGCATGTCATCCCTGACTTGGCATTCTATGCACTTAGGATTGGAACTATTAGCAAGCATCCGCAACTACAAATGTTCATTAAGGTAAAACCCAACCATAGCATTAAGATATATTGGTCCCCCTTCAATCCCGTATGCATCAATTTCTATGCTAGGTTGAAGCTTCTATCACTCTTGCCCTCCAATACATAGTCCTATCAACATAGAACTAACCATATGGTGTGATCCATGCGTGTGCTCATATGATGGGCACCAAAGGACAGCAACATAACCACAAGCAATTTCAACCAATCATAGCAATTCACCAATTACCGATAGGACAACGAAAATCTACTCAGACATCATAGGATGGCAACACATCATTGGATAATAATATGAAGCATAAAGCACCATGTTAAAGTAGAGGGTACAGCGGGTTGCGGGAGAGTGGACCGTTGTAGATAGATGGGGGAAGGTGATGAAGATGTTGGTAAATACGATGGAGGTGTTGGTGTAGATCGCCGTTACACGATGATGGCCCTGGACACGTTCCGGCACCACCAGGAGAGAGGGGGAGAGAGCCCCCCCTTCTTCTTCTTCCATGACCTTCTCCCTAGATGGGAGAAGGATTTACCCCCTGGTCCATTGCTTCCATGGCGGCGGAGGGGCGAGAGCCCCTCCGAGATTGGATTTGTCTCTCTGTCTCTCTCTGTTTCTGCGTTCTCGATTATGGACTTTCATCGTTTCTTATATTCCCGGAGATCCGTAACTCCGAGTGGGCTGAAATTTTAACACAATTTGTATCCAGATATTGACTTTCTTGTGGCGAAAGAAGGGCACCCCTGCCTTACAGGGTGGCCACGAGGGTCAGAGGCGCGCCCCTGCCTCGTGGCCTCCTCGGGCATCGTCTCGCGTTGATTCTTCTTCCCAAAAATCACATATATTCCAAAAAAACATGCAACAAACAGGAACTGTCACTGGGCACTGGATCAATATGTTAGTCCCAAAAATAGTATAAAAAGTTGCCAAAAGTATATGAAATATGTAGAATATTGGCATGGAACAATCAAAAATTATAGATACGACGGATACGTATCAACATGCTTACATGGCCATGGCCCGAAACCTACTCGTTGCACCCAGGTGCAATCTCTGTACACTTCAGGGTTTAATTAACTGATGGTCTGAACTTGAAGGTGTTACACTTGCCCCCTCTTGAGCTGCGGCTTCTTCTTGCCATAGCTCTGCGTCAAGAAACACGTTAGAAGGGTGTCGTGATCCTCCCACGTCATCACGTCAGCTGGTAGGGTGGACCACTACACTCATACGTGTGTGACAGCGCATCTCCTATCTTGACCATGCGTCTTTCCTGAATAGCAATAGGCTTGAGTGGTGTTTCTGTTAGGTCTGGTACCTTGGGTAGCTCGGAGAAGACCGAAGAGTAGCTGGGGACAAAGGGCTTCAGCTGGGAGATGTTGAAGGCAGGATGGATGCGCCCGTCTGGCGGCAACTCCAGGCGATAGGAGAGGTTGCCGACACGTTCCAGGATGGTGAATGAGCTATAGAACTTGTACGCCAGCTCGCGGAAGAGGCGGTTGGCGATGGAGACTTGGACATACGGCTGGAGCTTGAGGAGGACTTGATCTCCAACAATGAATGTGCGCTCGGAGCGATGTTTGTCGGCGTGCTTCTCGGAATGATCTTGTGCACAATTGACGTGAGCCCGCAGCATCTCTGTATGTGCTGCCCAATCGAGGTCGCATGTCGCCACATCAGCGGGCAGCTCATCGCTGAAAGCTAGTAGCCCGCCCCGATTGGGGACCTGTCCGTAGAGCCCTTGAACAAAGAGAAGTGAAGCGATGAGTGGTGAGTGGAATTGTACCAAAACTCGTCCGCTGGTAGATACTTGCGCCATTGCTTGGGGCGGTCATGGATGGCGCATCTGAGGAACATTTCAAGGCACTGCTTCACCCTCTCACTCTAGTCGGCCGTCTGGGGGTGGTAGGCCATGGAATAGAGGAGCTTGGTGCCGGCGGCCGCGATAAATTCCCGCCACATGGCGCTTGTGAAGATCTTGTTGTGGGCGGAGACGATCATATGTGGAACTCCATGGAGCATGGTGATGGAGTCCCAAAAGGCGCGCGCCACCTGCATTGTGCTAAAGGGATGGCACAGGGGGACGAAGTGTGCAACTTGGTCAAGCGGTCGACCACCACCATGACCGTGTCGAATCCCTCTGATTTAGGAAACCCTTCAATGAAATCGATGGTCAGGTCATGCCATGGTTCCATCGGAATTGGCAAGGACTAAAGCTTGTCGGCGGGGTGGCGCAACTCGTGCTTGGCCTGCTAACAGGTGCGGCATTGATGAACGTAGTCTATGACCGCATGCTTGAGGTCTGGCCAAGTGAACAACTTGCACATGCGCTGGTAGGCTGTCGGGATGCCAGAATGCCCTCCCACAGCGTTGTCGTGGAGTGCTGCGATCAGCTTGGTCTGTAGCAACGTGTTGGCGTTGATCCAGTGTCAGCGTTCCTAACGGATGATGCCTTGCCAAAGCACTTGACCTGGATCATCAGGGCTCTGGTTGGCGAGTTGTGCCAGAAGTTCTTACACTGTTGCGTCTATCTCGTAGGAGCTGGCTACTTCCTGCAGCCATTGGGGATGACAGACGAAGAGCGCGTTGATACATCTCCAGAGTATCTATAATTTTTGATTGTTCCATGCTATATTATATTCTGTTTTGGACATTATTGGGCTTTATTATACACTTTTATATTATTTTTGGGACTAACCTATTAACCGGAGGCCCAGCCTATAATTGCAGTTTTTTTGCCTATTTTAGGGTTTCGCAGAAAAAGAATATCAAACGGAGTCCAAACGGAATGAAACCTTCGGGAACGTGATTTTTGGAACGAACATGATCCAGAGGACTTGGACCCTACGTCAAGACATCAACCAGGAGGCCATGAGGTAGGGGGGTGCGCCCTCCACCCTCGTGGGCCCCCTGTTGCTCCACCGACGTACTCCTTCCTCCTATATATACCTACGTACCCCCCAAACTACCAAATACGGAGCCAAAACCCTAATTCCACCGCCGTAACTTTCTGTATCCACGAGATCCCATCTTGGGGCCTTTTCCGGAGCTCCGTCGGAGGGGGCATCGATCACGGAGGGCTTCTACATCAACACCATAGCCCCTCCGATGAAGTGTGAGTAGTTTACCTCATACCTTCGGGTCCATAGTTATTAGCTAGATGGCTTATTCTCTCTTTTTGGATCTCAATACAAAGTTCTCCCCCTCTCTTGTGGAGATCTATTCGATGTAATCTTCTTTTGCGGTGTGTTTGTTGAGACCGATGAATCGTGGGTTTATGATCAAGTTTATCTATGAACAATATTTGAATCTTCTCTGAATTCTTTTATGTATGATTGGTTATCTTTGCAAGTCTCTTCGAATTATCAGTTTGGTTTGGCCTACTAGATTGATCTTTCTTGCAATGGGAGAAGTGCTTAGCTTTGGGTTCAATCTTGCGGTGTCCTTTCCCAGTGACAGTAGGGGCAGCAAGGCACATATTGTATTGTTGCCATCGAGGATAACAAGATGGGGTTTATTTCATATTGCATGAGTTTATCCCTCTACATCATGTCATCTTGCTTAAAGCGTTACTCTGTTCTTATGAACTTAATACTCTAGATGCATGCTGGATAGCGGTCGATGTGTGGAGTAATAGTAGTAGATGCAGGCAGGAGTCGGTCTACTTGTCTCGGACGTGATGCCTATATACATGATCATACCTAGATATTCTCATAACTATGCTCAATTATGTCAATTGCTCAACAGTAATTTGTTTACCCACCGTGAATACTTATGCTCTTAAGAGAAGCCACTAGTGAAACCTATGGCCCCCGGGTCTATCTTCCATCATATTAATCTTCCAATACTTAGTTATTTCCTTTGCCTTTTATTTTACTTTGCATCTTTATCATAAAAATACCAAAAATATTATCTTATCATATCTATCAGATCTCACTCTTGTAAGTGACCGTGTAGGGATTGACAACCCCTTATCGCAATGGTTGCGAGGATTTATTTGTTTGTGTAGGTGCGCATGCGTGGCCTCCTACTGGATTGATACATTGGTTCTCAAAAACTGAGGGAAATACTTACGCTACTTTGCTGCATCACCCTTTCCTCTTCAAGGGAAAACCAACGCAAGTGCTCAAGAGGTAGCACACGTCGAGAGCGTGGCTTTGTCCCACCCGCGAAATCACGTCGATGGCATTGTTATCGGCCCCCTTGTTGTACCAGAAGGAGAACTGAAGAGCGACAAGCTTAGACATGGCCTTGCATTGCAGCTTGGTGTCGAGTTGTTACTCCCCCAATGCACACAAGCTCTTGTGGTCGGTGACGATCTCGAATGGCCTGCACTGCAAGTACGGTCGCCACTTGTCAACAACCATCATCACAACAAGGAACTCCTTCTCATATGTGGAAAGCTTCTGATCTTGATGCCGAGTGTATTGCTCATATACACCACCGGATGACCATTTTGCATGAGGAAGGCACCCACTCATGTGTCGCACGCGTTGGTCTCAATCACGAACGGCTTGCTGAAGTTCGGGAGTGCGAGGATTGGCGTGTTGATGAGAAGATCGAATGCTCCATGCGTGCGCTCGTCCCACCGGAACCCTTTCTTGGTGAGAAGCTTGGCGAGCACTCCATAGTTGGCGACGAACTTCCAGTAATAGTTGGTGAGTCCGAGGGACCCACGCATCTTGATGGTGTTGCTGCGCATGAGCCATGCTTGAATGATGCTGGTCTTGCTTGCGCCGGTGGCGAAACCCTCCTTGGAGATGATGTGGCCAAGGTGCTCGATGTTGGGTTGCGCGAACGGGCACTTGGATGCCTTGGCGTAGAGCTTGTGTTGATGAAGCATGTCGAGCACCAACCGTAGGTGTTCTTCGTGCTCCGGCAAGTCAGTGATGAAGACAAGGATATCATCAAGAAATACGATGACAAACTTATGACTCTAGAGCACAAAGATGGAGTTCATCAGGCACTGGAACATTGTCGGTGCATTGCAGAGGCCAAACGGCATGACTAGGAAATGGAAATGGTCGTGGTGCGTTTTAAAAGTTGTCTTTTCTTCATCTTCAGCACGCATACAGATTTGGTGATAGCTGACGCACACGTCGATCTTGGAGAAATAGGCGGCACCCGACCAGCTCATGAAGGAGTTCATCCACGATGGGAAGGGGAACATGTTCTATACTGTCACTTGGTTGAGCTGGCGGAAATCGATGCAAAATCTCCAACCAACGTCCTTTTTCTTCACCAGGAGGATGGGAGCAGCGTAGGGGCACATGTTGTGCATGATGACATCAGTGTCAGGCATATCACGTACTTGCTTCTCGATTTCATCCTTCTGGGCTGGAGAGTATCGATATAGGCGTGTGTTGATTGGAAGTGCACCTGGATACAAGTTGATCCCGTGATCACACTAACAACACAGTGGCAAGGTCATCGGTTCAGAGAACACATCTGCATACTCGTGCAGAATTTGCTGAATATTGGGTGGCACAGGAGCTGGTGGTGCCTTGCTCTGTGGTTCCACGGTTACCAACGTTGCTATCCAGATGTCATTGGCAACCTCCATGCGGTGGAGTTCATATGCGTCCAATTCGTAGATTGGTGGCAGGTCCGCGGTTCAGACCCCATGGAGCTGTACTTGCTTGCCATCGGTCTCAAATGCGGTCATCTTCTCCAGACAGTGGCATTGCATCGGGTTGTGCGCACCCAACCAATCCATGCCCAACACTCCTTCATAAGCACTGAGATGTGGAAGGTATATCCCGGTACTTGCCAGGCGAGCTTGCGTACGAGGCGGTCGCAATGCAAGCATTGGCCATTGATGACACGTACAAATACTAGGGGAAGAGCTTCAGTTGTTGTACCGAGATGGTTGATGAATGCCTCACTGACAAAACGATGTGTGCTTCCAGAATCGACCAGAAGTAGCATTACTTGGTCGCCTACCAGTGCGCGGATGCGAATGGTGGAAGGGGCATCATCACCTGTCACTGCATGTTGTGACAGCGGACAACACTCTGCATCTTGGGCGCCTGGCGGCTCCAACAATCCGAGTGCATGAACGGTATCATCGGACAAGATTTTGCCATATTCGCCAACTTCAATCATCATAATCACTCCTGTGCGCTTCCACTACTGATGCTCCTGGGAGTACTTGTCGCTGTAGCAAAAACATAGTCCATTAGCGCGTCTGAAATCGCGCAGGTGGCATTCGCGGCCAAATTTGTCTCCTCCCTGACGCTGAACTCCCATCCCGCGGGCCGGAATTGGTGCAGGCATAGCTGGTGGAGCCAGCATTGGTGGTGGGCGTCCGACAGGTAGTGGACGGTGGAGCGGGACATGCTGCTTCTCCAGCTCTTCCCCCTAGATGCATGCAAACACTGTTGCACGTGTGATGCTCGTTGGCGATTGTAAGAGGACCCCAAGGCAGAGCTCATCCTTCAGTCCCAGCAAAAATTGTGACACAAAAAACTTGGGGCTGAGCGATGGATCTAGGGACAAAAATGGTACATGGACATCTCAAATTGTTGCCTATATTCCCGAACACCACCGGTCTGCTTCAGTTAGACCAGGTGATGCATCTGAACCTTGAATTCTTTTGGTCCAAACTCATCCTACATTGCTATTCTGAAGTGTGTGCATGTCAACCCTGGGTGCGTCTAACGGTAAGCTTGCAACCACATTGCGGCCAACCCCTCTATGTACAATGATGTTGTGGTGACCCAATTGTGTTGCGGCACCTTGTACATCTCAAAGTAGGAAACACAATGCTCCAACCAGATATGGGGGGAGTCTCCATAAAACCTTAGGAAATCATGCTTGGGTGATTTGGTGTAGTGGTCGCCGGCGTGGTCAGGCTCTGGTGGCGTTGGTGCTCTGGCGGGCAGCAACGATGGTCCATGGTTGACCAGCCACGCTAATAGAAGTTGCACTGCGCCTTTAGTATAGAGTGGTGGATGGTGGGGAATGACCTGTGGTGTAATAGGTGCGTGGATGGATGATCACGCGGCTATAGTGAGGCTCGATGGTGATGTGGCCCCAGTGGTGGTGGCGGTGGTCGGATCCATGGTGGACACTGCCTTGCGCTCCTCATTGACATTGGCTTGTGTCAAGTTGATTTGCTTGCCTAAGTTCTTCAATTCGTTGGACGCCCGCTCGTTGAAGGAGGTATGAGCCTGGAATCGCTCGTCGGCGGTGGTCTAACTTGCGTCAAGGCGGCGGATGACCGACTCGAGCAGTTTCTGCATCTTGTTGGTGGTTTCTCCCATCGCGTCAAGGAGGTAACGAGTCTGCACTAAAGGCTTGGACGATGGCGCCGTGATCTCGCTCCAAATTGAACCTAACCCTGTCCAGGATTTCGCGCAATTCACCAAAGCAAATTGCACCTAACATGGTGGATGTTACAGGTCGACCAAGAGAATAGGAGATTGACGGTCGTGCGTGTGGTGGGGAATTTTTTTGGCTCTGATTACGAATTGTAATCTCCCAGCGGCGGCTAGGGTTTGAGAGGGGATCGAGATGAGAGGAGGAGCAAGGTAGGTGAGGAAGGGAGAACTCGAGGGATAAGGGGATTGATTTCATTCACTTTCAACATGTCGTCATAGGGAGTACAACACCCACTTAAGTAGACCCGGCCCTCAGGCCACACCTGCTCACACACACGCTTACATGGGCCATGGCCCAAAACCTGTTCGTTGCTCCCAGGTGCATTCTCTATACGCTTCAGGGTTCAATTAACTCATGGTTTGAACCTGAAGCATTACACCAGCGCCCCCGCCTCCCACGCTTGCCCACGCTCTCGCTAGGGCCGCGCCGTGCCCTGACATGTCCTACCAGCCGCAACTCGGCACCACCCCCACACGCCCACCAGTGCGCCATCACTTCCACCGCCGCCCACACACCTGCGTTGCGCCCCGCTCTACCACGCCCGCTGCACGCTCGCGCACATGCTCGCTCGGTGTTGCGACACACACACGACTATGCGTACGACTCCAGCAGCGATGACCACGCCAGCAGCAGCTCCCACCGCGCCATCCGCACCATGATCTGGTAGTAGAGGAACTCCACTGCCTCCACCCCACGCGTCGAGGCCACCCGACACTACACCGGCCGGTGCATCGGAGTTGGCTCGCCCACCCCGCCCCGGTCGCGTGGAGCTGCTACCATGAGCCACCACTGTTGTTGCTGCTGTGATAGGCATGACGGTGGCCGGTGGGCAGTGGTGGGGCAGTGATGACCGGGGATGAGCGCCGGCAAGGACTGCAGTTGCTGCTAGTCCTGCGAGGTGCGGGAGCGGGGAGAGGCTGGCGACGTGGCACACGCTCCAAAGAGAAGAAAACAGGAGAGAGAGAGAGAGAGAGAGAGAGAGAGAGAGAGAGAGAGAGAGAGAGCTATGGGAGGTGGGTGGGTGACAAGTGGGTCGAGGCCCAGACAAGAGCTGTCGGGGAGGATGTAGAAAGCGTCCGTTCAATGTCTACACGACCGCAAAGATGGGTTAAATTTGCACTCGGGATGGGGTGAGCCGGACCAGAAACAAACATTTTTTCTGGATAGGGTCACGCATTGGGCAGTCTTGTCATTCTGTTTGTGCCCAAATAGACAGACCCAGATGATTTGGGGTCGTCCGTTGGAGTTGCCCTAAGAGAACCTACAGCTTGGCAAATCTGACCCCTCAAACGCCCGCGGACGCGACCGGACGCATCCGTGGACAGTGATCGGTCACGCCTCAAATATTTGATTCTACACCCGAACACCTTAAATTAGAAACCTCAGATCCATATTATTACGTGCAACATGAAGCCTAATCTACATGGAGCTCGCTCGATTTTGCCGTGCCCATGTTCGGTGATAACCCACAAGTATATGGGATCGCGACAGTCTTCGAGGGTACAATATTCAGCCTAAACTTATAGATTCGACACAAGGGGAACCAAAGAATATTTGTAAGTATTAGGGGTTCAGTTGTCAATTCAACCACACCTGAAGATTAAATACCTGTAGCAAAATGATCAGTAGCACAGTAGTATGATAGTTTTGATAGTAGTGGTAAAGATAACAGTGATAGCAATAATTTTGTAGCAGTTCTAACAGTAATAGCAGCAGTAGTAACTTAGCAAGAACAATATGTGGAAAACTCGTAGGCATTGGATCGGTGGTAACGTTGGATAATATTCATCATACAACAGTCATAACCTAGGGCGACACAGAACTAGCTGCAGTTCATAAATATAATGTAGGCATGTATTGCATAAATAGTCATACGTGCTTATGGAAAATAACTTGCATGACATCTTTTGTCCTACCCTCCCGTGGCAGAGGGGTCCATAAGGAAACTAAGGGATATTAAGGCCTCCTTTTAATAGAGAACCAGAACAAAGCATTAACACATAGTGAATGCATGAACTCCTCAAACTACGGTAATCAGCGGAAAGAATCCCAATAATTGTCACCTTGGGGTATGCAGATCATAACACGTAGCAGGTGCATATAACTTGCAAGATCGGATCAAGAACATAGATATAATGGTGAAAACATAAACGGTTTAGATCTGAAATCATGGCACTCGGGCCCTAGTGACAAGCATTAAGCATAACAAAGTCATAGCAACATCAATCTTAGAACATAGTGGATACTAGGGATCAAGCCCTAACAAAACTAACTCGATTACATGATGAATCTCATCCAACCCACCACCGTCCAGCAAGCCTACAAAGGAATTACTCACTCCCAGCGGTGAGAATCATCAAATTGGTGATGGAGGATGGTTGGTGATGACGAAGACCGAAGACCTCCCTCTCCGGAGCCCCGAACAGGCTCCAGATCTGGCCTCCCGATGAAGAACAGGAGGTGTCTGGGGACCTCGACTCATAAGTCGAGATCACTGAATGCACGTGTACAGTGATCCCAGAGATCAATGCTCACTGAACACACAGAAGCTGAATAACATGAGTCGTACATCCATACATACCGTTTTACACAAGTAGGACCATTATGGTCAAGTCTTGAGTGTATCATCGCAGCGGAACTCTTCAATAACAACTTGGACCCATGCCATCTGCCTTAACCCTACAAGCATTCTGACTGGGAAGCATCCTAGATTGCATGTTCGTCACCAAGGTACTCTTCATTATATCATGTTCTTTCATTCCTGGCCAATAAAATAACTAGTGGCAAGCCAATGAGTACTTCGAATGTACTCGCAAGCAACCCATGTTTTTGTTCAAGATACAACAATGCATGATATAGGTAAATTTTTGCAGAAAGCTAGTTTTGAGTGCAATGACATGTTCAACAACTTGTAAGACATGCATCGGGAGAATTCAAGTAACCATGAGGACAGGTTACAGATATCAACATAAATAGAGTGGGCATCAACCCAACTCAATCATGTCAAGTCCTTTGACTTGACCCAAGTAGATCTTCCCACTTATCCAAACACACACACTGGTTTGTAAACATGTGGACGTAGCCCAAGAGCGGTTACCCAACTGTCCTTGACCATGGACATGGCTATTTGAATAGTTTTACACTCTGTAGAGGTTGCACACTTTACCCACAAGATCCGGGGAACTTCCGTGTCACCCACGACCTACGGTACCTCAAGTACCTGGGGTAAGCACCCAATCATTATCTTTCGCTAGACGACACTAACATGGAGTCCACTCAATTGGTAGTAACCCCCGTGCCCAACCTTTCACAACTTAAAATTGTGGAGCCTCGCTCCCATATTCATCACATACCACTGGCACGGGGTACCAACGGTGTGTCCGGTGCCCCATAAAAATGTTCTTGGCCGCCCTACCTGGCACGACCCCATCCCAAGAGAGCGCACCAACAACTCTCCCGTCACTAGTAATGCGGGCTCCAAGCTAGTATCGGCCTAGGTAATCAATAATGCCCTTTCCCATACAAGGGTAGAGTGGTTGCGCTTGTAAGGTTGGAATAACGATCGCAACTTAAACCAATCCATTTTGAAAAACAACACACACACTTGCCTCAGTACACCACTTCGTCATCAAGTGGTTACCCAACTCATCATCTCCCCCGGGCATAAGTGGCACCCGATGGGGTTTTTCGAAAAGTCTTTTGAAAATACTTTGTCTCCATGACCATGCATATTCTCGTCCCTTTTTGCGTAGCACTACTTTAGCATCCTATCTACTCCCACCGGCATAACCCTCATAGAAAGGTAGGGTCATGCATCATGCAAGTGTCAACGAGAAAAGCAACGGAGGCAAACCACCTCAAGTGGTCACCATTTTATCATGACTTCGATGCAAGCAATAAAAGTGCCATATGACATGCATAAAAGGGGTTTCTTAGACATGGTCAAAGGGTTGCTTGCCTGTTTTAACAAAGTCTTCGAGGTCTTCAAATATCTCTGGTCCAACTCCGAGCATTTTGTCTACTTCGTCAACTATCGTCGAAAATAACCATAATAAGCAACACGACCAGGCAAAAATAAAAGTGCTCTAAAAAATGTGAGTTGGACTTTTCTAGGATGCCTGTGGTCATATGAGGAATGACCAAGGTGATTTCATTGGAAGTGGATCAATGGATATTTCTAAACATTTCGATATGATGGAACAAGGGATTTAATGGATCTGCAAGTTGTCTACAGAATTCCTTTTTATAAAAATGAGTAGAATTACCCATTAAATCAGGCACGATTTTAGAAACAGTTAGAAATTTGTTTCACTGGATTTGGAGTTGAAATGAATATAATATGGATTTTTTAAGTGGACTTATGTGGATAAATGACCTTTTTTAAGTGTCCAGTGAAAACCAAGAACAACAAAAATGTCCACCGTGGCCCATTAATTAGGACTTGATTTATGGAGTCAGTAGAAATTTGATTCATCGAATTTGGACACTATTTGAATTCTCTAGAGAGTTTTGAAGATATCTAGAAAAGAAAAAGGAAAGGAGAAAGGGCTTTACCCTTATCCAGCGCACCGGGCGCAGTTTAGCAGTGGGCCGGCCCACTGGCTCAGCCACGCGGGTGAGGAGGGTGACGTCGGAGGCGCATTTCTCCCGGCCCGTCTCCACTTAAACGGCGGGCCCCAGCCGTTGAGTCGCTGACGCGCGGGGCCCAGCGCTCAGGCCATCGCCTACCTCCCGCTCGAACAGAGCAGAGGCAGGGGAGGGGAGGCCGAGTGGGCGATGGCACTCTCCCGGGCAGCCCGGGCCACCTCCGGCGGCGCCCGACACACCGGCGGACTCAGCGCGACGAGGCGCACCTGTCCATGTGCTGCACACACACGCCTATGCTCGGAGTTGAGCAGGGCTTCGGGTCCAGCGGATGGCGGCGGCGGGCTTGGTGGTGGCGCCCGCTTTGGCTGCGGAGGAGGGGTCCTAGGGTGTTGGGGAGGTTCGTGGAGGCTTGGGGGGTGCCACGGACCGGTTCAGAGGAGGAAGGGAGGCTGGGGCGGCTCGAATTTGAGTGGGGTTTCGAGGCGGCAATGGCGGCAGAGGAGGAGGGAGAAGGCACGGGAGGAGGAGTGGGTTGGTCCGGGGGTGCACGGGAGGGAGAGAGAGAGCAGTTGGAGACGAGAGAAGGCTCGGGGTGGCCTTATACGGGCGCGACCGGGAGGTGCCGTAGGCGGGGCGCACGACCACGGCTCGTGGTGTTGCCATAGGCCAAAAGGGCGTTCTGGTGCGTGCCTGGGGTGCTCGTGGTCGTAGTCCATGCCGAAAGGAGAGGAGAGAGGGAGCAGGGTGAGCTCCAGGAGGGCCCCAAGCTCGTGCGCC
The DNA here is from genome assembly GCF_018294505.1 of Triticum aestivum. Lineage (NCBI taxonomy): Eukaryota > Viridiplantae > Streptophyta > Magnoliopsida > Poales > Poaceae > Triticum > Triticum aestivum. Next base: position 480,493,713 of record NC_057794.1, read on the forward strand.
CACTGGCCGAGCTGGGCGGTGTCGAGCGAGCTCAGCAGGGTGAGAAGGAGAGAGGAGGAGGAGGGGGGCGACTAGCTAGCGTGCTGTGGACGTCGAGGCGACCTCGAGAGACACGGACCCGATGCCCAAGGTCGTCGAGTGCCTCGGAATGGGCAAGCTACAGTGCGGGAGTGCACTGTAGCGTGCTCCAGAGCGCGTCCATGGCATGCCATGGCATTTTAATAGTGTCGTGGGCATGTCTTATAGTGTCTGGGGGTTTTGGGGCAGATTAAACAAGGTAGGAGTGGCATTGGATGCCCTAGAGAGCCACTAGATGAGAGGGGAGGTGGAGAGAGAGGTGAACAGTGGTTGTCCAGAGGGGGAAAATGGGGTTTTGCCCCATCAATCATGGAGCTTTGGAAGAGGGGGGGCTACTGGAGGTTGCTGGTGATCAGGTTCAGCTGTGGTAAAAACTTGTGCTCATGGAGATTAGTGGAAGAGGTCAAAATGATGATTTTGGAAAAATGGCAGAAGGTGTTTGTTGTTGGTTTGGGCAAGAAAATTAACTCCACTTGCCATGAGAATTAACAGGATGGAATGGCACTTAGAAATAGTGTGTTCTACCAAATTTAAGCTCATTTGGGCAAAGTTGACAGTGCAACTTTTGTAAACCCTAGAAATCAATAGAAATGGGTTTTCCAAGATCTAGTCATGCAAAACCATTCTCCTTGATGCACCACTTGGTGTAGTGTCATCATTTGGGGATTTGAACATGTCCACAAAAATTCAGATCGAAAGGACACACTTGGCAATGTCGAGTTGTTCAAATTTCAAAATGGACAGAAATGGTTTTGAGGGGATTTCATGGGGTTATACTATTCTCCATGACATGATACTTGTCAAGATCATCAAACATGTCATATGTGACATGCTAGAATTTTCTTGGAAGTTTTGGATAATAGTTCCTTTGTAAATATTTCAGAAGCTTGAAATATCCAGAAAGGGTTTTTGAGGGATTTAACCAATATTTTGATCATGACCATGTGTTGAAACTCTTATATATGGACAATATATGCCCATTGAGTTTCCCTAGGTTTTACCAAATATTTTTAAAGCATAAAAATAATTTTAACCTATTAAAGACCATTTCTGGCCTAAAGAAAAATCCTTTAAATAAAATAGGTAAATGACTTTTAAAATTATATTTTTGTGGTTTCTGGGTATCCTATATCTAATAGGATTCAAATATATTTTTGGAAAGATTTTTAATGCCCTTAATTAAGTACTTGCAGTGCAAACCTCAATTCAGGGGTTTTTGGAAAACTAATTTTTAAAAATACTATTTGGCCAAATTATTTTTGTAAGAAATTATTTTTATGTCCTATACACATGGCATGATCATTTGGTTCAAGAGTTTGGAGCAAGGAGATGAAGTATAGGAGTTGGAGGATTTATTTGATTTTTAGAGCACTTGCAAACAGCAGACAAAAACCAATCAAGGCAAGGTCCAAAACACTCAAAAGTTTTTGTCAAACCACATTTTATCATGATTGTTAGCTTTAGTGTAGTGGCATGAAAATCAGGGTGTGACAGACCTACCCCCCTTACAAGAATCTCATCCCCGAGATTCCCAAACTAGGCGCGGAAAGGGATATAGAAACTTGGATCTGGGGTAGTCTTCAAGTCCTCATGTTGCTTCTGCTTCCGTGTAGTGCTCCATTGAGCTTAAAGTACTTGATGGTGTGGCTTCGTGTATGACGCTCCTCTTGATCCAGGTTGCTAATGGGTGCTCGCGGTAGGTTAGATTGGGCTAAGGGTCGATGGCTCGGTGGTTAATGCCCTCGTAGAGATCGGGCAAGTTAGGAAGTTGGAAACACTTTCGGGGTTGTGATGCATGGAAAGCATTGTGCACATCAGGTAACTCAGGTGGCAACTCCATCTTGTAATTGTCTTCTCTTCATCTCGTAGTGATCTCAGAGGGGTTGTTAAATCTTGGAGTGATCTCGAAGGGGGCCGATGAATCTTGGTGTGGGTCTCCTTGTCATGGAAATGCTTGGTCCCTTAGAGAGGAGTGGCTTGCAGATACACATGGTCTTTGATGCGGAAGTATACTTCTTGAAGATGGTGGTTGGTGTAGTTCTTCCTCCTAGACATGACGATCTTCAGATGTTCCTTGACCAGCTCAATGATTCTTCTTCCGTCTTCGGGTAGACAAGTACGTCATCAAAGAAAGATGACAACTAACTTGTCCAAGCACTCCATGAAGTCTATGGGGTACGTAAAGTGGGCTGAGGCATTGGTGATGGTCACGGTTGAGCATTGGCCAAGGTCTTATCGATCTAGAGCCAAAGCCCAAGGTCAGGATCCGACCATGTTGTGGCTTGGTAGGGCGTAAGGGTTTCAAGGATTCTAGTGTGCGAGTGAATGTTTATCATCCCATCCTTGAGCACAGTTTCTGAGATACCAATAGTCTATCTAGTCCTTCAAACAAATAACCTTATACCATCAAAAGCATCATCTCGTATAGGCCAAATCCAATCATCACTCATGATTTACCAAAGTCTCAGATAATTCCTCAGGGTCACTAATACAAACTCATGAATTCATTTGTCCTCTGTTCCTATATCCTCAAATTGGTCTTCCCTATGGCATAGTCAGTTTTGGTGCTATCTTAGGATGATAATGTGCTCGTTCACTATGTCCACTAGTTCCATAATGAACCCAGTGATAAGCAAGGTTACGGAGGCTTAACAGGTTCTCTTGCAATTCTGTGGGTTAAGCACATGGTTAAGGATTCGAGCTGGGGTATCTTATGAAGTCTTGAAGGGTCTAGGAATGGGTCTCTAATCTTGAGGGTTAAACATAATTCTACGGGGTTGCACTTGGTCATGGAGATTGTAGCAGAATTCTTTATTGCTAGTTGGTTGTCGAAGTAGAATCCTTGGTGTACCTTGTCTTGCCGGTCTTCAGTTGAGGAGAGAGAGATGAGAGGGAAAAGTAGCATAGATGAGGGTGATGCCTAAAGGGGGTTCTATAGTGCAAGTGCAAACAACAAGTGCCGAAAGGGTCAAACACGGGCATTAAGATAAGTAAGGTGATATAGTCACGTACTTGTTTCCTAGGGCAAAAAGGGTGGCTGATAACAAAACACAATCAAATAAAAACAAGCAACACACAGTCATGGTTCTATTCGAACCATCATACGGACTCAACTGCGCATAGGGGGTACACGACTCATCCTACCCTAGGGGTTCTTGGACTAAGTAGTCGTGCTTTACTTCGTGCCTCATGCAGTCTTCTGGATTTGTCCTCAGGTGTCGCTACGTCTTTTGTAGTTGTTTGATGAAATGATTCGGGTTGGCCTGAAGAATCTTCAACACTTCTCGCCCGATGAGATGATGGGGTGAAGGTGGCTCCTCGTAGCTGGCATTGACTTGGTCTTCTCTTGTCCTCTTAATCATGATGATCGCTTTTGCCTTTTTAAGGTGTCGGCGGTTCCAGGTGGCCATCCTTTATGCAATGACATTAACAAGGCATAATAGAGGTCCAATCCGTCGGACACATTGTTGACAATATCATCACCGAGAGCGGGGGATGAAGAGAACCGTTTTCCTGCTCACTATAGTGAGGCGGACCAAATGGCTAGGTTCTCATCCACCGGTGGTCGCCGATACAACAACGGTAGTGACAGGGTTACCCTATTAGCGATGTATATCATGATCTTGCATATCCTATGCCCTGATCATCGTAGGCTAGGGTTGCATCATCTTGGGGCAGTGTCAAGGGTGTCACCATCTCCTGGGTCTTCAGGTCCTCATCCCTCGAGGATGTATCTTCTGTTGGTATCGTCTTGTTGTGATGTCGCCAATCTTGTGTTCAGGAGATGTGGGTGAATGTCTGGCAAGGCATCTTCCTTCTAGATTATCCACGAGGATTACAAGGAATCCAGTGGTCAGGGGCATAAGGGTTCTAGCGACCAAAGGTTTTGAAGGGGAAGAGATCAATAAGGAAAGTGTACCTTAGTTTTCGAAAAACTGAGAAGGGAAGAGAAGTATCGATGGTTTTGAAAACTAGAAGTAGTTTTGGAAATAGTTTTACCCTAACTAACGACCATGCTAACTAAGGCTTCCTACAGTCAGGATGGCTCTGATACCAGCTCTGTGGGGACCTCGACTCATAAGTCGAGATCACCGAATGCACATGTACAGTGATCCCAGAGATCAATGCTCACTGAACACACAGAAGCTGAATAACAAGAGTCTTACATCCATACATACCGTTTTACACAAGTAGGACCATTATGGTCAAGTCTTGAGTGTATCATCGCAGCGGAACTCTTCAATAACAACTTGGACCCATGCCATCTGCCTTAACCCTACAGGCATTCTGACTGGGAAGCGTCCTAGATCGCATGTTCGTCACCAAGGTAATCTTCATTATATCATGTTCTTTCATTCCTGGCCAATAAAATCACCAGTGGCAAGCCAATGAGTACTTCGAATGTACTCGCAAGCAACCCATGTTTTTGTTCAAGATACAACAATGCATGATATAGGTAAATTTTTGCAGAAAGCTAGTTTTGAGTGCAATGACATGTTCAACAACTTGTAAGACATGCATCAGGAGAATTCAAGTAACCATGAGGACAGGTTACAGATATCAACATAAATAGAGTGGGCATCAACCCAACTCAATCATGTCAAGTCCTTTGACTTGACCCAATTAGATCTTCCCACTTATCCAAACACACACACTGGTTTGTAAACATGTGGACGTAGCCCCAGAGCGGTTACCCAACTGTCCTTGACCGTGGACACGGCTATTCGAATAGTTTTACACTCTACAGAGGTTGCACACTTTACCCACATGATCCGGGGAACTTCCGTGTCATCCACGACCCGCGGTACCTCAAGTACCCGGGGTAAGCACCCGATCACTATCTTTCCCTAGACGACACTAACATGGAGTCCACTCGATTGGTAGTAACCCCCGTGCCCAACCTTTCACAACTTAAAATTGTGGAGCCTCGCTCCCATATTCATCACATACCACTAGCACGGGGAACCAACGGTGTGTCCGGTGCCCCATAAAAATGTTCTTGGCCGCCCTACCTGGCACGACCCCGTCCCGAGAGAGCGCACCAACAACTCTCCCGTCACTAGTAATGCAGGCTCCAAGCTAGTATCGGCCTAGGTAATCAATAATGCCCTTTCCCATACAAGGGTAGAGTGGTTGCGCTTGTAAGGTTGGAATAACGGTCGCAACTTAAACCAATCCGTTTTGAAAAACAACACACACACTTGCCTCGATACACCACTTCGTCATCAAGTGGTTACCCAACTCATCATCTCCCCGGGCATAAGTGGCACCCGATGGGGGTTTTCGAAAAGTCTTTTGAAAATACTTTGTCTCCATCACCATGCATATTCCCGTCCCTTTTTGCGTAGCACTACTTTAGCATCCTATCTACTCCCACCGGCATAACCCTCATAGAAAGGTAGGGTCATGCATCATGCAAGTGTCAACGAGAAAAGCAACAGAGGCAAACCACCTCAAGTGGTCACCATTTTATCATGACTTTGATGCAAGTAATAAAAGTGCCATATGACATGCATAAAAGGGGTTTCTTAGACATGGTCAAAGGGCTGCTTGCCTGTTTTAACAAAGTCTCGAGGTCTTCAAATATCTCTGGTCCAACTCCAAGCATTTCGTCTACTTCGTCAACTATCGTCGAAAACAACCATAATAAGCAACATGGCCAGGCAAAAATAAAAGTTCTCTAAAAAATGTGAGTTGGACTTTTCTAGGATGCCTGTGGTCATATGAGGAATGACCAAGGTGATTTCATTGGAAGTGGATCAATGGATATTTCTAAACATGTCGATATGATGGAACAAGGGATTTAATGGATCTGCAAGTTGTCTACAAAATGCCTTTTTAAAAAAATGAGTAGAATTACCCATTAAATCAGGCACGATTTTAGAAACATTTAGAAATTTGTTTCACTGGATTTGGAGTTGAAATGAATATAATATGGATTTTTGAAGTGGACTTATGTGGATAAATGACCTTTTTTTAAGTGTCCAGTGAAAACCAAGAACAACAAAAATGTCCACTGTGGCCCATTAATTAGGACTTGATTTATGGAGTCAGTAGAAATTTGATTCATCGAATTTGGACACTATTTGAATTCTCTAGAGAGTTTTGAAGCTATCTAGAAAAGAAAAAGGAAAGGAGAAAGGGCTTTACCCTTATCCGGCGCACTGGGCGCAGTTTAGCAGTAGGCCAGCCCACTGGCTCAGCCGTGCGGGTGAGGAGGGTGACGTCGGAGGCGCATTTCTTCCGGCCCGTCTCCACTTAAACAGCGGGCCCCAGCCGCTGGGTCGCTGATGCGCGGGGCCTAGCGCTCAGGCCATCGCCTACCTCCCGCTTGAACAGAGCAGAGGCAGGGGAGGGGAGGCCGAGTGGGCGACGGCGCTCTCCCGGGCAGCACGGGCCACCTTTGGCGGCGCCCGGCACACCGGCGGACTCAGCGCGACGAGGCGCACCTGTCCATGTGCTGCACACACACGCCATTGCTCGGAGTTGAGCAGGGCTTCGGGTCCAGCGGATGGCGGCGGCGGGCTTGGTTGTGGCGCCCGCTTTGGCTACGGAGGAGGGGTCCTAGGGTGTTGGGGAGGTTCGTGGAGGCTTGGGGGTGCCACGGACCAGTTTAGAGGAGGAAGGGAGGCTGGGGCAGCTCGAATTTGAGCGGGGGTCCGAGGCGGCAATGGCGGCAGAGGAGGAGGGAGAAGGCACGGGAGGAGGAGTGGGTTGGTCCGGGGGTGCACGGGAGGGAGAGAGAGCAGTTGGAGACAAGAGAAGGCTTGGGGGTGGCCTTATACGGGCGCGACCGGGAGGTGCCGTAGGCGGGGTGCACGGCCACGGCCCGTGGCGTTGCCAGAGGCCAAAAGAGCGTTCCGGTGCGTGCCTTGGGTGCTCGTGGTTGTGGTCCAGGCCGAGAGGAGAGGAGAGAGGGAGCAGGGTGAGCTCCAGGAGGGCCCCGAGCTCGTGCGCCCACTGGCCGAGCTGGGCGGCGTCGGGCGAGCTCAGCAAGGTGAGAAGGAGAGAGTGGGAGGAGGGGGCCGACTAGCTAGCGTGCCGTGGACGTCGAGGCGACCTCGGGAGACACGGACCCGGCGCCCAAGGTCGTCGAGTGCCTCGGAATGGGCAAGCTACAGTGCGGGAGTGCACTATAGCGTGCTCCAGAGCTCGTCCATGGCATGCCATGGCATTTTAATAGTGCCATGGGCATATCTTATAGTGTCTGGGGGTTTTGGGGCAGAGTAAACAAGGTAGGAGTGGCATTGGATGCCCTAGAGAGCCACTAGATGAGAGGGGAGGTGGAGAGAGAGGTGAACAGTGGCTGTCCAGAGGGGGAAAATGGGGTTTTGCCCCATCAATCATGGAGCTTTGGAACATGGGGGCTACTGGAGGTTGCTGGTGATCAGGTTCAGCTGCGGTAAAAACTTGTGCTCATGGAGATTAGTGGAAGATGTCAAAATGATGATTTTGGAAAAATGGCAGAAGGTGTTTGTTGTTGGTTTGGGCAGGAAAATTAATTCCACTTTCAATGAGAATTAACAGGATGGAATGGCACTTAGAAATAATGTGTTCTACCAAATTTAAGCTCATTTGACCAAAGTTGACAGTGCAACTTTTGTAAACCCTAGAAATCAATAGAAATGGGTTTTCCAAGATCTAGTCATGCAAAACCATTCTCCTTGATGCACCACTTGGTGTAGTGTCATCATTTGGGGATTTGAACATGTCCACACAAATTCAGATCGAAAGGACACACTTGGCAATGTAGAGTTGTTCAAATTTCAAAATGGACAGAAATGGTTTTGAGGGGATTTCATGGGGTTATACTATTCTCCATGACATGATACTTGTCAAGATCATCAAACATGTCATATGTGACATGCTAGAATTTTCTTGGAATTTTTGGATAATAGTTCCTTTGTAAATATTTCAAAAGCTTCAAATATCCAGAAAGGGTTTTTGAGGGATTTAACCAATATTTTGATCATGACCATGTGTTGAAACTCTTATATATGGACAATATATGTCCATTGAGTTTCCCTAGGTTTTACCAAATATTTTTAAAGCATAAAAATAATTTTAACCTATTAAAGACCATTTCTGGCCTAAAGAAAAATCCTTTAAATAAAATAGGTAAATGACTTTTAAAATTATATTTTTGTGGTTTCTGGGTATCCTATATCTAATAGGAGTCAAATATATTTTTGGAAAGATTTTTAATGCCCTTAATTAAGTACTTGCAGTGCAAACCTCAATTCAGGGGTTTTTGGAAAACTAATTTTTAAAAATACTATTTGGCCAAATTATTTTTGTAAGAAATTATTTTATGTCCTATACACATGGCATAATCATTTGGTTCAAGAGTTTGGAGCAAGGAGATGAAGTATATGACTTGGAGGATTTATTTGATTTTTAGAGCACTTGCAAACATCAGACAAAAACCAATCAAGGCAAGGTCCAAAACACTCAAAAGTTTTTGTCAAACCACATTTTATCATGATTGTTAGCTTTAGTGTAGTGGCATGAAAATCAGGGTGTGACAAGGTGGCAGTGGCTCCATATCGTAAAACGCGATGAAACTTTCTCCCCTATTTTTTTCTCCAAAAGTAGGATTTTGTAGTGTTGGAATTAGGGTCAGCGTAGCCTCATGGGCCCCACTACACACCAGGGCGCGCCAGAGGGGGTGGCGTGCCCTGGTGCCTAGTGGGCAGCTGGGCCTAAAGGAAATATGCCCTAGAGGCAATAATAAAGTTGTTATTTTATATTTCCTTACTCATGATAAATTTTTATTATTCTTGCTAGAATTGTATTGATTGGAAACCCAAATACATGTGTGAAAACAAATATTCAATAGGAGTCACATCAATCACTTTAAGATCTTCATCATTATTTTCACGGAAACTAGAAGAACACGCTTTTATAAACCAATCCTTCTTGGCACACATCTTAGCGGTTCTTTCTTTGCACTCATCAATGGAAATTCTCATGGCTTTGAGAAACTCAATGATATCATGCTTAGGTGGTATAGATCTAAGTTTCAAAGAATCAACATCAAGAGAAATTGTATCCATGTTTCTAGCCAAATCATCAATCTTAAGCAATTTTTCTTTAATCAAAGCATTGAAATTCTTTTGAAAACTAATAAATACACTATTCTCAAATTCAGAGGGCATCTTATTATAATTTCCATAAGAATTGTTGTAGGAATTACCATAATTATTGGAGGAATTACTGGGGAATGGCCTAGGATTAAAATTACCTCTGTAGACGTTATTACCAAAAAAATCCTACCAAAAAATTCACATCCATAGATTCATTATTGTTTTCAATCAAAGTAGACAAAGGCATATCATTAGGATCAATAGGAGAACTCTTATTAGCAAACAATTTCATAAGCTCATCCATCTTTCCACTCGAAACATTTATTTCCTCAATCGCATGCACTTTTTTACTAGTGGAAGATCTTTTGGTATGCCATTGAGAATAATTAACCATAATATTATCTAGGAGTTTAGTAGCTTCTCCTAAAGTTATTTCCATAAAGGTGCCTCCCGCGGCTGAATCTAAAAGATTTCTAGAAGCAAAATTCAATCCAGCATAAAAGTTTTCTATAATCATCCACAAATTCAAACCATGAGTAGGGCAATTTCTAATCATCAGTTTTATCCTCTCCCAAGATTGTGCAACATTTTCATGATCAAGTTGCTTAAAATTCATAATATCGTTCCTAAGGGAGATGATCTTATCGGGAGGAAAGTACTTGGAAATAAAGGCATCTTTACACTTATTCCATGAATCAATAATATTTTTAGGGAAAGATGAAAACCAAATTTTAGCGCGATCCCTAAGCGAGAACGGAAATAGCTTCAACTTAACAATATCATTATCCACATCTTTTTTTCTTTTGCATATCGCACAAGTCAACGAAATTATTAAGATGGGATGCGTCATCTTCATTGGGAAGGCTGGAAAATTGATCTTTCATAACAAGATTCAGCAAAGCGGTATTAATTTCACAAGATTCCACATTAGCATCGGGGCAATCGGAGTACTAATAAAATCATTGTTGTTGGTATTGGAAAAGTCACACAATTTGTTATTATCTTGAGCCATCATGACAAAGCAAGCAATCCAACACACGAGCACACAAAAATCAAACGAAGAAGACAAACGGAAGAGGGGCGAAGAAAAGGCGAATCTTCTCAAAAATCATTTTAGAAGTGGGGAGAGGAAAACAAGAGGCAAATGAAAAATAATGTAATGTGAGGGATGAGAGTTTATGATGGGTACTTGGTATGTCTTGGCTTGGCGTAGATCTCCCCAGCAACAGCACTAGAAATCCTTCTTGCTACCTCTTGAGTTTGCGTTGGTTTTTCCCTTGAAGAGGAAAGGGTGATGCAACAAAGTAGCATAAGTATTTCCCCCAGTTTTGAGAACCAAGGTATCAATCCAGTAGGAGACAACGCGACAAGCCACCGAATATCTGCACAAACAAACACCAAGTTGCAACCAACGCGACAAAGGGGTTGTCAATCCCTCCACGGTTATTCGCAAAGTGAGATCTGATAGAGATGGATAAACAGTAAAGTAATATTTTTGGTATTTTTTGTTTATGGAACATAAAGTAAAAGATTGCAAAGGAAAGTAAATAGGAAACTAGTATTGTTGGTCGGAAACTTATATGATGGAAAATAGACCCGGGGGCCATAGGTTTTCACTAGAGGCTTCTCCCAAGATAGAAAATATTACGGTGGGTGAACAAATTACTGCCGAGCAATTGATAGAAAAGCGCAAAGTTATGACGATGTCTAAGGCAATGATCATGAATATAGGCATCACATTCGTTTCAAGTAGACTGAAACGATTCTGCATCTACTACTATTACTCCACACATCGACTGACTCCTGCCTGCATCTAGAGTATTAAGTTCATAAGAACAGAGTAACGCATTAAGTAAGATGACATGATGTAGCGGGATTAACTCAAGCAATATGATGAAAACCCCATCTTGTTATCCTCAATGGCAACAATACAATACGTGCCGGTTTCTCTTCTGTCACTAGGTTCAAGCACCGCAAGATTGAACCCAAAGCTAAGCACTTCTCCCATTGCAAGAAAAACCAATCTAGTTGGCCAAACCAAATCGATAGTTCGAAGAGACTTGCAAAGATATCAAATCATGCATAAAAGAATTCAAAGGAGATTAATAATATTCATAGATAAGTTGATCATAAAAATCCACAATTCATCGGATCTCAGCAAACACACCGCACTAGAGTATTACATCGAATAGCACTCCAAGAACATCGAGGAGAACATGATATTGAGAATCAAAGAAAGAGAAAAAGCCATCAAGCTACTTGCTATGGACCCACAGGTCTGTGGTAAACTACTCATGCTTCATCGGGGAGGCAATGGTGTTGATGTAGAAGCCCTCCGTGATCGAATCCCCCTTCGGTAGGAAGCTGGAAAAGGCCCCAAGATGGAATCTCATGGGTACAGAAGGTTGCGGCAGTGGAAAAGTGGTTTCGTGGCTCCCTTGGAAGTTTTCAGGGTATAAGAGTATATATAGGAGGAAGATCGAGGTCAGGAGGCCACAGAGGGGCCCACAAGGTTGGGGGGCTCACCCTCCACCCTTGTGGCCACCTCGTGGCTCTTCCGACTTGCACTCCAAGTCTCCTAGGTGTCTTCTGGTCCAAGAAAGATCATTGCGAAAGTTTTATTCCGTTTGGACTCCATTCGGTATTCCTTTTCTGTGAAACTCTAAAACAAGGAATAAACAGAAACTAGCACTAGGCTCTAGGTTAATAGGTTAGTCCCAAAAATCATATAAATGCATATAAAACATCCAAAACAGATAATATAATAGCATGGAACAATCAAAAATTATAGATATGTTGGAGACATATCAATTATAAAGATGCTCTATAGGTATCTCCGAAGGTGTTTGTTGGGTTGGCATAGATCGAGATTAGGATTTGTCACTTCGAGTATCGGAGAAGTATCTCCGGGCCCTCTTGGTAATGCACATCATAAGAAGCCTTGCAAGCAAAGTGACTAATGATTTAGTTACATGATGATGTATTACGGAACGAGTAAAGAGACTTGACGATAACGAGATTGAACTAGGTATGAAGATACCAACGATCGAATCTCGGGCAAGTAACATACCGATGGACAAAGGGAATTGTGTATGTTGTCATAACGGTTCGACCGATAAAGGTCTTCGTAGAATATGTAGGAGCCAATATGAGCATCCAGGTTCCACTATTGGTTATCAATTGGAGAGGTGTCTCGGTCATGTCTACATAGTTCTCGAACCCGTAGGGTCCGCACGCTTAATGTTCGATGACGATATAGTATTATATGAGTTATGTGATTTGGTGACCGAATGTTGTTTGGAATCCCGGATGAGATCACGGACATGACTAGGAGTCTCAAAATGGTCGAGAGGTAAAGATTGATATATAGGACGATGGTATTCGGACATCAGAAGTGTTCTGGAGGGTACTGGGTACATATCGGATCACCGGAAGGGGTTCCGGACACCCCCGGCAAAAGATATGGGCCTTATGGGCCAAGAGGGGAAACGCACCAGCCACAAGGGGATGGTGAACCCCCCATATGGTCTGGCCAAGAAGGATAAGGAAAGAGGGGAAGGGAAAGGAAAAAGAGGGAATAGGATTCCCCCTTCCTTCCCTCTCCCGCTCTCTTTCCTTCCCTCTCCGGAAATAAGGAAAGGGGGTGGCCGAATTGGGGGAGGTCCCCAAGTAGGATTCCTCCTACTTGGGCGCCCCAAGGCTGCTCCCCTCCCCCTCCCACCTATATATACGTGGCGAGGGGGCGCCTAGGATACACAACAATATCTGTTAGCTGTGTGCGGCGCCTCCCTCCACAGATTACACTCTCGGTCATATTCTCGTAGTGCTTGGGCGAAACCCTGCGTAGATCACTTCACCATCACCGTCACCACACCGTTGTGCTGACGGAACTCATCTACTTCCTCGACATTTTGCTAGATCAAGAGTTCGAGGGACGTCATCGAGCTGAACATGTGCAGAACTCGGAGGTGCCATACGTTCGGTGCTTGATCGGTCGGAACGAGAAGAAGTTCGACTACATCAACCACGTTGTCAAACGCTTCCGCTTTTTGTCTACGAGGGTACATAGATGCACTCTCCCCCTCTTGTTGCTATGCATCTCCTAGATAGATCTTGCGTGAGCGTAGGATATTTTTGAAATTGCATGCTACATTTCCCAACACCCCCCCCCCTCAAGTGGGTCTTGGTTCTAGTAATTTTTATTTATTCCAAATAATTCTCCAAAAAGTTTCATCCAATTCCGATAACTTTTATTTCTGCACAAAAACAACACCATGGTAGTTCTTCTGAAAATAGCGTCAGTCTGGGTTAGTTTCATTCAAATCATGCAAATTAGAGTCCAAAACAAGAGCAAAATAGTTAGGAAAAGTAGATACGATGGAGATGTATCACCTACCTGGCCTCCCCGTGCCATCGTCTCGCGCCTAGGAGACGCCCAGCACCCCCTCTCCCACTCCCCTACGCTTCGCTTTCCTCCTCCTTTGCTCATTCCAAAGCCACCCAAGAGCACTGCCGTGCCGTTGTCCGCCACCCGCGTTGCCAACGATACCTAGGAGACGAACCACCATGTCTGGAAGCTCCGCCTCGTCGTATTCATTGTCTTCACCGAGCCAAGCAACCGGTGATGCCCTGTAACCTAGCATCACCGTCTTCTCGTTCGCCATGGCCAGCGGATGTCGTCCCTTGATTTGAAGCACTCTGGCCATTCCCGAGCCTAGTGATCATCTGTGCAGCTTCGTCGTGAGCTCCTCTTGCTCCCCTGCTCCCCTCATCAAATTCATGTCGTAGCCATTGATCCCACCATAGTCGAGCTCACCGCCGTCAAATCTGGCCACCCTAGGCACGGCCACCACCACCGCTTGATGACGTGGAGCTGACGCAATATTTGATTTCTGGAATTTCAGATAAATCTAAATTTATTTATTTATTTCATAAAATAACCAAAACTTCTAAAATTCACAGAAATTCAACCATAACTCGGAATGAAATAATTTATATATCAAAATGGTCAGAAAAACATGAAGAATCTGGTTATGCCATGATCATGCATGTTTGAACAAGTTAACATCATTGAATAGGACAAATGATGATTAGGGAAAATTATGAAATAACATTTGGAGTTGGAATTTGATCCTGTTTGAATTCCACTTCAATTAACTTGGCTAAATATTGTATTAGGTGAATTCAGTACCTTAACATGACATGCCATTCATGTGAATGTGCATTGCATTGATTGTGTTCCTTTTTTGCTAGTCGGTGTTGTTCCTTCTCGGTAGTCGACGTTTCTGACGTTGTGATCGTTGTCACTAATGAAGAGTAGTACTATCTTAAGAAGTGTCAAGCAAGCACCCCCTTGATCACTTTGATACAATCTCACTCTCTCGCTCATGCTTTCTTTTATTGCATTAGGACAACAACAATTCAATTGTTACATGTTTTGGTAGTTGAATCCATTCCTTTGCATGACCTATGTTTGACATAGTAAATAGCAAAACCCACTAGCATGAGTAGGAATTGCTTGACCCATGTTGTGACTACTCATCGATGCTTGCTCGTTATGCTTGCTATGCTTAGAGTTGTGTCGCGTCTGATCCATCTGGACGATGAATTGGAATGGTTGCGTTCAGGTCCTACTATGTGAAAGCTAAGTGTGTGAACACAATTTGGTAAAGGTAGCAATGAGAGGCCATGTAGGATTACATGGTGGGTTGTCTCATTGGGGTCGTCCTCAGGAATCGAGTTCTGTGTTTGTGATCCAAGATAGTTACTACCACACATTGGGATCCTTAATTGACTCTCTCAACTTATTAATCACCTTGATCTCTATCCAGGAGTTGCAACTAGTTTCTGGTGTTTGTAGGATATGTGTTGGAGGCCATGTGTAGCGTTGACCTTAGGGGTGGGCTATGATGCGGTATAGACACCATGGCACGGTATACCAAGTGGCACCCAAATGGTGGGCTTAGGAACCCTGCACACATCGTTCGGGGTCATAGTGGAAACCTCGGCTGGACTTCCTTGTTGACCAGTCTCGGGTAGGCGATAAACTTGGACTAGAGTCTTGTGTGGTTAGTTAGTTCATGGCCGACACCCTCGCCAAGCTTCCTCTTGAAGGTTGTCGAGATACATGACTATACATGGTGGTAAGTGGTGAGAGTGTGTGTGAAGAAGTACACCCCTCCAAGGTAATATGATCTATTCGAATAGTCGCGTCCGCGGATATGGAATTACTTAGAAAGCTTGCATTGTTCATAGATAAGTTGAAACAGATACCGTAAAATGCGCAAGATAAGTATGAGTGATATGGATGGCCTTCTCATGGGGAGATGGGAGTGGATCCTTAGTGGTGTATTGATATGGTGAATATGTGGACTCGTGTGTGCTTTCTCACCTCAAAGAAATTACTAATAGTCATAGTACATGATAGAAGCTGGCTTGCTGCAGTTAAACTCCACAACCCCTTTATTGATACTGATGCATATGTAGTTAGTTCTGATGTAAGTCTTGCTGAGTACCTTTGTACTCACGGTTGCTTAATTTATGTTTTTGCAGAGGATACATTAGTCTCACTTTTGGTTTCTACGATGAGTTCGACGTTGACCGATTAGCTTGGGAATCCCAGATAGAGATTTGGTTCATATGAGGTTCTTGTAGATAGAAAGGCTTTCCAGCCTTCTTTCTTTTCAACTATTTGTACTTAGACAGGTTTATGCTTCCGCTTGTGGCTTGTATGACTTTTATGTTATGTCATGAGACCCATGTTTGTAATATAATGCTATGTATGCCTCCTCGGAGCGTTTTAAATAAATACTTTGAGTCGTAGAGTTATGTTGTGATGCCATGTTGTACCAACACATACTTGCATGTTGTGTGTATGTATGATGTGTACTACTATGTGTGGGGTGCCGACAATATTTGATCCTGTCAAAAATATGTGGTTGTAAGCATAAGACCTCATATCCATGCCTATTTTTATTATAAGTGTTCTTCCTGTGTCACTTTGATTTACGATCCGGTCAAAAGTTGGAATTAATTCTTTAGCAAAATCTTGTTTGAGACCCTAGCTTAAAGGGCACCATCCTCCCGTGGGTTTAATAACTCAAGGTCACCTCTGTATAAAAAGGCAAGAATCCTTTCTAGTCCATTTCCAGACCACCAAAGGAATTAATCATGCTATGGCTTGCATATCATGGCTTGCGGTGTGGTTATTCCCCTTCTCTCGAATGAGTTGCTCATTAAGTTGGCATTCCCGTGTGTAGCGCTGAGCCTTATCGGTCCCATAGTTGTGGTATAGGCACGGTCCACTCATGATTTCTTCATATGTGCGCAGAGGTCGCTGGGGCTTTCCATTCCGCTGCTGCTTCTTGCCCTCGGTCTCCTACATCTCATTTGCTGCAGTGACCAGTTCGGGGTCATGCTCCCCTTTTCGCTTGATGTCCTCTTTGCCCTTGGTATTGCACGATAAGCAACATTTATAGTGGCATCGTGGCCAGAAGCATAGAAAGTATCCATTTCATCAAAAAGGGATATTTCAAACGAATCCATCAGATCATAGCATTCATTATAGCAATCATCGTCCGGTACGTATGGAGGTAAATTAAACAATCTATGGGTTAAATAGTTACTCTCATTAGAAGGTGGGCATGGGTAGCTAATCCACTCTTTCTCCATTTTTTCTTCACTCCCCTCCTTATCTTTTTCATCTAACAAGCTCATAGTTTGATCAATTTCTTCTTCATGGAGTCCTGCAAAATATTAATCTTTTCTAAGGCAGCATACATCCTCTCAATAAATCATCAATATGAGCGTTGTATTCATAGTTGTCATAGCAATATTAAAGTATGGCAAGATTTGCAAATTTGTAAAGAGCATCATCATACTTTTCATATTTCTCAAACAAAGAAGAAATTTCATAAGAACCCTTAAAGTCAACAAATTCTTCTATTTGCTCCACATCATGGTAATCATACACACAATTAGCATAAGAAGCCACGGTTTCATTATCACTAAATTCACAATGGAAGGTATGTGTGGAGCCTCCATCCTAGAGCAACAAGTATAATCATACATAGAGAACATATTCCAAGCATACCAACATAACATTTTTATTTGATCCTGTAAGTGTTCCCCTTTTTGAGTCAAGTGATAATCCCTAAAATATTCACATTGATCCAAAGTGTATCTCATTATCATGTTGAATAGGATTTACCAAGATTATCAAAGAAATATTCAATGGGGTTTTAGGAGGTTCCCATCTCCATGAGTAGCAAGTACAACTTTTTTTGGTGTTCCGTGTCCCATACCCATAAAGATAGAGAACAACTCAGAATAGAAAATAAAATCTACTTATAAATAAAGACAACAAGCACACACGGGAATATTCACCCCACACATAGCCCCCAAGCAACGGCGCCAGAAAGGGTATTGATAGCCCACAAGTGTAGCTCGTCGATTTTAGCACTAGCCCGAAGGACCAAAAGTCAAGCTCATCTATTCACCACTAGCCCGTAGAAGACTAAAAGGAAAGCTGCAACAAAAGGCCTATGAGGTCATTGACGCTGATTTGGGTGAACAGGATCAACCGATACGAAAGCAGGCAGTCGAATCAGAAGCGAGGTAAAAGAAACTACCCATCAATGTCAAAGGAAGTGGTCATAGTCCCCGGTAGTCATTGCTTAAAAAGTGGAGCCCGTAGAGTCTGGTTGTTGCCGCTCTGGAAGTGGACATCGTCGCACCCTTGGCTTTCGGTGGCAGCGGCCGCCACAACGCATCTCCTTGCTGACGGGACGATGCCACCCTATGGTAACCCAACGTTGCTTACCTCATTTAGGAGATAGATGAAGGAAGGGCTAAGAAAGAAGGAAAACAGAGATGAGGGGAGTCGGCGATGGAAGAAGAACCATGGGAGAACAGATCTGGGAGGCTGGGAGAGTCGGCATATGCCTATTATGCATGTGGTTCTGTGATGGAGGTCAACGAAGTCAGGTAATTGTGCAACATATACTTCCTTTAATATAGTACCATTAAGAAAAAAAATACTATTCACATCCATCTCGTATAGATTAAAACCATTAACATGGCATGTGCAAGCAAAAAAAGAATAGATTCAAGATGGGTAACGGGGGTAAGGTTTCATCAAAGTTCCAACCTTACTTTTGAGAAACCTCGTGTTAGTAATCTTACCCTGTTTCTAATGACCACATCAAACTCATCTTGCTTGGTCCAATGCTGAAATATCCTCCTACGCATGGGAACGACTCAACCAATGTAGTAATGGCGAGAAAGCTGCCGCCAACCTTGGCACACCTTCACTGTAGATTCAAATGTGCGCTGCTCTGTACATGTCTATTTACCACCTGTTGCAAGATCTATCACCGCCCCGCCTCAGCCACTGGGTCACCATAACCTAAGTGAGTTGGCCCATCTAAGCGGTTTTGGGAAGGTTCATTAGACTTGTTTGGATTGGTTTTTGAACCTTCCATGCCTATTTTGTTTGTGTTTTTCTATGTTCCTCTTATCATTTGTTGGGGAATTTTTCTTTTTCTTTTTTGTGTTTTTCGTTTTATTTTTTTGGCACACGTTGTACATTTTTTGTATACACTAGTCACATTTTTTGATACACGTGGGCCTCTCTCAAATACATGATGAAATTTTCTCAAATACATTATTGAACATTTTCTCAAATAAATCTTAAACATTTTTAAATACACATTTATCTTTTAAAATGTTATGAAACATTTGCTTAAAACTACGTGCACATCTTCTTACATTGTTGAAACACTTTTTTTAAAAAGTCATGAATATATTCTTGAAATGCGTGAATATCTATATACTAATATTAAAAGGAGGAAGCTTTCTTAGTTCTCCTTCCTTCTGTCACCTCTTTATATCCATTGATTTTATGTTAACCGTAAAGATTGACGACTGAGTCTTAAATGTTTCTTTTGTTTGATATACCTAGGAGAATTCGTCCATCGTCATTGGGCCTTCGCCAAACAGAACTTTTTTGCGAAAATGATCTGCATCTATTAATAGTAAACTAGCAAATGTGTCTGTGTGTTGCAACAGGAGAAAAAAAATCCTCGCACGCCGCTTGAGATCTATCCGTGTTGCCACTTCTTCTCTTCGCCACCATCATTGTTGGGTGGTCACCTTGTCCAACTATTCACGACCAGCGTTTTCAATCCCAAGGCGATGAGTTTGGTAATCACACTCTAGCACACCGGTTTCACAAGCTTTCTTCCCTACATCAACATGTAATTCCATAGACAATTCTCGTGGTTCACTACAGAACAAATGATGGTTACTATGGACCGAGACTGGTCAAATCAGGAAGCCGAGAGATGGACCGTTGTTCACGTTCGACAAGATTAGGAGCATTGCACATGGACCCTTCAACCTTGCCTCCAGTTGTTGTTACTCAGGCTCCTGGTCATACCCCATCGACTCTCGGTTCATCTTCATCGACATAGCAAGACTTGGCTGGAGGGGAGCGAGGATGAATGATCATTGTGCAATGCTCCTAATGTCACTGAACGTGAAAAACAGTCCGCATCTTGGTTTCCCAATTTGGACTATCCCAATTCATAGTAACCGTCGTTTGTTCCATGGCGAAGCACGAGCATTGTCTATGGAATTGCAAGTCGATGTAGGGAGGAAAGCTTGCGAAACCGGTGTGCTAGAGTGTGATTACTGAACTCATTGTCTTGGGATTGAAAACGTTGGTCATGACTAGCTGGACAACATGACTACCCATGGATGATGGTGTTGGAAATATGCCCTAGGCACAATAATATTTGTATTATTATATTTCTGTATTCATAATTAAAGAGTTTATATTCTATGCTATAACTGCTATGATCCTGGAATATGCGATTCAGTGGAAACTCATATGCATGTGTGGAATGATAAATGACAAATAAAAGGTTCCTAGTCTCAAGTGTTGTTGGTGATCACATTTTTCGGATCTTAGGATATCGTTAAGTGTAACTATTATCCTAAAACGACATTTGAGATTATGACGTTGGAAGAACGTTCATATTGAATCGACCCAATCTTGTTTGTTACGAATTGAGTTAATATCGTATGCAGTCAATTGCAACAACATGGAGTGTTAACGTGTGAATTTGCTCCTTAGACCATGAGAGTATCATAGTCACTTCTTACCGTATGGTTGGCTTTGGGGTTGCTCAAACGTCACTTGTAACATGGTGATCATAACGACAACTTACAGGTTCATCGGAAAGTTTGACAAGGGACTAGTTAGCTCGAGAGTGGGATTTTCTCCTCCGATGATGGAGAGATATTCTTAGGGCCCTACCAGTGTGACAGCATCAATCATCGTCTGGACAGACACACATAACTTCATCACGGGGATGCTGGAACACAACAATGAGAAAGAAGAACAAAACCGGTAATGAGGATTTCAGTATAGTGAGCATGGTGATGACTCAGGAGGATACTGATGCATCCCGGGTTTTGTTGAAGTGTCACGAAGCAAAGGGAACATCACATGATAACCGAAGGTTCACTCAAATATCGTTCATGTACTCATGGGGACCAATACGGACCTCCACGGTTCCGCTGCCCGTCATTGAACAAACGGTTCCATTCATGTCTATGAGTTACCGAACCTACGAGGTCACAAGTTTAAGATGATCACAATCTTGTAAGTCTTGGTAGGATGGGAGTCATGAGAATATATTTGTGAAACTATTTCATGAATATTCATAATAGTTTCGAGAGTATCCAGAAGCATTTCAGAGTCACCCGGAGGGTTTCGAAGAGTATCGGGTAATGCCGGGTATTACCGATAAATTATATATATGTGTAAAATGTTGCTGGAGATGTTAAAAAAATATAATGGTCTGGAAGTATTTAGAACATTTTATATTCAATTTAAATATCAATGGGGCTTAAAGACTAAGAGGTGGAAGGAATTATGGGCCACAAGGGCCCGTAAGGAAGTGGTCCCCCCCTTTCCATATAAGGGGCCGAATAGGACTAGGGGGGGAGTCCCCCTCCCCCTTGGCCGGTGCCCCAAGAAGGGACTTTCCCTCCTTGGTGGCTGCCCCCTCCTCCTTCTCCAACCTATATATACTGGTGGTCTTTGCTCTATTATTCATACAAGTTTTGGAGCCTCCTCTAGTTCTAGTTCTAGTTGGTCCTAATTGACTAATTAGAGCTAGGCTAATCCTCTTGTCCTCATAATTAGAAGCCCTGGGTGGTTCTAATCTCCTCCCTCTAATTCTTCGGTGATGATTAGGTCTGCACGGCGAAGCGCTGCCGGATTGTGAAGGTTGAACACTTGCAACCAAGTAGATTGATCGTTCATCGACGGTTTGAGGACGGCACATTCTTCTTCCGCTGCAACTCGGTGACGGTAACGATAATTATCCCAACCCGTTATGCATCTTCATGTTGATCTTGGGTGACCGTAGGCGCTTTTTTTTTCTACTATGTTTCCCAACAGATGGTGGCGAAGAGGAAAGTGGCAGCACGGATGGATCTCAAGTCGCGTGTGAGGATTTATTGCTCTCCTGTTGCAACGCACAGACACATTTTGTAGTCGATTCTAATGTCATGAATATTTTTTTGAATGGTGCAGAACATTGTTAAAATTACGTGAACATTTTTTACATTGTATAAACATTTTTAATGTGACAAAAAAATTCTGAATCGTATGGAACACTTTTCCTATATTATGCGAATATATTTTATGAATTTTCAAAAAAAAAACTAAAATTCCACTAACATTTTTTAAACACATGAACATTGTTTAAATGTCACAGTTTTTAAATGATATCAACATTTCGTAAAAGTTGTACGAACTTTATTTTTAAACTTCATGATTTTTTAATGTGCGATGAACACTTTAAAAAAATTAAGAAAAGTAATTAGAACAAAATTTAAGTTTTTGGGAGACAAAACAAAGTAGGGAAAAAACGAACGACCCACTACAATTTTTGAAATGAACTTTTTGAAAAAAGTTCATCGATTTTGAAAGAACAAAAAACAGAAGTTTGAAAAAAGTTCATGCATTTAAAAAAGGAAAAAAGAAAAGAAAAGGCAAAAGTAATAAACAAAAAACAAACTAAGAAGAACCGTTCAGATACTGACCAGCGAAACGAAAAAAACTGGGGGCATCCGTGAAATGAAGAGAATAAAAGAGAAAAGAGAAATGAGTAGGCACAAGCGTTCAAGATGTCCTAGTAGCTCCCAGAGTTGATTCTCGTATACTCAAGTGTTCAGAGAAAAGTCATTTATGTATGCGATCTTCTATTAGAAACAGAAGTTAGATAAATGTTAGAAACAAAAGTAGCTCATAGAGTTGATTCTGTTAAAATCAAGAAATGCTAGCCAGTATGAAAAAGGTTTTAGTGAAAATTTATAAAACCGTTCATAAAGTTCAGAAAAATGTTTATATAATTTGCAAAAAAAACCACGAGAAAGCCGTACCAGTCAAAGACAAAGGAAAGTAACGTACTTTCCACTCATCTTGTGAACTTGCCTCACCTAATTGTGCCAAGTACTGACTAACATGCTCCCATATAGTCTTTGTTCTCTCTCCGCTAGATTTAACAAAATCTGAAACTTTATATCCGGAAGGGCATGGCACGACATAAAAAATAATTCTAGATATGGTTTCCTGGAAATTCGTGGTTTAGGTAGTTCAATCCCACAATGCTCGAACACCCTATACATCTCCTCTCTGGCATTAGCCAAAATATCACTCATATTGAGCGGCACTGCTTGTGGTTGTGGCGCATGGTGAATATGATTTCTAATAGCTGGTATAATGCTAGTCGGAAGAGATGGTGGTGTGTATGTTGTACCATAGTTCGGCAGCAATCCACTTGGACTTGCCGAACCATAACCTAGCAATGCAGTTGGATTCACTGAATTTGGTGTGTTCATGGCAGGATTAAAGGGTGGAGCAACAAGTTGGTTTGTCTGACTGGGATAAGAATACAACAGCACGGGGCGGCGCCGATGAAATAGATAAAGTTGGACTAAAGTTTTCTACGCCAGCAGACATACCACCACTACCATTAGATGATTGAGAAGTATTTTTTTCGAGCAGTATTATTGTCTATCTCAGCAATAAGAATAGTAATTTTAGCTGACTATTCAGGAGAGAAGGTTTTGCTTACAGCTGGCACTACTTGCTCATTGTGAAGAGGAAAAAACTTGATTTCTTCAATTGAAGTGATGTTGCCTTGGCGATCCTTTTGGAACTTAGCAAGGAACTCATGCATCTCCTTCTCTTCACGTGCCTTCTTGTACTCCTCATAAGCTTGGTGATGGTCTGCCGATAATTCCTCAAAATTGGGCTTGATGATGATGTTATCGACATCCACTTCAGATGGCTTCGAAAGATCGACCATGATGGATGATGAAGGTGATTGATTTTTAGTCTCTAGTAGGGTCACCAAAAAGTGTGTTGAGACACGAACACGTCACGTGTATCATCGACTCCGGGGGTGATGCACCGCAGCTCACGTCGAATGAGACCCGACCGAGAGCGTGATGCGCAAGACAGTCAGCGGGCGCTTTTGCAGACCTGAAACCCCGCACGCCCGGGAGGGACGCTGTCAAGGAGTGCGGCAGCTATGGGCTGCTCTAGGTCGATTTGCTCGCCCCTAGAGCCTCGGGATTCGCGGCTCTCAACGATGAACAACGAAGAACAAGAGAGAAAACGATGGGAAGATAAAATATAGATAAAAAGTAGTATATTGATTTGTTTAATTATGTGTTGTTCAATCGGCTGTCAATTTTCATCTATTTATGAGGCGACTGGACTTCCCGTAGAAGAAAAGAACTCCAAATCCCATCCAAATCTTTCCAAAACTACCCGAACCCTGATTTACGTAAGTGTGAGACAACAGTTCGGTCTTTGAGCCTCATAGGCCACAAACGACCTTGGATGAAGATGAGCCCAACAGAAAATTTAATCGTTTTGATGAGACAAACAACTTTCATGTTGAACGTTTTATTTAGGCCATCTTAAATACCTTACGAGGCCATCTTTGACTCCCAGTTGGACTCAGCCATGCAGTTTTTTGGCTGTCCGAGTCTTGTAGCAACTTTGCAGGCCATATACTATCTTATGTGATAATGGCTTTGAAAGCAAAGTTGACCGTTTCTACGATACGCACAACTTCTGTGTAGAACACCTTTCATCCAAGTACATCTAGATAATCTTTTTATCCCATCTTCAACTTCTGTTCGACTTGTCCCTACTAGTTTCCGGCAAGCTTTTATGAAAACCAGCAAGCACTCAAAACCAGCAAGCCTTTCAAAACCGGCAAGCACTCAGAATCGGCAATCATGCAAAAACCAGCAAGCATCCAAAACCGGTGAAGGCCAAATAGCTCGCGCAACCCATCAGACATCACCTAGGTAGGTGTCTGCTACCTCGTGCCACTTTTTCATCAGGGTCGGTCCGCAGAGTGTTGCCTCTAACTTTTGCATACGAACTCGGATTGGGACGATCTTTATATCAAAATTGACCATTTCGACAAGACGGAGACAATTTATGTAGATCATTTTTTTCATATGAGGCCATCTTGGGGTGTAATCAGCCAAACAGTGATCTCAACATAAAATTTTAGAGCTCTGAGCACAGTTTCAACTCCTAAGCTGAGGTCGGATGATGATGACTCAAACAACGAAGTTGCTCAATTTGATGATATGAAACCTTTTCACGTTGAAACCCTTTTCATTTAAGGCCATCTTAATTGCGTCTCGTACCATGCTAAAATCTCGTGTCAACACATTGCGACAAATTAATAAAAGCTTGGCTAGGTACATGTGTTGTTTGTCGCATTTTTTGTTATATTTCTATTGTTCTTATTTTAAAGAAATAAATCAGGGAATTTATAGAAATAAATTTTAAATCCGAAAACATTTCACGAATTTGCAAGGATAATCGTGAATCTCAAATAAAATATTTGCAAAATTTGAAAATGTTCATAACTTCTAAAAATGTTCATTAGTTTAGACAATACTTTTCAATTACAGAACAAATCATAAATTTTAAAAATGTTCACGAAATAAAACGTCCGCGCGCAAGTTCAAAAAACTGGTCATATAAATGAAATACAAAATCATGAATTTGAAAATATTCACAATTTATAAAGTATTAATAAATTTAAAAATATATAAATAAAACTTATTCATGAACTTTAAACAATTTTTCACTAAATAATATTCCCACATTCAACAAAGAAAAAAATCGTGAATTAAAAAATAAATATGCACAGCAAAAACGCATATAACATGGAAAACAATAATAGCCATATCCAACATAAAAAGGAAAACCCGGCCCACAAGCTTCACAAAACCACGTGTGAAGATTCTGGAAACTTTTTAAAATGACTCCAAGCGAACCCGATTCCTATGTGACGCATGCTGCATCAAATTGTCGCTGCTTCGAACACCCCCAATCAAACGACCAACCGACACGAGTCGGCAGAGAGACGGGCACCTCCGATCCCGGTTTTGGGAACATTCTCGAAGGTACCCAACCTGTTTTTTTCAATTTTATGAACGTTCTAGATGGTTCCTGAACGTTTTTTTTTTCTTTTTTCTTTTTTCCTATTATTTTTTATTCTACGTTTCCGTTTCTTTTTTCTGTTTCTTTCCCTTTTCCTTTTTTCTATTCGTTTTGTTCATTTTCATTTTTTTATTTTTCATCAAATCTCCTTTTTTAAAAAAATTGTTCATTTTTTAAGAAAAGATCTTGGTTTGAAATTTAGTTCAGAAGTTACAAAAAAATCGATTTTAAATATGGTCCGCTTCTTGTACAAAAAAAGGTTGAAAAATATAAAAAGTTATAATTTGAAATTTACTAAATGTTTGCATTTTATGTTTATGTTCAAACATTTAGGAAAAAATTGGAAATTTCAAAAAATGTTCAACTTTCAAAATTTGTTAAAGAATTTTATAAACTGTTCGTGTTTTTGAAATTTTGTTGTCCAATTCAGAATAAAATCGGAAAATTTTAAAAGATGTTTGAATTTTTAAAGTTTGTTCATCAATTCAAAAAATGATGTAATGTCTAAAGATGTTCTACCATTTCCAATTTTCGTGTTTCCAAATTTAATTCGAAAATTTGAAGAATGTCTGTGGAATTTTGAAAAAAAATCGTGCCTGACAAAAACTGTTCCTAGTTTAAAAATATGTTCGCGTTTTGAAAAAATGTTCATAACTCCGAAAAAAATCATGCTTAAAAAACGAATTCACAATTTTAAAAAATACATGAAAAATTTGCAAATATTGAAAATTGTTCTCGTTTTCAAATTTGTTCCCATATTCAAATAATGTTCAGGAAATTTTTGGAAAATGTTTATATTTTGAATAAGTTGTTCATAAAGTTTAAAAATTGCACGTTTTCAAATGTTGTTCCTGTTTTGCAGAAAATGTTTCTATGTTTTAAAAGATTGTTCGTAATTTCATAAACACATCACATTTTTAATTTTGTTCCTTTTTTAAGAAATATTTGAGAAGTCAAAAACTGTTCACGTTTTCATGAAATGTATGCGTTTTGATTCAAAACGAAAATAACTTTCGAAATTTCTAAAATGTATAAATATGTTGTGACTTATTGTTCATATGCACCGTGTTGCTATTTTAGTTACAAATTTCTAGGAGTTACAGTAGCTGGCTATTTTGGATCACTGGCAACAGGTCCTTGGTTTGATTTTTCTCAAAAAAAAATGTCCTTAGTTCGATTTTGAACGTTAAGATTTTGCTGCTGTAGTTTGTTTATTTAAAAATCCGCATTGTTTATATAGCATGGAAGCTTGTCAGTTGGAGCGGCTTGCACGGCCTGCTTATAACTGCGAATTCACAATTTTTAAAAAATCAAGCAATGACTATGTCTGGCCCTTACCAATTCATTAGGAATCGCCTATGGGCAGGAGCTAGCGAGCCAGCCCAACACTGTAACAAATAATTTTATTCTGTCATTTTTTTCTCTTCTGATTTTCATTTTCTTTTTTGTTTCTTAATGTTTTCTTTT
Source organism: Triticum aestivum (assembly GCF_018294505.1). Lineage (NCBI taxonomy): Eukaryota > Viridiplantae > Streptophyta > Magnoliopsida > Poales > Poaceae > Triticum > Triticum aestivum. Next base: position 480,520,902 of record NC_057794.1, read on the forward strand.
TTACTGGTTTATTCGGAAAATTTTCCCATATTTTCCTCTCCTTTTCTATTTATTGAGCACATGCCAACTTTTCTTACACACAATGCACATTTTTTCACTTACTTAGTGACATTTGCTAATAATACAGTATTAACATATTGTAAATCGATGATTGATATTTCTATTAAAATATGTTTTTATTGTCTACTTTGTTACTACACGTTTTATATTTTTCATATACATCAACAGCATTTAAGTTATACAGTTTTAGTTTTGGTAATTGCGTAAGTAATATATTTTTCATATATATGTTTTATACCTATTTTTCATGTACGTTTTACCTTTTTTTATACATCTGTAATACTTTTTACACGTTTCACATTTTATTATTATATGATTCACATTTATTATTATATATATATTTTATTCTCTACATTTTTACATACACGTTGTACATTTTTCATATAGGTCAGAATTTTTATGCACGTTTATTATTTCTCAAATAGATGATTAACATTTCTTTTCACAATTTCACGTACATTTTACTGAAACACATGAAAATATTCTGTTACAAACTTTTTTAGCGGTATCAATGTTATTTAAACTATGCTATTAACATTTTTCTATACACTGCATTAACATTTTGAAAAGTTATAGGTTTGATATATCTTAATAAATTTTAGGTTTGAAGTATACGTATTAAAAAGGGTATTTTTAGATAGAATCATTTAATCATTTTTTCAAAAAATAAACATAGACATAAGCGTGCATGCAATCATCATGACACCAGCCTAACAAAGTTACTAGGCACGACCCACTATCTGGCTCCTTCGCGCAGCCCACATCCGAGCTTTGCAGCCCATTTAACTTTTTTTTCTTTTTCTCGTATTTAAACTACACAAAATTTGTGCGGGCGACGGGCTCGAACCTTCAGCGAGAAGCGCACAAATCACTCGGACATCGTAACAGTTGTGACAAGTTACTTCTTTTTTCACTAGCACATAATATGCCCGTACATTGCAACGCGAGAGATATTTCTTTGCGAGAAACAGTGGAAGGGATAATTGATGTGTCCACCATAAACGATCGTCATATCGATGTGATAGAGAGAGGAGTTGCAGTCTTCTCGCGGGTCATGTTTGTCTGCGAGATCATGATAGTGGTGGGGCTAATCGGTGTTGCAGCAACCATCCATCTCGTGCTTGTTTTCCTCCGGGTCCGCCTCTGTCCCGGGGTTGTGTCTGCCTCCTCATTTGGTAGCTATGCGACGACCTTCGGACCATGGTTGCTTCGGCCACTCTCTCTTATGATGGCGTAACCGAATAGATTATTAATTGTAGGGCATAAATCCCGTTTCATTAGCATATTTAGCGCATAACCAGACATCAATATCCCTTCTTCATTAGGATTTATTCTATTTTATTATCTTAGCGCTCATGTGCCCACAATTTTTTTTATTCAAGCCAAACCAACATATTCTCTTTTATTGGCCCAAGAAAAAAATTGCTCCCTCAGACGACCCAATATAGGAGTGCGGCCGAGGCCCAATACTGCCTGTGCAACAGAGATTTTTTTCTTGGACCAACTGCATGGGAGCTGCTATCTGATGCCAGTTGCGTAAAATAGCATGTGGGACACACATCAGTTCGTGTATGGGACAGCACACTGGTAGGCTCCAAGACGACCTATGTTTGTAAGGCATGAAAAAATTCCAAAAATCGATGAGTTCAAGGATCGAAATCATCCCTTAAAGACCTAACTACGTGCTGCTAGCCACTCAAAGAAACGAGTCCTATCAACCAATGGCTAACTCAAACCTTTAAGAACATACTCCAATGCCAGATTGGGATTTTTTTTGAACTTTAAAAAAAATATAAATTACTGAATATTATTGGAAACATGAATAATTTTGAAAATCCCAAAAATTAGTTTGAAATTCTTTACATTTTCAGGAATACACAACAAAATTTGAAAAGTTTGTAGTTAGCAATTTTATTTGCAAACATGGACCTTTTATACTAACATGACATTTTAAAAGTTGTGATTTTTATTCAAAAAGGAAACATATTTTTAATATTCATAATTTTTTTGAAAATGTATTTCTTCAAACTTGGACATTATTCTGAATATGCGAAGATTTCACCAATACAAGAATATTTTTCGTATTTGGAACATTTTTAAAATGCAACTTTTGTTGAAATCTCGAACAACATTGAAAAACACAAAGAAAAAACAGAACAATTTTAAAAATTCTGAACCAATTTTGCAATGAGACCAAAGATTTAATGTTCTGAACATTTTTCAAAATGGTGTATTTTTTAAAATCATGAACAGTTTTTCTAAATTACAATTTTCCTGAAATTATCGAGTTTTTTGAAAAAAAAACAATTTATGAAAAAGAGGAGAAAGTAAAAAGACAAAAGAAACAAGAAAGAAAAAGAAAATGGAAACGTAACACAGAACAAAAAAAAAGAAAAACAGTACAACCCAGCTTTGGCGCCCTGTGTGAACCTGCGACTGTTCCACATTCGATGCGATAAATAGGATTCTCTTACCTGTGCTGGCACGAAAATAAATGGGCTGGCTTTGCGGGGACATGCTGCAGGCGGCCCGTGTACAAAATTCTAGCGTTTTTCGGGCCTGCTATGCATCGGCCGACGGATCTTTCTAAAAGATCAGCCGCCTTGCGAGCGGTCGGATGTGACAAAATCAAGCAGCTAAACTAATTCCTCTTTGCAACAAAGCTCACATTTGTAACAAAGATTCTGTTGTGGATATTTTTACAACATAGGTTGTGTGCAGGATTTTTTTTTTGCAACATAGGTCGTTGCAGAATATATTTTTTCTCTTTTTTTTTTTGCAACAGAGGTATTGTTGCAGATTTTTTTTGCAAGTGAGGTGCTGTTGCGGAATTTCCTCTCTTCGTCTTCACCTCTATATGCTATTACGGAAGAAAGTTTTGCAACATGACTGATGTTGCAGAAAAAAAATTGCGACACAATGGACGTTGCAAAACAAAACACCGTCGTCGTTCGTCGTGAACCCGTTGGACGGTGGTTATGGAGGAGCGGCGCCGCCCATCCCTGCCATGGCACTGCCGACGGCGAGCATCAAACCTCCGACCAGGTCGCATCACAGAGAGGCGTGCGACTCAACGGGAGCTCGGAGCAGTCGGAGTAGCGCGGGGAGGCGACGACTCGATGGGAGCTCGAGAGGAGCACGAGTGGCGACTTCTCTCAGGATCCAGATCCTGGAACAATGCCGTTGTTGCGATGAGAGAGATTGCAACAACGGGCCAGTTGCAAAAACTAGTGGTGGTGGCCAAGGGACATGTGGCGTGCAAACAAGCTGACGGATGCGAGGTTGTGATCCGCCGGATGATCTATAAAGTTTCCCTTTTTTTAATAGACGAACGGACAAAAATTTAGTACCACCTTGAATAGAGAGAAAATCTTTTCAATGGCGAAGAGATGAAAAAAAATCAGAGAAGCACACTTTGCTTTATTAGTAGGTATAGATATAGATATAGACTTATTTTTTGCCTTCTATTCTTTCTCCAGTGGGCGACAGCCCTCAATAACTGGGTTTTTTCTGGTTCTCATACGGTTTTTTTGATATTTATTTGATATTTCAAGAGTGGTGTGGATCACAGCAGCAGGGCGACGATTGAAGCCGTCCCCATGCCCACCCCGAGCCCTGCTCTCGTGACGCCGCACCCCACACATCTCAAAGTTGCGTGCTCTCCCCATAACTTCAGTGAGCCCCCATCTTCCATCAGGCCCGAGCGCGCCCTACTGCAGTTCCGTTTGCCACGTTGTGTGATTGTGATTGGGGTTGCACTGCGTTCGCCTTCGAGATCTGGAGGAACCGCTATGGCACCTCGGGTTCATTTCGGCGTTCGATCAGGGTGGCAACAGTGGAGCAGCGTCAGATACAGATATCCATGCACTGTTGTATGCGAGGTAGCAAGCAGAGCGGGCTGCGCAGGAGGCGAGAAGGGCACTGGCATTGAGGGCGATATCTAGGACCAACGGTTGGAGAACGTTGCATGGAAAACAAAAAAAAAAATTACACACACGCAATGATTTATCCATGGAGATGCATAGCAACGAGGGGGAGAGTGTGTCTACGTACCCTCGTAGACCGTAAGAGGAAGCCTTTCACAACGCGGTTGATGTAGTCGAACTTCTTCGTGCTTCAACCGATCAAGTACCGAACGCATGGCACTTCGGCGTTCAGCACACGTTCAGCTCGATGACGTCCTCGCCTTCTCGATCCAGCAAAAGAGGCGAAGTAGTAGATGAGTTCCAACAGCACGACAGCGTGGTGACGGTTGGTGATGAAGAACAAATTCCACAGGGCTTCCAAGCACTACAGAAACTAGACGGAGGGTAAACTATATGGACGGGGTTGTCGGCACACGGCTTGGTTAATCTTGATGTGTCTTGGGTGCTAACCCTGCCCCTCTATTTATATGTTGATCCCTGGGGTCGAAACTTGGAGTAAAAGCCTCCTCAAAGTCGGTTTTTCCCGAAAGGCAAGACTCCTTCTCGGACTTCAGGGCCAGACGCCAGGGTTCCCGACGTCTGGCCTCTCGTCTCCGCAAAACCCCCTTTTGCACTTTTCAAAAACCTGTGGGCTTTCCCCTTTGGCCCAAATAAAGTGTCCTCGTACCCAAACATTTCGGAAAACATCCGGAACCCCTTCCGGAACCTTTCTGAAGACCAAACACTATTATCCCATATATCAATCTTTACCTTCGGACCATTCCGGAGCTCCTCATCATGTCTGTGATCTCATCCAGGACTCTGAACAACACTCGGTCACCAACATACATAACTCATATAAAACTATATCATCAATGAACGTTAAGCGTGCGGACCCTACGGGTTCGAGAATGATGTACACATGACCGAGACGCTTCTCCGGTCAATAACCAATAGGGGGGCCTAGATGCCCATATTGGTTCCTACATATTCCATGAAGATGTTTATCGGTCAAACCATGATGACAACATACGTAGTTCCCTTTGTCTGTCGGTATGTTACTCGCCCGAGATCCGATCGTCGGTATCTTCATACCTAGTTCAATCTCGTTAGTGGCAAGTCTCTTTACTCATTTCCGTAATATATCATCATGTAACTAACTCCTTAGTCACTTTTCTTGCAAGGCTTCTTATGATGTGTATTACCGAGAGGGCCCAGAGACACCTCTCTGATACACAGAGTGACAAATCCTAATCTCGATCCATGCCAACTCAACAGACACCTACAGAGATACCTGTAGAGCATCTTAATGATCACCCAGTTACGTTGTGACGTTTGATAGCACACAAGGTATTCATTCGGTATCCGGGATTTGCATGATCTCATAGTCAAAGGAACATGTATTTGACATTCAAGAAAGTAGTAACAAGAAATTGAACGATCATATGCTAAGCTAACGGATGGGTCTTATCCATCACATCATTCTTCTAATGATGTGACCCCATTATCAAATGACAACTCATGTATATGGTTAGGAAATGTAGGATCGAAAGTATGTCTAGGGGGGGTGATTAGACTACTTGACCTAATAAAAATCTAGCATTTTCCCAATTTTAAGTCTTGGCAGATGTTAGCAACTTAATACAAGTCAAGCAATCAACCTACACATGCAATTCTAAGATTATAGCAGCGAAATGTAAATAATTGCATATGAAGATAAAAGGGAGGAGTTTGGAGGGAGCAAACGCAATGTAGACACGGAGATTTTTGGCGTGGTTCCGATAGGTGGTGCTATCGTATATCCACATTGGTGGAGACTTCAACCCATGAAGGGTAACGGTTGCGCGAGTCCACGGAGGGCTCAACGCATGAAGGGTCCATGAAGAAGCAACCTTGTCTATCCCACCATGGCCATCGTCCACCAAGGACTTGCCTCACTTGGGTAGATCTTCACTAAGTAGGCGATCTCCTTGCCCTTACAAACTCGTTGGTTCAACTCCACAATCTTGACGGAGGCTCCCAAGTGATACCTAACCAATCTAGAAGACACCACTCTCCAAAAGGTAATAGATGGTGTGTTGATGATGAACTCCTTGCTCTTGTGCTTCAAATGATAGTCTCTCCAACACTCAACTCTCTCTCACAGGTTTGGATATGGTGGGAAGATGATTTGAGTGGAAAGCAACTTGGGGAAAGCTAGAGATCAAGATTCTTGTGGTTGGATTGGAATGTCTTGGTCTCAACACATGAGTAGGTGCTTCTTTCTCAAAAAATGAGTAGTGAAAGTGTAGGCACGTTCTGATGACTCTCTCACTAATGGAGAGGAGGGTGGAGGGGTATATATATCCTCCACACAAAATCTATCCGTTACACACAATTTACCAAACTCGGTGGGACCGAATAGTGAAACTCGGTCAGACCGATTCAGTTCAAAATGTGAACGTTAGGCTTTTCGGTGGGACCGACATGATCAACTCGGTGGGACCTATTTCGTTAGGGTTAGGGCATAACTTGATCTCGGTGAGACCGTTCACTTAAACTCGGTGAGACCGATTTCAGTAATAGGCAAACAGAGAGTTGGTTAGGCAAACTCGATGGGACCAATCGCTCATTTCTGTGATACCGAAACGTTACGAGAAGGAAATAGAGAGTTTGCATTGCGAACTCAGTGGGACTAAGCGCTCATCTCGGTTAGACCAAAATGTTACGAAGGGAAACAAAGAGTCTGCAATCCCATCTCGATGAGACCGAGATCCATATCAGTGAGACCGAATTGATTAGGGTTTGTCGATATGGCTATGTCAAATGAACCCGGTGGCGCCGGATAGATCAAATCGGTGGGGCCGAGTTTGACTTTTGGTTTAGGACATATGTGGAAATGAGAAAGTGGTTGAGGGCTTTGGAGCATATCACTAAGCATTTTGAGCAAGCAAGCCATTAAATAACACCTCATCCCCTTTTAATAGTATTGGCTTTTCCTATGGACTCAATGTGATCTTGGATCAGTAAAATGAATATGTAGAGTCTTGAGCTTTTGCCAATATGTGTCCTTAGCATTTTGAGGGGTCCACATCTCTAGTCCATGCCATGCCAATCATTGAACTTCCTAAAATGATTATCTTGAAAGAACATTAGTTCAATGAGCTATATGTTATTAAGAATTACCAAAACCACCCAGGGATTAGTTGCACTTTCAATCTCCCCTTTTTTGGTAATTGATGACAACATATAGATCAAAGCTTCAACAAATGATAATAAGAATGAAATACATCGTTGCTTTGAGAAGTATGTGATAAGAGCACCCCCTAAATTTGTGCTTTATTTAAAATTTGCTTTTGAATGCAAATGCATAATCGATTAGGATCATGGGTTACTCTTCCATGTCACATACATCTTGGTGGAGCGCTCAAAATGATAAAATGTGGAATATGCACTCATCACCAAGACAAAATGTGAATGATCATACATAAAAGATATAGAATATCATCATTCAAGCACAAACATTAAAGTATGATATGATCAAGCACATGACCATACAAGTATCTCTCACACACACATAAAGTAGAGTACCAACCAAGCAAACAATCAAACAAGTAGCAAGATTGACAAAAACAAAGCAAAGCACTCTCTCTCGAAGCCTATGATCTATACACTTTCTCCCCCTTTGGCAACAAGTTACCAAAAAGCTTGAAAATGCATAGTGCTATGCGGCTCTCTAAGCTTGATCTCCGGGAACTCCAGAGTGCGAAGGTGGCATGGAGAGGAGTCCTGCAACAAATGCATCTAAAGAGGTTGTAGGTGTTGGTGGAGTTGCATCTGAAGTTGTGGCTGCAGGAGCTGAAGTTGTGGCTCTAGTGTCTGTCACTCTCACTGCTGCAAACCTCTATCTTCTAGGCACCCTTTGATAAGAATCAGTAGTGTTATTATCACTCCTGTCCTCAAGCTCTACTTGGATCTTCTCCACAGAAGTCTGAATTTCTGTCACCTTGACATCCAAGTCATGAAGTTTTGTCTCAAAAATTATCTCAAGACTCTTGATTTTGAGTCAGGTTGGCCAAACCTTTCTCAATCCTCAAATTAGCTTGAATGAGATGGCCAAGCTGGTCTTGTTTAGACTTTAGAAAAACTTGTGAAGCTTCTTCAGCACTTGGCATCTTGGCTGCCTTCTCTGCTTTTGCTTGTTCCCTCTTCTCCTGAGCCTCTACTGAAGTAGGATCAGAAGCATCCATGATAACTGTGTTGTCCTCACGATCAAGCCTCAGGGGAAGGCGCTCTTTGTCCAGGAGATACATGCATTTGCCCATCTTGGAGTTGATGAGCATCTGGACGTGTGGAGCATACCCACGTGATCTCTTTTGGTCAGATGCAGTTCTCTTGATTATCTCAACAATCAAACTCATCACTTTAAGTTTCTGGGGCACATCAAACATATGAAACAAATTGATGGAGTGGCCTCTGATCATCCTGTGATCTCCTGATTTGGGCAGTAAGGTGTGCCTCAAAATGGTGTTCATGGTGGCCAATCCAGACAATAGATAGTACACTCAGCCTAGCTTGTGTGTCTCCAAGGCCTTGTCAGGTACTTCCTTGTACATGTTGGCCATGGAGTTGTGACCCTTCCTAGTTTTAGCATAGACATCAATGTCATCCTCAGCTTCTTCAGGGGCATTGATAAGCTTGGCCCATGCAACAACAGTAGACTGGTACCTTGTACCTTCAGTCATCCATACAATTCTCCAGTCTAGATAAAAATGAGCAGTGGAGTAAAACTGCATGATAAGCTCATCATTCCACTTGGTCAATTTTTGACCCACAAAGGTGTCAACTCAATTGAGTCTGAATATCTCATGCACTCCAGGGAAATGGTCTTCATTGTTGTCAATGTATTTCCAGTCCACCCATTTCATGTCACACACGATGGGCTTCTTATCCAAAAGGATTGTCTCATAGAAGTCCCGCTGTTCCTTGGTGTGAAATATGTAGTCCACAGCAGTTCTTCTCCTCACAGCACAAGGGTTTGATTGTCTCCACAATCTGAGACCTGCATCCTTTCTCTCCTTCATGTTTTCAGCCACTGGGTGATTGTCATCATGATCAGGAATTTTTGGCTTAAGTTTTCTGAGCACTTGGGCTTCATCTTCATCTTCTTCTTCTTCCATTTCAGACACTAGGGCCTTGTTCTTCTCAGCAGCTGGTATATCTGTATTGCTTCTCTTTGGTGCAGAAGGCTTAGAAGCTTGAGTAGCCTTGGGGGCAGCCTTGGGCTTTGATGGAGCAGCCCCAGACTTGATGGCATCCCCCATCAGGTTCTGTGCTTTGGATGCTGGTGCAACATCCTATTCTTCCTCTTCCTCATCCGATTGGATCATCATTGATGGCTTTCCAATAACTCTAGACATAGTCTTTTGACCCTTTCTTTCCTTTTCTTTCCCTTACCAGCAGCTTCTTCTTCAGCTGACTTGGAGGCTTCAAGGGTTGAAGCTCTGGCCTTTGACATGGGAACTCTCCTGGCAGGAGCCTTTTTGTGCAAACCTGGCTTTGTTGAAGCTATAGTGCCAAATTCCTTTTTGACAACTTTCTTCTTGGAAGTAACTTCTTCCTCAACAGCCACATAGTCCTCATCCTCTGAATCTGAGTTTCTCTTCTTCCTTATTCTGGTTGCTGCCTTGGGCAAGTTGCTTGGGGTGCTTCTGCTACGCTCATCATAGCTGCCAGAGGGACTAGTGCCCTCACTCAAGTTGACCTGTTCCTTAGACTTGTTTTGGCTATCACTTTGATCTGACATAGCTGACACTGCAAACTGAAGGCTGACCCTACAAATAGATATAGTTGAGATAGAGTGGATGAGCATCACAAAGTACAGAGATTTTGCAAAACAATTAAGTCAAGAACTTATTTTTAGTTTTCTGCAGAAAGCATTTCGGAGCTACCGATTTGTTCAACTCGGTGATACCGAAGCAATATTAGAGTCCAAACTAGTGCAATCAGTCAGACCGAGACACAGTTCGGTGACTCCGAGATTGCTAGGGTTTCACAAAGAATCGAACTCGGTCACACCGATTTGTAAGTTTCGGTCAGACCAAAGTTCATAAGTGCAATGGCCTAAGCCAAATCGGTGAGACCGATTTCTCCAACTCGGTCGGTCCGAGATGAGTTCAGCGGAAACCTAACCCTAAGTTTCTGAATCAAAACTAATCTAAAGGAAGTTTTTGCTGGATAGAGTAATCTCATACGTGGTAAGAATCATGGCATTGACCCAAGTGTAGGAATCAGAGGTTAAGATTGCACATAGGGTCGAGTTCATACCCTAACTCGGCGGTGAACTTGCTACGGCGGCAACGGCGTTGAAGATTCCTGTTGACAGCGGCGGAGACCAGCGGCAGGAGGTCGCTGGCGATGAGGAGATGATCCAGAGACCTGAGTCGGCAGAGCTGGATACGCACGGGCGAAAGGTTTTGGAGGAATTTCCAAAATTTTACCTGCGAGTATATATATCCAGACCTTGTCGGTGTGACCGAGTGTAATAACTCGATGGCACTGATACGTCTCCGCCGTATCTATAATTTTTGATTGTTCCATGCCAATATTATTCAATTTTCATATACTTTTGGCAACTTTTTATACTATTTTGGGACTAACATATTGATCCAGTGCCCAGTGCCAGTTCCTGTTTGTTGCATGTTTTTTGTTTCGCAGAATATCCATATCAAACGGAGTCCAAACGGAATAAAAACTGACAGAGATTTTTTTGGAATATATATGATTTTTGGGAAGAAGAATCCACGCGAGACGATGCTCGAGGGGCCCACGAGGTAGGGGGTGCGCCCCAGGGTGTCAGGCGCGCCCCTGACCCTCGTGGCCACCCCGTAATGTGGTTGGTGCCCTTCTTTCGCCGCAAGAAAGCTAATTTCCGGATAGAGATCGTGTCAAAATTTCAGCCCAATCGGAGTTACGAATCTCCGGGAATATAAGAAACGGTGAAAGGGAAGAATCTGAGAACGCAGAAAGAGAGAGAGACAGAGAGACAGATCCAATCTCGGAGGGGCTCTCGCCCCTCCCGTGCCATGGAGGCCATGGACCAGAGGGGAAACCCATCTCCCATCTAGGGAGGAGGTCAAGGAAGAAGAAGAAGGAGGGGGGCTCTCTCCCCCTCGCTTCCGGTGGCGCCGGAACGCCGCCGGGGAACATCATCATCACCGCGATCTTCACCAACACCTCCACCATCTTCACCAACATCTCCATCACCTTCCCACCTCTATCTACAGCGGTCCACTCTTCCGCAACCCGCTGTACCCTCTACTTGAACATGGTGCTTTATGCTTCATATTATTATCCAATGATGTGTTGCCATCCTATGATGTCTGAGTAGATTTTCATTGTCCTATCGGTGGTTGATGAATTGCTATGATTGATTTAATTTTCTTGTGGTTATGTTGCTGTCCTTTGGTGCCCATCATATGATTGCGCGCGTGGATCACACCCTAGGGTTAGTTTGTATGTTGATAGGACTATGTATTGGAGGGCAAGAGTGACAGAAGCTTCAACCTAGCATAGAAATTGATGCATACGGGATTGAAGGGGGACCAATATATCTTAATGCCATGGTTGGGTTTTACCTTAATGAACATTAGTAGTTGTGGATGCTTGCTAATAGTTCCAATCATAAGTGCATAGAATTCCAAGTAAGGGATGACATGCTAGCAGTGGCCTCTCCCACATAATACTTGCTATCGGTCTAGTAAAGTAGTCAATTGCTCAGGGACAATTTCACAACTCCTACCACCACTTTTACACACTCGCTATATTTACTTTATTGTTTCTTTATCTAAACAGCCCATACTTTTTATTTACGTACTCTTTATTATCTTGCAAACCTATCCAACAACACCTACAAAGTACTTCTAGTTTCATACTTGTTCTAGGTAAAGCGAACGTCAAGCGTGCGTAGAGTTGTATCGGTGGTCGATAGAACTTGAGGGAATATTTATTCTACCTTTAGCTCCTCGTTGGGTTCGACACTCTTACTTATCGAAAACTGTTGTGATCCCCTATACTTGTGGGTTATCAAGACCTTTTTCTGGCGCCGTTGCCGGGGAGCAATAGCGTGGGGTGAATATTCTCGTGTGTGCTTGTTTGCTTTATCACTAAGTAATTTTTATTTGCTGTTCTTAGTTGTTTTCTATCTTTAGTTATGGGTAGGAAACGCAAAATACCAAAAAAATTAGTTGTACCTATTGAACTAATGGTTGAAGAACCACTCAAAATATATCACACTCCTGAAGCTTTTTACTTGGATCATCTTCGATCCCTATGTGCTCGTGCTGAAACCCCAACTAGCTTAGTTGAGGGCAAATCTTTAGATGAGCATGCTTGTTATGTGCGACACCGTATATCTGAAAGAGGGAAACGTTTATTGGATCAAATTCATTGTTTGCAATGCTATGCTTGGAATTTATGTTATATATATGATTTTACTTGTTGTTCTGAAAACCCTAAGAAACACCTTCCCTACCAATGTGAGTTTATTGATAATGGAATACTTATCTTCGTATGCTAAGGGTGTTTATAGTTACTATGATGTTCAACAAATTGAAGAATTTGTTGCTTTTAAGGGTGCTTATGAAATTGGTTCTTTGATTGAAAAGTATGATGCTACTCTTTACCAATATGAAAATTTTGCCATACTTAAATATTGCGTTGATAATTATGCTTCTAATGCTTATGTTAAACCATATATTGAGGAATACTCCGCTGTCCAAGAAGAGACTAATATTTTGCAGGAGTCTATGGAGGAAGAAATTGATGAAACTGTGAGCTCATTGGATGAAAAAGATGAGGAAGAGAGCGAAGAACAAAAGGAGGAAGAGCGGATTAGCTACCCGTGCCCACCTTCTAATGAGAGTAACTCTTCAACTCATACATTGTTTAATTCCCCTTCGTGCTTACTGAAGGATGATTGCTATGATGATTGTTATGATCCCGTTGATTCTCTTGAAATATCCCTTTTTGATGATGCTTGCTATGCTTGTGGCCAAGATGCCAATATGAATTATGATTATGGAGATGAACTTGCTATAGTTCCTTATGTTAAACATGAAATTTTTGCTACTGCACCCACACATGATAGTCCTATTATCTTTTTGAATTCTCCCGACTACACTATATCAGAGAAGTTTGCCCTTATTAAGGATTATATTGATGGGTTGCTTTTTACCGTTGCACATGATGGTTTTGATGAATATAATATGCATGTGCTTGCTGCTCCTACTTGCAATTATTATGAGACAGGAACTATATCCCCACCTCTCTATGTTTCCAATATGGTAAAATTGCAAGAAACTATTTATACTATGCATTGGCCTTTACTTTGTGTGCATGAATTGTTCTTTTATGACATGCCGATGCATAGGAAGAGAGTTAGACTTCGTCATTGCTTGATATATGTTGCTTTGTGCTCACTACTAAATTACAAATCATTGTTAATTAAAATTGGCTTTGATATACCTTGGGATCCGGGTGGATTCACTACTTGAGCACTATATGCCTAGCTTAATGGCTTTAAAGAAAGCGCTGCCAGGGAGACAACCCGGAAGTTTTAGAGAGTCATTTATTTCTGTTGAGTGCTTTCATATAGTTTAAAACAACAAAAATAAAGAGGGGAACCCAAAACTTTTTCAAAAAGGAAAGCGAAAGTGAGAAAGACAAGCATTGTTGAATTGGGAGAGCTCCTTGAACTTTGTTCATGCTCACGGCAACTTTGTGAATCTTGATTACAGAAACTTTTCAATAAAAATAATTATCCCCTTGTACAATTCCATTGTATTATAAAAATAATGTGCCAAGGTTTGCCTTTAGGATGTTTACATTTGCTTGATGGTTTGTATGGTGCAGGACAGAAACTTTGTCTATAGTGCGCGATTTTACATTTTTAGCTGGAACGTCAAATGGTTCTGATTCTTTTTGCACTGTATTCCTATACAAATTGTTTATTTTTCCTAATTTTTGTAGAATTTTTCAATTAACATAAGTATGGTGAATGTTCAAATTATTACAGATTGTTCTGTTTTAGACAGATTCTGTTTTTAGTTTGCTTGTTTTGATGAAACTATCGATTCATATTAGTGGATTAAGCCATGAAAAAGTTATATTATAGTAGACACAATGCAAAAAAAAAATATGAATTGGTTTGAAACAGTACTTATAGTGGTGATTTGCTTTATTATACTAACGGATCTTACCGAGTTTTCTGTTGAAGTTTTGTGTGGATGAAGTGTTCGATGATTGAGAAGGTTTCGATGTGAGAAGAAGGAAGAGAGGCAAGAGCTCAAGCTTGGGGATGCCTAAGGAACCCCAAGTAAATATTCAAGGAGACTCAAGCGTCTAAGCTTGGGGATGCTGGGGAGGCATCCCCTCTTTCTTCAACAAGTATCGGTATGTTTTCGGATTCATTTCGTTCATGCGATATGTGCAACCTTGGAGTGTCTTTTGCATTTAGGTTTTCATTTTTCTTTTATGCACCATGCTGGTATGAAATAGTCCATGGTTGATTTATAGAATGCTCTTTGCACTTCACTTATATCTTTTGAGTATGGCTTTATAGAATGCTTCATGTGCTTCACTTATATCATTTGAAGTTTGGATTGCCTGTTTCTCTTTACATAGACAACCGCCATTTGTAGAATGCACTTTTGCTTCACTTATACTTGTTAGAGCGTGGGCATATCTTTTGTATAAATAATTAAACTCTCTTGCTTCACTTATATCTATTTAGAGAGATGACAGGAATTGGTCATTCACATGGTTAGTCATAAAATCCTACATAAACTTGTAGATCACTGAATATGATATGTTCGATTCCTTGCAATAGTTTTGCGATATAAAGATGGTGATATTAGAGTCATGCTAGTGGGTAGTTGTGGATTAGTAGAAATACTTGTGTTGAGGTTTGTGATTCCCGTAGCATGCACGTATGGTGAACCGTTATGTAACGAAGTCGGAGCATGATTTATTTATTGATTGTCTTCCTTATGAGTGGCGGTCGGGGACGAGCGATGGTCTTTTCCTACCAATCTATCCCCCTGGGAGCATGCGCGTAGTACTTTGTTTCGATGACTAATAGATTTTTGCAATAAGTATGCGAGTTCTTTATGACTAATATTGAGTCCATGGATTATACGCACTCTCACCCTTCCACCATTGCTAGCCTCTCTAGTACCGCGCAACTTTCGTCGGTACCATAAACCCACCATATACCTTCCTCAAAACAGCCACCATACCTACCTATTATGGCATTTCCATAGCCATTCCGAGATATATTGCCATGCAACTTCCATCATCATCATATACATGACTTGAGCATTCATTATCATATTGCTTTGCATGATCGTAAGATATCTAGCATGATGTTTTCATGGCTTATTCGTTTTTTGATGTCATTGCTATGCTAGATCATGGCACATCCCGGTACACCGCCGGAGGCATCCATATAGAGTTATACTTTGTTCTAGACATTGAGTTGTAATATTGAGTTGTAAGTAAATAAAAGTGTGATGATCATCATTATTAGAACATTGTCCCATGTTTGGTTATCAAAATAAAAGAGGCCAAAGAAGCCCAAAAAAAGAGGCCAAAAGAAGCCCAAAAAAAGGCCAAAGAAGCCCACCAAAAAAATAAAAGAAAATAGAAGGGGCAATGTTACTATCCTTTTACCACACTTGTGCTTTAAAGTAGCACCATGCTCTTCATATAGAGAGTCTCTTGAGTTATCACTTTCATATACTAGTGGGAATTTTCATTATAGAACTTGGCTTGTATATTCCGATGATGGGCTTCCTCAAATGCCCGAGGTCTTCATGAGCAAGCAAGTTGGATGCACACCCACTTAGTTTCAGTTTGTGCTTTCATACACTTATAGCTCTAGTGCATCCGTTGCATGGCAATCCCTACTCACTCACATTGATATCTATTGATGGGCATCTCCATAGCCCGTTGATACGCCTAGTTGATGTGAGACTATCTTCTCCTTTTTGTCTTCTCCACAACCACCATTCTATTCCACCTATAGTGCTATGTCCATGGCTCACGCTCATGTATT
The DNA here is from genome assembly GCF_018294505.1 of Triticum aestivum. Lineage (NCBI taxonomy): Eukaryota > Viridiplantae > Streptophyta > Magnoliopsida > Poales > Poaceae > Triticum > Triticum aestivum. The sequence goes on from NC_057794.1 coordinate 480,536,961, forward strand.
GCATGAAAGTTGAAAAGGTTTGAGAACATCAAAAGTATGAAACAATTGCTTGGCTTGTCATCGGGGTTGTGCATGATGTGATTATTTTGTGTGGTGAAGATGGAGCATAGCCAGACTATATGATTTTGTAGGGATAAATTTTTTTGGCCTTGTTATTTTGAAAAGACATGATTGCTTTATTAGTGGGCTTGAAGTATTATTGTTTTTATGTCAAATGATAGACTATTGATTTGAATCACTCGTATCTTAATATTCATGCCATGATTATACATATGATCAAGATTATGCTAGGTAGCATTCCACATCAAAAATTATCTTTTTTATCATTTACCTACTCGAAGACGAGCAGGAATTAAGCTTGGGGATGCTGATACGTCTCTGTCGTATCTATAATTTTTGATTGTTCCATGCCAATATTATTCAACTTTCATATACTTTTGGCAACTTTTTATACTATTTTTGGGACTAACATATTGATCCAGTGCCCAATGCCAGTTCCTGTTTGTTGCATGTTTTTTGTTTTGTAGAATATCCATATCAAACGGAGTCCAAAAGTAATAAAAACTGACGGAGATTTTTTTGGAATATATATGATTTTTTTTGAAGAAGAATCCACGCGAGACGATGCTCGAGGGGCCCACGAGGTAGGGGCGCGCCCCAGGGTGTCAGGCGCGCCCCTGACCCTCGTGGCTACCCCGTAAGGCGGTTGGTGCCCTTCTTTCGCCGCAAGAAAGCTAATTTCCGGATAGAGACCGTGTCAAAATTTTAGCCCAATCGGAGTTACGGATCTCCGGGAATATAAGAAACGGTGAAAGGGAAGAATCTAAGAACGCAGAAAGAGAGAGAGACAGAGAGACAGATCCAATCTCGGAGGGGCTCTCGCCCCTCCCGTGCCATGGAGGCCATGGACCAGAGGGGAAACCCTTCTCCCATCTAGGGAGGAGGTCAAGGAAGAAGAAGAAGGAGGGGGGCTCTCTCCCCCTCGCTTCCGGTGGCGCCGGAACACCGCCGGGGGCCATCATCATCACCGCGATCTTCACCAACACCTCCGCCATCTTCACCAACATCTCCATCACCTTCCCCCCTCTATCTACAGCGGCCCACTCTCCCACAACCCGCTGTACCCTCTACTTGAACATGGTGCTTTATGCTTCATATTATTATCCAATGATGTGTTGCCATCCTATGATGTCTGAGTAGATTTTCGTTGTCCTATCGGTGGTTGATGAATTGCTATGATTGATCTAATTTGCTTGTGGTTATGTTGCTATCCTTTGGTGCCCATCATATGATTGCGCGCGTGGATCACACCCTAGGGTTAGTTTGTATGTTGATAGGACTATGTATTGGAGGGAAAGAGTGAGAGAAGCTTCAACCTAGCATAGAAATTGATGCATACGGGATTGAAGGGGGACCAATATATCTTAATGCTATGGTTGGGTTTTACCTTAATGAACATTAGTAGTTGCGGATGCTTGCTAATAGTTCCAATCATAAGTGCATAGAATTCCAAGTAAGGGATGACGTGCTAGCAGTGGCCTCTCCCACATAATACTTGCTATCGGTCTAGTAAAGTAGTCAATTGCTTAGGGACAATTTCGCAACTCCTACCACCACTTTTCCACACTCGCTATATTTACTTTATTGTTTCTTTATCTAAACAGCCCCTACTTTTTATTTACGTACTCTTTATTATCTTGCAAACCTATCCAACAACACCTACAAAGTACTTCTAGTTTCATACTTGTTCTAGGTAAAGCGAACGTCAAGCGTGCGTAGAGTTGTATCGGTGGTCGATAGAACTTGAGGAAATATTTATTCTACCTTTAGCTCCTCGTTGGGTTCGACACTCTTACTTATCGAAAACTGTTGCGATCCCCTATACTTGTGGGTTATCAAGAGGCACCGAGATGTAGAATCCTAAGTGGTTACTACAACTCGGTGTGACCGAACTGTTCAAATCGGTTGCACCGAGATTGAAAACCTAGATCAACTCAATGAACTCAGTATGACCGAAGAGGATGAATCGGTCAGTCCGACTACACAGAGAGGTTTTGGAAGTTTAAGTCTATGATGAATCGGTGGCTCCAAGTGCTCCTCTCCCAAAGGGTTCGAATTTGACTTGATCAAACTTTGTGATATAGCATGAATAGAGTTTGAGACGGGAAAATCATAGATAGCTAGAGGGAGTTCTTAGGCATTCTTGTCCATCCATTTGGAAAAATAAAAAAAACCAATCAAATAAACAAATGGATGTCCTCGAATGAGAAAAATATGCACTTAAGATGCTCACACAATAAGATGGCAAATGAAATATGTGGCAAAGCATGCACAAACATTCTAGCATCTATCAAGCAATTGGCGATGACTAGGTCATCTATATATGAGTATATGGACTAAGGAGTCAAATGAGAATATTTGATCATAGGTCATACTCATCGTTTAAGCACAAGTGGGGCTACCACTTTTACATAAAGCATTGTTGTGTTCACACCTAAGTCATGCTATGGTTAGAATTTATTCTTAATACTTTTCTCGTAGTTGCGGATGCTTGCAGGAGGGTTAATCATAAGTAAGAGGTTTGTTCAAGTAAGAACAACACCTAAGCACCGGTCCACCCACATATCAAATTATCAAAGTACCGAACACAAATTAAGTCAACATGATGAAGGTGACTAGATGAAAATACCATGTACCCTCAAGAACGCTTTGCTTATCATAAGAGACCGTTTTGGCCTGTCCTTTGCCTCAAAAGGATTGGGCTACCTTGCTTCACTTTTGCTACTATTATAGTTACTTGCTCTTAAAAATTACCTTGCTATCAAACTACTCTGCTACTTACAATTTCCGTACTTGCAGACATTACCTTGCTGAAAACCACTTGTCATTTCCTTCTGCTCCTCGTTGGGTTCGACACTCTTGCTTATTGAAAAGAGCTACAATTGATCCCCTATACTTGTGGGTTATCAAGGATATTTTCTAGCGCTGTTGCCGAGGAGTGAAATGCCTTTGGTAAGTGGAATTTGGTAAGGAAACATTTATATAGTGTGTTGAAATTTATTGTCACTTGTTACTATGGAAAACAATCCTTCGAGGGGTTTGTTCGGGGTATCTTCACCTTGTCCGGAACCACAAGTAGCTACCCCTCGACCTACTGCACCTAATTAAAATATTGAATATGAATTTCCTTTGGGTATGATAGAACAATTGCTAGCTAATCCTTATGCAGGAGATGGAACCGAACATCCTGATATGCACTTGATATATGTAGAACAAATTTGTGGATTGTTCAGGCTTGCAGGTTTACCCGAAGATGAAGTTATGAAGAAGGTTTTCCCTTTATCTTTGAAGGTAGAGGCATTGGCATGGTATAGTCTATGCGATGATATTGGATCTTGGATTTGGAATCGATTGAAATTGGAGTTCCACCAAAAAAATTATCCTATGCATCTAGTTCATCGTGATCGGTATATATATAATTTTTCACCTCATGAAGGAGGAAGTATCGCTCTATATTGGGGGAGGCTTAAGTCAATGTTATATTCATGCCCCAATCATGAGCTCTCAAGAGAAATTATTATCCAGAATTTTTATGCTCGGCTTTCTCGTAATGATCAAACCATGCTTGATACTACTTGTGTTGGTTCTTTAATGAAGAAGACTATTGAACTCCGGTGGGATCTTTTGGAAAGAATTAAATGCAACTCTGAAGATTGGGAACTCGACAAAGGTAAAGAGTCAGGTATTAGACTTAAGTATGATTGTGTTAAATCTTTTATGGATACCGATGCTTTTCAAAAGTTTAGCACTAAATATGGACTTGACTCTGAGATAGTAGCCTCCTTTTGTGAATCATTTGCTACTCATGTTGACCTCCCTAAGGAGAAGTGGTTTAAATATCACCCACCTATTAAGTAAGAAATTAAAGAACCAGTACTAGTTAAAGAAGAAACTATACTTTACAATGTTGATCCAGTTATTCCTACTACTTATATTAAGAAACCACCTTTCCCTGTTAGGATAAAGGAACATGCTAAAGTTTCAGTTGTGGTCAACAAAAGCTATATTAGAACACCTAAACCTAATGAACAATTTAAAGTAGAACCAAGTATTTCTATGGTTAAGGATATCTTGGAAGAAGATATGGATGGGCATGTTATTTACTTTCGTGAAGAAGCTGCTAGAATTGCCAAACCTGATGAAAAGGATAAACATAGACCTATTGCATGTCTGTCATCTCAGTTAAAATAGGAGATCACTGTTATCATGGTTTATGTGACATAGGTGCTAGTGTGAGTCTATTCCTTACACCTTATATCAAGAAATTATGAATGACATAGCACCCGTAGAGATAGAAGACATAGATATTACTATTAAACATGCTAATAGAGACACTATCTCACCAATTGGGATTGTTAGAGATGTTGAACTGTTGTGTGGGAAAATAAAATACCCTACTGACTTTCTTGTTCTTGGTTCCCCACAAGATGATTTTTGTCCCATTATGTTTGGTAGACCCTTCTTGAACACCGCTAGTGCTAAGATAGATTGTGAGAAACAAACTGTCGGTGTTAGTTTTGGTGATGAGTCTTATGAGTTTAATTTTTCCAAGTTTAGTAGAAAGCTTCATGAAAAAGAATTGCCTAGTAAGGATGAATTAATTGGTCTTGCTTCTATTGTTGTACCACCTATTGATCCTTTAGAACAATATTTGCTAGACCATGAAAATGATTTTCATATGCATGTAAGAAATGAAATAGATAAGATTTTCTTTGAACAACGTCCTCTACTTAAACACAATTTGCCTATTGGAACTCTAGGAGGTCCTCCTCCACCTAAAGGTGATCCTGTGTTTGAATTAAAACAATTGCCAGACACTTTAAAATATGCTTATCTTGATGAAAAGAAGATATATCCTGTTATTATCTGTGCTAACCTTTCAGAACATGAAGAAGAAAGATTATTGACAGTTCTAAGGAAGCACCGAGCTACTATTGGATATACTCTTGATGATTTAAAGGGCATTAGTCGCACTCTATGTGAGCACAAAATTAATATGGAACCTAATGCTAAACCCGTTGTTGATCATCAACGCCGGTTAAACCCGAAGATGAAAGAAGTGGTAATAATGGAAATATTAAAACTTCTAGAAGCAGGTATAATCTATCCTATAGCTAATAGTAGATGGGTGAGTCATGTTCATCGTGTCCCTAAGAAAGGAGGTATAACTGTTGTTCCTAATGATAAGAATGAACTTATTCGATAAAGAATTGTTACAGGTTATAGAATGGTAATTGATTTTAGAAAATTAAACAAAGCAATTAGAAAAGATCATTACCCTTTGCCTTTTATGGATCAAATGCTTGAAAGATTATCTAAGCCACACACACTTTTGCTTCCTTGATGGATATTCTGGTTTTTCACAAATACTGTTTCTCAACCTGATCAAGGAAAGACCACTTTTACTTGTCCCTTTGGAACCTATGCTTATAGACGTATGCCTTTCGATTTATGTAATGCACGTGCTACCTTTCAAAGATGTATGACTGCTATATTCTCTGACTTTTGTGAAAAGATTGTTGAGGTTTTCATGGATGACTTCTCTGTTTATGGGAAGTCTTTTGATGATTTTTTAAGAAATCTTGATCGAGTTTTGCAGAGATGTGAACAAACAAATCTTGTCTTGAATTGGGAGAAGTGCCACTTTATGGTTAATGAAGGCATTGTCTTGGGTCATAAAATTTCTGAAAGAGGTGTTGAAGTGCACAAAGCTAAGGTTGATGCAATTGAGAAAATGCCATGTACTAAAGATATAAAAGGTATTCATAGTTTCTTAGGTCATGCTGGTTTCTATAGGAGATTTATTAAAGACTTCTCTAAAATTTATAGGCCTCTTACGAATATTTTGCAAACGGATACCCCTTTTGTTTTTTATGATAATTGTTTAGAAGCCTTTGAAACACTCAAGAAAGCCTTAATTTTTGCACCTATTGTTCAACCACCTGATTGGAACTTGCCTTTTGAAATTATGTGTGATGCTAGTGATTATCCTGTTGGTGCTGTTCTAGGACAAAAAGTTGATAAGAAATTGAATGTTATTCATTATGCTAGTAAAACTCTAGACAATGCTCAAAGAAATTATTCTACTACTGAAAAAACATCTTAGCAGTGGTGTTTGCTTGTGATAAATTTTAGACCTTATATTGTTGATTCCAAAGTAACTGTTCACACAGACCATGCTGCTATTAACTATCTTATGGAAAATAAAGATGCTAAACCTAGACTTATTCGATGGGTTCTCTTGTTACAAGAATTTGATTTACATATCATTGATAGGAAAGGAGCTGAGAACTCAATAGTTGATAATTTATCTAGGCTTGAAAATGTGCCTGATGACCCACTACCTATTAATGATATTTTCCTGACGAGCAGTTAGCTGCAATAAATGTTGCTCCTAATACTCCTTGGTATGCTGACTATGCTAATTACATTGTTGCTAAATATTTATCACCTAGCTTTACATACCAACAAAATAAAAAAAAATCTTCTATGATTTAAGACATTACTTTTGGGATGACCCACATCTTTATAATGAAGGAGTAGATGGTACTATTAGACATTGTGTACCTAAGCATGAACAGGGACAAATCCTACGGAAATGTCACTCTGAAGCTTATGGAGGGCATCATGCTGGAGATAGAACTCCTCACAAGGTATTGCAATCTGGATTCTATTGGCCTACTCTCTTCAAGGATGCCCGTAAGTTTGTCTTATCTTGTGATGAATGTCAAATAATAGGTAATATTGGTAAGCATCAAGAAATGCCTATTTATTATTCACTTGCTATTAAACCATTTGATGTTTGGGGATTTGATTACATGGGACATTTTCCTTCCTCTAATGGGTATACACGTATTTTGGTTGCTGTTGGTTATGTTACTAAATGGGTAGAAGTTATTCCAACCAGTAGTGCTGATCACAACACCTCTATAAAATGCTTAAGGAAGTTAATTTTCCAAGGTTTGGAGTCCCTAGATATTTAATGACCGATGGTGGTTCACACTTTATTCATGGTGCTTTCCGTAAAATGCGTGCCAAGTATGATGTTAACCATAGAATTGCATCACCTTATCATCCTCAGTCTAGTGGTCAAGCTGAACTTAGCAATAGAGAAATAAAATTAATTTTGCAAAAGACTGTCAATAGGTCCAGGAAGAATTGGTCTAAGAAATTATATGACGCACTTTGGGCTTATAGAACGGCATATAAAAATCCTATGGGTATGTATCCATATAAAATGGTTTATGGAAGAGCTTGTCATTTGCCTCTTGAGTTAGAACATAAAGAATATTGGGCCATCAAAGAGCTCAATTATGATTTCAAACTTGCTGGTGAAAAGAGGTTATTTGATATTAGCTCTTTAGATGAATGGAGAACCCAAGCTTATGAAAATGAAAAATTATTCAAAGAAAAACAATTAAAATATGGCATGACAAAAGAATCCAAAAGCGTGAGTTTAAAGTCGGAGAATATGTTCTTTTGTACAACTCTCGCTTCAGATTCTTTGCAGGAGAACTCCTTTCAAAATGGGAAGGCCCTTATGTTATCGAGGAGGTTTATCGGTCTGGAGCCATTAAAATAAATAATTTCGAAGGTACTAACCCGAGGGTTGTCAATGGACAACGAGTAAAACATTATATCTCAGGTACGCCCATTAATGTTGAAAGTAATATTATCCAAACTTTGACACTGGAAGAACACACAAAAGAGTCCTTCCAGAACACTCCAGAATCATGAAAATAAGGAGATACATGATACGGTAAGTAAACAAACTCTGAAAAATCCGCAAAAATATTTTTATTAGTTTTGGAATATTTAGAAAATTTGGAAATAAAGAAACTTCCAGGAAGCGTACCCTGGTGGGCACAAGACACCCGGGCATGCCAGGCTTTCCTAGCGCGCCCAGGTGGGTTGTGCCCACCTGTGACACCTTTCGTACTTCGTTTTTCTTCCGTATGCTTGTCCTCCAAGATAAAAAAACCTATATATACCTCCTGAACCCGTTGATCACCGTACCGCGGAGAAATCTTATGTTCTCTTTTCTTGCTGTTTTTCTACCAGATCCCATCTACCATGGCCACCTCAAGCTCCTCCAAGGACAAGTTCTTCAAGAATGTCATCAACCCATATCTGCGGGAGGTGGTGCAGCACCCTCAGACCATCTAGATGCATGAGGGTGTGCTTCACCTTCACGATGTGCCATGTCCCAAGGGGACAGGAACCGTGGAGCCAGACTTGAAGCTATGGAGCAAGATGTCTTCCAGTGCAAGGGGATGGTGGAGCGTGGGCTCAATGCCAATCACCTCATGATCACGGGCCTCTCCCGTGATCTCAAGGTGGATGGCAAGCCCATGAAGGACATCGTCTTCACCCTCAATGAGCAAATCAACTTCCTCCAAAGCCAGATCTATGATCTCCAAAACCAAGTCTTTGAATATGAGGTGATGTTTAAAGGTATGAGTTTGGCTGCTAGTTGCAGGACCCGTGAGACGCACTCCTCCTCCTATGATGGTGGACCATGATACGTCCAATTTGCATAATGCTTTTATATCAATATTTATTGCATTATGGGCTGTTATTACACATTATGTCACAACACTTATGCCCTTTCTCTCTCTTATTTTACAAGGTTTACATTAAGAGGGAGAATGCCGGCAGCCGGAATTCTGGGTTGGAAAAGGAGAAAATATTAGAGACCTATTCTTCACAACTCGAAAAGTTCTGAAACTCCATGAAAGTCAGTTTTGGAATATATAAATAATATTGAGCGAAGGAAGCATCAGAGGGGGGCCACCCACCGTCCACGAGGGTGGAGGGCGCGCCCTACCCCCTGGGCGCGCCCCCTGCCTCATGGGCCACCTGGAAGCCCCCCGATGCCCATCTTCTGGTATAAGGTGTCTTTTGCCCTGGAAAAAATCATAAGAAAGTTTTCGGGACGAAGCGCCGCCGTCTCGAGGCAGAACCAATCTAGGGCTCCGTCGGAGCTGTTTTGCCGGGGAAACATCCCTCCGAGAGGGGGAAATCGTCACCATTGTCGTCACCATCTATCCTCTCATCCGAAGGGGGTCAAGCTCCATCAACATCTTCACCAGCACCATCTCCTCTCAAACCCTAGTTCATCTCTTGTATCCGATCTTTGTCTCAAAACCTCAGATTGGTACCTGTGGGTTGCTAGTAGTGTTGATTACTCCTTGTAGTTGATGCTAGTTGGTTTATTCGGTGGAAGATTATATGTTCAGATCCTTTATGCATATTAATACCCCTCTGATTATGAACATGAATATGATTTGTGAGTAGTTACATTTGTTCCTGAGGATACGGGAGAGGTCTTGCTATAAGTAGTCACGTGAATTTGGTATGCGTTCGATATTTTGATGAGATGTATGTTGTCTTTCCTCTAGTGGTGTTATGTGAATGTCGACTACATGACACTTCACCATTGTTTGGGCCTAGGGGAAGGTATTGGGAAGTAATAAGTAGATGATGAGTTGCTAGAGTGATAGAAGCTTAAACCTTAGTTTATGTGTCGCTTCATAAGGGGCTCATTTGGATCCATATGTTTCATGCTATGGTTAGGTTTACCTTAATTCTTCTTTCATAGTTGCGGATGCTTGCGAGGGGGGTTAATCATAAGTGGGATGCTTGTCCAAGGAAGGGCAGTACCCAAGCACAGGTCCACCCACATATCAAATTATCAAAGTAACGAACGTGAATCATATGAGCATGATGAAAACTAGCTTGACGATAATTCCCATGTGTCCTCGGGAGGCCTGTCCTTTATATAAGAGTTTGTCCAGGCTTGTCCTTTGCTCCAAAAAGGATTGGGACACCTTGATGCACCTTGTTTACTTTTGTTACTTGTTACCCGTTACGAATTACCTTATCACAAAACTATCTGTTACCGATAATTTTAGTGCTTGCAGAGAATACCTTACTGAAAACTGCTTGTCATTTCCTTCTGCTCCTCGTTGGGTTCGACACTCTTACTTATCGAAAGGACTATGATAGATCCCCTATACTTGTGGGTCATCAAGACTCTTTTCTGGCGCCTTTGCCAGGGAGTGAAGCGCCTTTGGTAGGTGGAATTTGGTAAGGAAAATTTTATATAGTGTGCTAAAATTTACCGTCACTTGTTACTATGTAAAATAATCCTTTGAGGGGATTGTTCGGGATATCTTCACCCCGACAAGTAGAGCAAAGAGTTGCTCCTCAACCTACTGAACCTACTGAAAATGTTTACTTTGAAATTCCTTCGGGTATGATAGAGAAACTGCTAGCTAATCCTTTTACAGGAGATGGAACATTACATCCCGATATGCACCTAATCTATGTGGATGAAGTTTGTGGATTATTTAAGCTTGCAGGTATGCCCGAGGATGTTATCAAGAAGAAGGTATTCCCTTTATCTTTGAAGGGAAAGGCATTGACATGGTTTAGGCTATGTGATGATATTGGATTATGGAACTACAACCGATTGAAATTGAAATTTCATTAGAAGTTTTATCCTATGCATCTGGTTCATCATGATCGTAATTATATATATAATTTTTGGCCTTGTGAAGGAGAAATTATCGCTCAAGCTTGGGGGAGGCTGAAGTCAATGTTATATTCATGCCCCAATCATGAGCTCTAGAGATAAATTATTATTCAAAACATTTATGCTCGGCTTTCTCTCAATAATCGCTCCATGCTCGATACTTCTTGTACTGGTTCTTTTATGATGAAGACTATTGAATTCAGATGGGATTTATTGGAAAGAATTAAACGCAACTCTGAATATTAGGAACTCGAGGAAGGTAAGGAGTCAGGTATAACACCTAAGTTTGATTGTGTTAAATCTTTTATTGATACCGATGATTTTCGTGAATTTAGCACTAAATATGGACTTGACTCTGAGATAGTAGCTTCTTTCTGTGAATCATTTGCTACTCATGTTGATCTCCCTAAGGAGAAGTGGTTTAAATATCACCCTCCCATTGAAGTAAAAGTAGTTGAACCTATTAAAGTTGAAGAAAAGACTATCACTTATAATGTTCATCTTATTGTTCCTACCGCTTATATTGAGAAACCACCTTTCCCTATTAATATAAAGGATCATGCTAAAGCTTCAACTGTGGTTTTTAAGAGTAATGCTAGAACACCTACACCCCCTGAGCAAATTAAAGTTGAACCTAGTATTGCTATGGTTAAATATCTCTTGGTCGATAATATTGATGGGCATGTTATTTACTTCTGTGATGAAGCTGCTAGAATTGCTAGACCCGATACTAAAAATAAACATAGACCTGTTGTAGGCATGCCTGTTGTTTCTGTTAAAATAGGAGATCATTGCTATCATGGCTTATGTGACATGGGTGCTAGTGCGAGTGCAATACCTCATTCTTTATACGAAGAAATTATGCATGATATTGCACCTGCTGAGATAGAAGGTATTGATGTTACAATTAAGCTTGCCAATAGAGAAACTATTTCACTAGTTGGGATTGTTAGAGATGTTGAAGTCTTGTGTGGGAAAGTTAAATATCCTATTGATTTTCTTGTTCTTGTTTCCCCACAAGATGACTTTTGTCCCATTATATTTGGTAGACCTTTCTTGAATACTGTTAATGCTAAGATAGACTGCAAAAAGGATATTGTTACTATTGGTTTAGGGGATATGTCTCATGTTTTAATTTTGCTAAATTTCATAGACAACCCCATGATAAAGAATTGCCTAGTAAAAATGAAATTATTGGTCTTGCTTCTATTGCCGTGACTCCTAATGATCCTTTAGAACAATATTTGCTAGACCATGAAAATGATATGTTTATGAATGAAAGAAGGGAAATAGATGAAGTATTCTTTAAACAAGGACCTATTTTGAAACACAACTTGCCTGTTGAAATTCTAGGGGATCCTCCTCCACCCAAGGGTGATCCTATGTTTGAGCTTAAACCATTACCTGATACTCTTAAATATGCTTATCTTGATGAAAAGAAGATATATCATGTTATTATTAGTGCTAACCTTTCAGAGCAGGAAGAAGAGAGATTATTGAAAACTCTGAAGAAGCACCGTGCTGCTATTGGACATACTCTTGATGATCTTAAGGGCATTAGTCCCACTCTATGCCAGCACAAAATAAAATTGGAGAAAGATGCTAAACCGGTTGTTGATCACCAACGATGGTTAAATCCTAAGATGAATGTTGGAGAGAACGGCACCTATGGGATCACTGGGATCCCTTCTACGGTCGGCGGGCGCGGGGTCGTGAGAAGAGCAGGTTTAGGAGCAAGCACATGGACCGTTTACCCAGGTTCAGGCCGCGAGGATGCGTAAAACCCTAGTCCTGCTTTGGTGGATGTATTGAGTGTTCTTGAGCTTTCTGAACTAGCTACGGTGGCTGTCTCGTTCCAAAAAGCCGAATCCCTCTCCTGGTCGCCTCTGGCCTCCTTTTATAGGAAAAAGGGGCTACCACAGTGGCACACAGGAGGTGGAAAGGCCTACAGTGCGTGAGCTTATCGCACGACATTACGGAACAAAGCGCATTAAATGCGCTACATAGGTGCCCATTAGCTTTATCAGGGACGAGAACGAGGCCCGTCCCGTCCGTCGCTGCTCTGCCTCGCTTCGACACGCGCCCGGGCTGGCGATGCATGCAGCGCCATGTAGGCAGGCAGGCAGCTGAGGTGGCGCAGCGGTAGAGCCTTCACGAAGATCTGCATGCCGCCATGCAGGTGCTTGCTGATTTGGCCTGGAAGCTGCATGTTGCCACGCAAGTGCCTGCCCAACTGGTTCGACTGGCAGCTGCATGCGAACGGCGGCGGAGTCTTGGCTGGTGCGGGCTTGGCAGTGGCCCTGCTGACGCCCTCGGCAAGGGTCTTTTCGTGGCGTTGTTGTCATCCCCGACAAGGATCTTGCCGTGGGTCTTGTAATTTCCTCGCCTAGGATCCTACCGAGGGTCGCCGTGTTCTAGTCCTCATCTGAACTCACATATTTATGAGCTTTACGAAGATTTGCATGCCACCACATAGGCGCCTCCCGAGCCTTGGTTCCAACGCAGTTGGTTGGGTTGGAGCCGGTGGGCTCAAGGGTGGTTCACTCCGCTGGCATCGGGCATGTTGCCCCGGCAAGGGTCTTGCCGGGGCTGCAGGGGTCGCCTTGCCGAGGGAGTCCACCTCGCCCTCTTGCCCTCCTGTGCTTCCAGTCTTGGCGTCGCCTTGGTCGTCTCGTGCTTCGGCTTCTCTCCGACTTCCCTCCTCTGCCCTGCTAAATGTGGCCGCGGTGCGTGGCTCTGACTGCCCGCGCACAAGTAAAGGGGTCAAAAGGAGAGCCCCTAGTTTTGTACACCGACAGGAGCCCCCGGGCCCGAGCCATACATAAGCACGACGCGTTGTTGGGCTAGGCCCAGAATGGTGTGCTGGCAGGTGGGGCGGTTTTTACCGTAGTAACTTCCCGTCCGCTGTGCTTCCCCACGACCCGCGTTGAACGTGCGACGTGGAGGGTCGTGCGTGACGTGGGGGTCATGCGTGGGGAAGTTCCCGCACGCATGCGTCACATCATGGTAAAGAGGTGGCCCGTGCCTTCCCCGTAAAAAAGGAAACGGTCGCGGGCACGCTGGTCATTTACCCTCTGTGTCTTCTCCAATCTCAGAGCCACCGTTCCTTCCTTCTTCCACAAGCCCCTTCTCGCCACCGCTGCACTTTCGCTGCCTTTCCCTTCCACCGCTCGCAGCCGCCATTGTCGGCGTTCTGGGAACGGGGGTCCCCAGACTTGCCTACCTGCGGCCCGCGGCATGGCTGAGCCAGCAGGCCGTACGGCCCATCTTCACCAACAAAGCACCCAAGACCCTCGCGAGGCGGACGATGCAGAACCTCCTTCAGAGTGGCCTAGCCAGGCAGGCTCACGAGGAGCGGAGATATCAAGGCGAGGCGAACCTCACAAGGTTCTCGTGATGTGAGCCGTGACGATCGACACCAGGCGGGCGCCAGCGCACACAACATCCTTGTTACCTCTTTGGTGCAAAGGGGGCAAGCGCAGCCGCAGAGTACCGAGGCCTCAGGCAAAGGTTGCCATTTCGGTGCAACAAGCCCAAGACCATGGACTGCAAGACGGAGGTCACCATGGAGCCCAGAGTAGCGCCACCACCAGAACTTTGTGCAGGCGAAGACTACTTTTGTCAGGATAGCTTGTACTAGCTGCCCCCTTCAAATGAGCCCGCCATTGTTGGTTCCCTTCCCGCTCGATATTTGGGAAGAGGACTAGGGCCTCTATAAATAGGACTAGCCACCACAGTGGAGGGGACGATCGGATCTTAGCTTGAGAGAGACCACCCCCACGCACACAAGCTCACCGAGCTCAAGAACGCCTCAACCTCAGGAGGCCGTTCTTCCTTTGTATTATTCATCATCAGCCCAAGAGGCAATCCACCACCACCACACTGGAGTAGGGTATTACACCACAACGGTGTCCCGAACCAGTATAAACCCCGTGTCCTTCTGTGTTGTGAGTTCGTCGAGTTCGTCCGCAAGATCCTAGCGAGCTAGAGTGTAGATCGGTTGGAGGGTCAGACTTCGCGTGCACCCCAGTGTCCGGACCTTACGGGTTTGCCGGGACCCCATACCCTGACATTTTGGTGCGCCAAGTAGGGGTGCGCCGTAGCTTCCCTTCCATCAGTTCATTGCTCCGTCGCTCCATCGTCTCCATGTCGGACGCTCGCCGCGCTCGAGCTGAGCGTCGGGCCGCCCTCGCCGCCCGCGTCGCTCAGACGGCTCCCGTCGGCGGGCCGCCTCGTCGTTCTCCGTCCCCCGCCACCAATGCTGCCACCGGCCTAGTGGGAAACGAGAAGCAGGCGTCCTCGCAACATCCTTCGGTGCGGCAGGATGGCCGCACCGCTACTCCGTCACTCACTCCTGCTGGCTCTTCATCTCATGCGCATCGCGCTCCCATGGAGGCACGGGCCGCGCTCATCGCGGCGAACGAGCTCTTGCGTTACCGCCCCATCGACGACGTCTATGAGGAGTGGCTCGACCGCGTCGCCAAGCTCGTTCATGCCGCGGGGGGCTCTCTGGCGCTGTCCCACTCTCTGCCTCCCCCTCAGCAGGCCGCGGGCGACGGGGCTCGCGGTGTGCCTCGACCGCCTCGACCCCAAGACGGTGCCTTGGAGCCAAGGCGCGCGCCTCCGCGGCGTGATCCGCCACGCCCGGCGCCCGCGTGTGAAGAAAGGAGCTGCCAAGAAATCCCGCGGCCGTGAGAAGCTGCACCAGCGCTCCCCGCGCCACCTCGTCAAGACCGCGCGCCGCCTACGATAGCACAACGTGGACCTCGCCAAGACCAAGCTCCGCCCCCGAAGCGGGCCCCGGCAACCACGGCAAGCTGCCGCACCTTCACCCCTGAGCTGCGTAGCGTTGCCTGGCCAGGCAAGTTCAAGCCAGATCTGGCTCCTCAGTACGACGGCACCGCCGACCCCGCGCAGTTCCTGCAACTCTATGAGTTGAGCATCGAAGCGGCCGACGACGACGAAAAAGTCATGGTGAACTGGTTTCCCATGGCTCTCAAGGATGGGGCCCGCTCCTGGCTCTTGAACCTACAACATGGCTCGATCTCCTCCTGGGACGAGATGCGCGACCGCTTCGTCGCCAACTTCCAGGGCACTCATGACCACCCACCGGTCGCGGGCGACCTACGCCGCATCAAGCAACAGCCAGGAGAGACCCTCCAGAAGTATATCTAGCGCTTCAACAGCACCCGCCTCAAGATCCCCAAGGTCACGGACGAGGCCATCATCTCCGTGTTTTCTGACGGCGTCCGCGAAGTCAAGATGAAGGAAGAGCTAGCTATCCATGAGGAGCTTTGCACATCTCAGGAGCAGTTCAACCTCGCGACCAGGTGCGCAAGAGCTGAGGAGGGGAGCCTCTCTCTCCTCGACCTGCCAACTGTAGGAGTGGAGGAAAAGAAGGCCAAGGCCAAGGACGTGAAGCGTAAAGAGGAAGTAGTGCTCGTAGAAAAGCCCGACACCAAGCGAGGCAGAGATCAGCCCGAGTCATCCAAGAACGGCCGCCCATTCTGCGCCTTCCACAACCTGAACACCCACAACACCAGCGACTGTCAAGAGCTCAGAGCGATTCGGGAAGGACGCTTCGGTCGACGCCCCGAGCGCAATGACCGGGGCTATGGCCGCAGAGGAGGACGCGGAGGCGGACGCTGGGACGACCGTGACCCGCTCCAGGAGTGGCGTGACCGGCCTCGTGAGGACCATTGGCAGGACCAACCGCGCGAGGGCGCCTGGAGGGACCCGCCTCGTGAAGATCGCCCCCAGGGAAACGCTGGTCTTCCCCCGTTGCCGCCGCCAAGGAGGAACGACGACCACCACCAGGACGAGGGGGCTGGGGGCTTCCAGGAGCCGCGCGCGGTCGCTTGCATCCTGGGCGGCGCTCAGGCCCTAGCCTCTTAGCGCATCTTCAAATAGTTCGCTCACAAGGTAAACGCGGCGCTCCCCAAGCTTGAGGCCACGCGCCCGCTCCAGTGGTCCCAATGCGCCATCACCTTCAGCTCGGCCGACCAGCTCAAGTGCGCAGCCACCGCTGGCACACTCCCTATGCCGTGCTCCCCAGTCATCAGCAATGTGCAAGTCACCAAGACTCTCATCGACGGCGGCGCAGGGCTCAACGTCCTATCCGCCGACACATTCGACAACCTCCAAGTGCCCTATGAGCAGCTCCAACCAACCAAGACTTTCTTAGGAGTGACTGACGGTTCCACCACACCAATAGGGCAAGTCCGCCTGCCTGTCACCTTCAGGGAGCGCAAGAATTACCGCACCGAGCTCATGGACTTCGACGTCGTGCACATCCACCTGCCGTACAATGCCATCCTCGGGTATCCATCCCTGGCCAAGTTCATGGTAGTCACTCACCATGGCTACAATGTTCTCAAGATGCCAGGAAGCAGGGGGATCATCACGGTCCCATGTGAAGAAAGGGATGCGGTGTGCTCCCTTGAGTGCGCCTTCCAAGCCGCGGCAATCAACAACCCTGACAGCAGAAGTGAAGGCCCTCCGGAGGCCATCCCCAAGAAGAAGCTACCGTGCCGTGCAGTACCCCAAGAAGATGGCATCGCATCAGGAGCCTCATTAGGATCGGCGCCCACTCTAGGGGTGCCTCCCTCCATCGCACAGGAAAGCGCGCCCAGTGCCCTCCTCAGGCAAGGCTCAGGGGCTCTCTTCTAGAGGGCCTCAGACCTTGCCAATCTCATGAGGGAGGCACTTGGGCACCACTTGGAAGCGTACTTCACGACACATGTTCCTCAGGAGAGCATGGAGCGAGGAATGCCCACCACCCGGGAGTTCATCACCAAGACCACCCAACCGCTACAAGACGCAAAGGCATGCATGGCGACAACCGTTCACAAAGTGTGGCTCACCACCTAGGCGAGGGTGCTGAGCTGCGCGCCTGTGTCGACATCCTAGGGGTCAACAGGGCCGCATCTCAGGAGCGCTTCTGGCTGTCACGCGCGGGCCACTGTGAGGGTCCACCACACAGCTTCATCCGCATGCCCTTCGGCTTGCCGAGCGTGGCGTCGGCCCATCAACGCAATATCCGGCAAGTCCAGGAGGCCAGGTTCCACGCCGTTCTGGAGGAGATGGCGACGGCCTTCAGGGAACCTCTTGAGCCCCCAGAGCATCCCGAGGCTCAGGGTCCCGGTGGCTCATGGGGAGTCATTCCTTCAACGCGTGGCTTCAGCTGCACCAGCTCTACTTCGTCTACAGACCCAGGTGACATCTTCCAAGTTCATTTAAGCTGGAAGCGTCCCTCGGGCTGCACTATTCCCAGGCCACATGGGTCCGTCCCTGTGGCATGTGTCCTTTCTGCTTATGTCTCTAAGCTTACCTCGCTGGGGGCGCCCCTCGGGCTGCATTATCCCCATGCCGCTCGGGCCGGACCCAGTGGCATGTACATTCCTGCATTTATTCCAGACAATCTGCTTAACCTGCCAACTGCTATCTCCTGCTCGATCATCACCTCCCTCGGGGCCCCTACATAGGCACAGCGCTGGTGCATGGGTCCGTCCCTGCCACGACCGACAAATCTGAGTGGTCGAGCTCTGGCTCGCGGCACGCGCCATGCACGTCACCTCATCAGGCCCTCAGTGCCTCCACTTCATCCGGACCAACCAGCGGCAGGCAGGCGGCACTAACGGCAAACCATGTTTCTTCATATGCCTGTTCCCAGGAAGCCTGCGGGAAGGATAGCAGGTGGCACCGTGAGTCTCCTCTCCTCTCGCACGACTTGCTTGCGCGTTAAAAGGGGGGCTCCTGAGCATCGCGACTCAGGAGCTCTTACTGGCTCTCCAGCCCTCAACCCCTGGCCTTGACCATGGCATCGTGACCTGGCATACCAGCGGCAGCTGAGCTCGCTTGAGGGCCGGGACCTGAGGACGTAGAGCATTAAGAGGAGCTCAGGAGAAGGAAAACTCGCACAGGCCGGCCTAGCTATGTCGAGTGAGTTGACGCGCAACCCTAGCGCAACATCAGGAATTACCGTGAAGTCATCAAGATAAGTTTCGCCCCCGGATCAGCAAAACATTTGGGCCTAATAGTCGCTCACCCCATGCCGCAACCCCGTCGTGGCCAAGTCATCTTCCTTTCTTTCCTTGCCATGGTCGCTTGGGCGCTAAGGGGGACCTCCTGAGCATCGCGCCTCATGGGCTCTTACCGGACCTCGCGCCGCGCACCTCCTGGCCTTGACCACGGCATCGCGACCTGGCATATCAGCGACGGCTGTAGCCGCCTTGGGACCAGGACCCATCAGCGTAGAGCAACAAGCTATCGCGAGGAAAGAAAGGGGAGGCCGAGCCTTAACGAGACGCGCGTTCGTCAAATCTTCATAACAAGGAAAATAGGTACAAAGGCATTGCGGAACCTTACATGCCCCCATAGGGTGGTTCATGATTCTTCACAGGAAACAAAAGCTGATGCTAAGGGGGGGTCCTATCTACATCCTCCCGTGGCGGACGCCATCATCAACAGTGGGCCATGGGAGGCCGGCGCCAACCCCATCCAAATCAGCGGCGGCGGCGGCCGGACGCCGCAGCCTTGCCCCGAGCACGGCGAGAGCTCGGGGGGACGTAGCTGTCGTTGCTCGTCTCCGGAGTCTCGTAGAACTCAGGAGGTCTACTGGACTCCCAAGGGCTGCTGCTGCTGCTGGAGTAGTCGTGGGCGGAGCACCCATCAGCCTCGCGCTCTTCGCCGGAGCAGCACTCCAGGCGGCGGCCCTCGGTGTCGAAGACCTTGAAGAGAAGCGTGGACGCGCCATCGTACTCGAAGTGGATTGTGAGGGCACCCCTCGTGCGACAGATCCGTGCAATGTCGCCCCAGCTGCGAGTCATGAAGATTTTGCCAATGGGGACCACTTCGACCTTCGCTCTGATCGCCAGAGCGCCACAATCGGCATGCTGCAGCCAGAACTCGAGAGGCCCCCTCGGCAACATCACGTCGGAGAAGAGCCATGGGAAGCGGATCCAGGAGTTCGGAGGCGTCGGCACCCACAGCACCAGCTCGCGCGAGGAGTCTGCGGCGTGGACGACCCACGTCATCGTGGTGCGGCGACTCCGGGGGCGGCGTGCATGACGCTGCTCGCCACTTCGTCTTCCCGAGCCCTCGGCTTGGGCGTACAGGGGTAGTGGGTACCCCGGTGGAGGCCACTCGCACAAAGGCCTCGCCACCACCTGCATCGCTGCCTCATCACGATGATGGATCGACCTCTTCTTCGGCGGGAGCGGCTCCGGGGCATCCCGGAGGGCTTTCCCCTTCTCCTCGGCGGAGAACCTTCTGATGGGCGCCATTGGAGCAAGCAGTGGAGCGAGAAGAAGGAAGCAAGCAAGGAAGATATGGGCAACGGGGGCTCCGCCCCCTCCCCATTTATAGCAAGAGAAGGCCAACCGGCGTCTCCCACGATCACAAGTAATGATGGTTTCCCTTGCATGTCGTATGGACTTGTCAAGTCGTGCAGCCGCCGGAGCAGCATGGGGAAGCGGAGACGCCCATGTCCAATCAACCGCCACACGTCAACCGAGGCCGCAGGCTTTGGGGGCCCGCGGTGCTTCGAGCTTGACCCTTGGCTTCGCCGTGAAGCCAAGCCCGAGCGCACCTTGGGCCCGGGGGCTACTGTCGGCGTTCTGAGAACAGGGGTCCCCAGACTTGCCTGCCTGCGGCCTGCGGCGTGGCTGAGCCAGTAGGCCGTACGGCCCATCTTCACCAACAACGCACCCAAGACAGTTGCGAGGGGCCAAGCCTCGCGAGACGGACAACACAGGACCTCCTCTGGAGTGGCCTAGCTAGGCAGGCTCACAAGGAGTGGAGATATCAAGGCGAGGCGAACCTCACGAGGTTCTCGTGACGTGAGCCGTGACGATCGACAGCAGGCGGGCGCCAGCGCGCACAACGTCCTTGTTTCCTCTTTGGTGCAAAGGGGGCAAGCGCAGCCGCGGAGTACCGAGGCCTCAGGCATAGGTTGCCATTTTGGTGCAACAAGACCAAGACCATGGACTGCAAGACGGAGGTCGCCATAGAGCCCAGAGCAGCGCCACCACCAGAACTTTGTGCAGGCGAAGACTACTTTTGTCAGGATAGCTTGTACTAGCTACCCCCCTTCAAATTAGCCCGTCATTGTTGGCTCCCTTCCCGCTCGACATTTGGGAAGAGGACAAGGGCCTCTATAAATAGGACGAGCCACCACAGTGGAGGGGACGATTGGATCTTAGCTTGAGAGAGACCACCCCCCCCCCCACACACACACAAGCTCACCGAGCTCAAGAACGCCTCAACCTCGGGAGGCCGTTCTTCCTTTGCATTGTTCATCATCAGCCCAAGAGGCAATCCACCACCACCACACTGGAGTAGGGTATTACATCATAACGGTGGCCCGAACCAGTATAAACCCCGTGTCCTTTTGTGTTGTGAGTTCGTCGAGTTCGTCCGCAAGATCCTAGCGAGCTAGAGTGTAGATCGGTTGGAGGGACAGAATTCACGCGCATCCCAGTGTTTGAACCTTAAGGGTTTGCCGGGACCCCATACCCCAACAACCATGGCGCCCAAGAGTGGCAAGGGCAAGGGAGTGGCCAAGAACGCCGGAGGGGCGGAGCCGCCAGAGAAGGAGTTAGAGGCACGGCGGACGAAGCTCGCCTACTTTCCTTCGACGGTCGATGCATCCCACCTTCGGGACAACTTCAGGCCGCTGTGGGGGGGGGGGTCAAGACGGGGGGAGAGACGATGGGGCATCCTGCCACACGCGTCATCCCCGCCAACTGCGGCAAAGCCGCCTCGAATCAGTATCCGTTCTTCGTCGATTACTTCTCCTGCGGCCTTTGCCCCCCTTCTCCGATTTCTTCAATGTCATCATGCATACCTTTGGCTTCCACCTCCTGGATTTTACCCCAAACACTGTGGCGTGCATGGCTCTCTTCGCCCATCTCTGTGAGGGCTTCACCGGCGTGCACCCCAACACGGCGCTCTTCCGCCACTACTTCTTCCCTCGAATCCAGAAGGGAGGCGCCATCTCCGGTTGTGTCGCCTGGATCCCGAGGTCCAAGGGGACATATTCGGAGGGCGCTCAGAAGGAGAGGTGGGAGGAGTGGCGGGGCCGGTGGTGCTGGATTGAAGAGGAGGATCCACAAGAGTTCTGCCGGGCTCGCCAGGCGCCGCCGGTTCGCGGCAACGATTTGAGCAGTGTTGATCCCGACGACGCAAAGCTCACAGTTGACTAGGATTCTTCGCCTCACCGAGGCCGGGCTCACCCTTGAGATGATCGGGGCGGATTTCATCCACCGCCGAATCGCTCCGCTGCATAACAAGGGGAGGCCGGCCTGGCTCTTCACGAACGCGGCGGACATCATGCGACTCCGCCCCGGCCTTGACCCCAATTTCACCGTGTTGGCGCACGCCCACTTCTGCCAGTGGCTCTTCTAGCTCGATGTGGACAGCGACGGCAGGGCCGAGAGGTCCGGCAAGGCTGCGAAGGCCGGCAAGGTCGTCAAGGGGCCCTTGTTTGGGCTGCCGGCGGGGGTGGTCCCGCTGAGCAACAACTCGTGCCAGACCGACATCATCGCCATGATGTCGGACTGCAACACACACTGCCCCATCCGAAACTGGGTCGCGCCGCCAGAGGAGCAGGTGTAGGAGTTTTTTGACACCCTAGAGGAGAATTACATCCGTGAGGAACCGCGGCTCGTCCAGGGCACCACCCAGGCGGAGCTGTACTACATCACCGCCAGGGCGGCGGAGGCGGAGCTCGCTAGGGAGGCCGGCAGCACCGGCGGCGTGGAGGACAAAGCTGCGGCGGCCGCAGAGGAGTAGGAGCTCGCCCAATGGGCGGAGTCTACCGGGGAGGCCAGCAACGCCGGCACCGGGGCTCCCCTTATTGGAGACGACGACGACAAGCCGTTCGAGGAGGAGGCTGAAGCTGTCGAGCCCCCAGCCGCGGGGAAAGGGCGAGTCTTGCGATGGGCCACCTCCAGCGAGCCGGTTCGGCCCGACAGGGCCATGCAATCCCGGCAAACCCAAGAGATGCTCGCGCGCTAAGCGAGGGCCACAGCAGCGAAGAAGTTGGTGATGGCCGCGGTGGCGAAGAAGAAAGCATCTGCTTCTTCTTCGTCCAATCATCCCCCAACTCCACCTGCTTCCCCTGCTCCACCTACTTCCCCTCCTCCCGCAGGCGACGACACGGAGGTCTTCTTTGACCTCGGGTCTCTCAGCCCGAGGAGGAAGAGGAAGGCAGCAGAAGAGGAGGTGGAGGACGAGTAAGTGCCGTTTCCTTTCGTCATCTTCAGCTCCACTGACTGTGCTTCTTATCTTGACTTGTTTTCGTCTTGGCAAGGATATGGAGACACTGGCCCAGAGGGTGAAGAGGGCTAGGTCCTCGGCAGGCGGCCAGCCCCCGGCGGGCACCTCTAAGGCGCCACTTGTGGTGGTGAGCAGTCCGGACAGCAGCCCCCGACGCAGCCCCCAGCGTAAGTTCGCCACTCACTCCCCGTCAATGTGTCCCAAGGGCATGATCCTTGGTGCTGACCTTGCCGCAATCGCATGAGGAGGATAGCAGCAGGAGGAGCCACTGAGGGCTACCGCCAACACGCCGCCTCCGTCAACCACGCCGCCACGAGGGGCGTCCCTGGCAAGGGTGCCAAGCACCAAGCCCATGCACACGGAGGAGGAGGAGGCAAGCTTGGGCACTGGCGGCCGCACCTCGGCGCCTGATGCTGGCGGAGAGGGGGGCTCTGCTTCCCAGCCCGACACGGGTAAGCCACTCGCCTTCCATCCCTTCTCTTTTGTTCTTCTTGAATCCTGGTCTTGGCTTCACTTCACCCCCCTTCTGATACCTAGATCCTCTCCTGGCGGACCAAGAGGACCTGGACACCATCATCGAGGATGTCGCCAAGAACACCGCGGCAGCGGCTGAGAAGACCGCCGTCGAAGAGGCCGCCAAGGGCGTTGCCGAGGACGCCGCCAAGGGGCCTGCCGGGGAGCCCGGCAAGGCTACCGCCAAGGAGGCTGGCAAGGGACCTGCCGGGGAGGCCAGCGAGCCTGTTGCCGGGGAGGAGGGGGCTGATGACTAGCCTTGCTCCTCTACTGCCTCTAGCTCCGGCAGGTACCTGAGGGTGAGTGACGACCTCTTCGTCCACCGCCCAGGGTCGTCGAGCTCTAGGGCGCCAATCGAGGGAGAGGTGTTCGACGAAGGGGTGCTTGCCGCCGCCGGGCTCGAGGTTGTTGATGAGACGAGCACCGGTGGTGATGGTTCTCAGGAGGAGCGGCTTCTCCAGGCCATGGATGCCAACTTCCGGAAGCTCCAGGCGCTCCACCGCGCCCGCCTGGACAAGGCCAAGTCTAGGGCAGCAATGGTAGAGAAGGCGGAGGCGGACCTCAAGGTATGCATCGCCGGGATGCAGACTTGGTTCCGCCAAGCTTGTGAGGACCTGAAGGTCGCCCAGTGCGAGCTGGCCAAGCATGAAGTGGAGCTCACCATGAAGCAGGCCGACATTGAGAAGGCCCAGGAGACGGCGGAGAGCTTGGCCGCCACAGCCGAGGCCGCTCGAGCCCAGCACCAGGCCGCGCTGAACTCCCAGGAGGAGGACCTTGCCGCACGTGAGGAGAAGCTTGCCGCAACGCTCCGCAGCAAGGATGAGGAGGTGGAGAAGCTCGTCGGGGAGCGGACCCAGGGGATGGAGCAGAGGCACAGGGAGACACTTAATGCCTAGGCCCAGGCTCACGCCGAGAAGATGAAGTAGCTGGAGGTAGAGTGGGACGGGCTGAAAAACCAGGTCCTGGCGCTGTCCAAGGAGAAGGACACGCTCAACAACGTTTTGACAGAGGCGCAGGGCGCGGTCCTCAGTAGGGCTGGGGAGCTCTTTAAGGCCAACAACTCCATCAAAGACCTCAGGCTGAAGCTGGAGGGTCTCGAGGGGATGTTGTCGGAGAGCAAGGCCCGGGAGGAGACCCTGACCAAGAACCTGGAGACCGAGAAGCAGTTGCGGAAGGACGATGCCCTCGCCCACAAGGAGCACGTGGAGGGCGAGAACCGCTGGCTCAATCGCCTCGCCGTCGTTGCCGACAAGGCCACCACACAGCTGGCTACCATGGGGATACCGAATGTGAGGTATGCCCCGGAGCCGAACTTGAGCGCCAACTGCAGCCTGACCATGTTCTTTGAGAGGGTCGTCGGTGCTTTGGAGCGGCTTCGTGCCAACCGGGTGGCCTCACTGACCAATGAGGCCCGGAGGCTTTGCCGGGGTGCCATGAGCAAGGTTCTCACCAAGATGGCGTACTGGAACCCCAACCTCGACTTCGACATCGCGCTAGACAGCTTGCCGACGGGTGTGGACCTCGCGGCGCTCAAGGAGCGTATCAAGCCCATCATCAACCGCATCGGTGAAATCGAGAGGGTGGAGGGCCAGCGCCAAGATTAGGCACCCCATCTCCCACTGTCGCGGCGGGTTCATGACCAAGACAGTTTTTATCCTTAGTCAGAACCGCAGCAACAATTGATGTAATATAACTCTGCATCACTTTTGGTACGATGCATGTTATCTCCCTGTTTGATCTTCCCTTTGTATGTTTACCCTATGTTAAACGGGTAGGCTTGTCGGCGCGTAAACCCAGGGCGGCACCTTGAGGACGGATCCCCAATGGTCTGCCATGTGTGCTTGCTGCTGAGCGAACCACCTTACTGTTCTCAATGCGGCCGCTCGAACTATCGAGCTTGACTCAAGTCAGAATCAAGAGCGTTGCCAATTGCGGAAGGCTACCCTGCCACTCTCGACGCGGTCGCCTGAGCTGTCGAGCGGACTCGAAACAGAACAAGGGCGTTGCCAATTGCGGAAGGGCCCCTTTGCGTGCAGGCTTTCATACATAGGGCAGGACCTTCGAGGACAATAACCTCATATATAAAAAGGAAATTGCTTAAGGTTTCGTATGAATTAGCTTTCCTGTCGCTGCACCGGCGTCCTTCGCGCTTGCAGGCGGCGTTGTTCCCTTGGCTGTCTTCTTCTCCGGAAGCCATGGCCACGAGGAACTGCTAAGCCGGCCGCTAGACCAGATTCTCACAACTGCGCCCCTCCTACCTGGCGCGCCAAAGATGTCGGTGAGAACGACACCTATGGGATCACTGGGATCCCTTCTACGGTCGGCGGGCGCGGGGTCGTGAGAAGAGCAGGTTTAGGAGTAAGCACACGGATCATTTACCCAGGTTCGGGCTGCGAGGATGTGTAAAACCCAAGTCCTGCTTTGGTGGATGTATTGAGTGTTCTTGAGCTTTCCGAACTAGCTACAGTGGTTGTCCCGTTCCAAAAATTCGAATCCCTCTCCTGGTCGCCTTGGGCCTCCTTTTATAGGAAAAAGGGGCTGCCACAGTGGCACACAGGAGGTGGAGAGGCCTACAGTGCGCGAGCTTATCGCACGACATTACGGGACAAAGCGCATTAAATGTGCTACGTAGGTGTCCATTAGCTTTATCGGGGACGGGAACGAGGCCGTCCTGTCCGTCACCACTCCGCCTCGCTTCGACACGCGTCCGGGCTGGCGATGCATGCAGCGCCATGTAGGCAGGAAGGCAGCTGAGGTGGCACAGAGGTAGGGCCTTCATGAAGATTTGCATGCCGCCACACATGTGCTTGCTGATTTGGCCTGGAAGCTGCATGTTGCCACGCAGGTGCCTGCCCAGCTGGTTGGGCTGGCAGCTGCATGCGAACGACGACGGAGTCTTGGCTGATGCGGGCCTGGCAGTGGTCCTGCTGACGCCCTCGGCAAGGGTCTTGCCGGGAGCTCGACAAGGGTCTTGTCGTGGCGTTGGTGTCATCCCCGGCAAGGATCTTGCCGGGGGTCTTGTGGATTTCCTCGGCTAGGATCCTGCCGAGGGTCGCCGTCTTCTAGTCCTCATCTGAACTCACATATTTATGAGCTTGACGAAGATTTGCATGCCGCCACAAAGGCGCCTCCCGAGCCTTGGTTCCAATGCAGTTGGTTGGGTTGGAGCCGGTGGGCTCAAGGGTGGTTCACTCCACTGGCATCGGGCAAGTTGCCCCGGCAAGGCTCTTGCCAGGGCTGCAGGGGGCCGCCTCGGCAAGGATCTTGCCGAGGGAGTCCACCTTGCCCTCTTGCCCTCCTGTGCTTCCGGTCTTGGCGTCACCTTGGTCGTCTCATGCTTTGGCTTCTCTTCGGCTTCCCTCCTGTGCCCTGCTAAGTGTGGCCGCGGCGCGTGGCTCTGACTGCCTGCGCACAAGTAAATGGGTCAAATGGAGAGCCACTACTTTTGTACATCGACAATGAAAGAAGTGGTAAGAAATGAAATACGAAAGCTTCTGGAGGCAGGTATAATTTATCCTGTTGCTGATAGTCAGTGGGTAAGTCCTATCCATTGTGTCCCTAAGAAGGGAGGTATTACTGTTGTCCCTAATGATAAAGATGAATTGATCCCACAAAGAATTATTACAGGTTATAGAATGGTAATTGACCTCCGCAAATTAAATAAAGCTACTAGAAAGGATCATTACCCTTTACCTTTTATTGATCAAATGCTAGAAAGATTATCCAAACAACGCATTTTTGCTTTCTAGACGGTTATTCTGATTTCTCTCAAATACTTGTGTCGAAAGAGGATCAGGAAAATACCACTTTTACTTGCCCTTTAGGTACCTTTGCTTATAGACGTATGCCTTTTGGTTTATGTAATGCACCTGCTACCTTTCAAAGATGTATGACTGCTATATTCTCTGACTTTTGTGAAAAGATTGTTGAGGTTTTCATGGATGATTTCTCCATGTATGGAACTTCTTTTGATGATTGCTTAAGCAACCTTGGTCGAGTTTTGCAGAAATGTGAAGAAACTAATCTTGTCTTGAATTGGGAGAAGTGTCACTTTATGGTCAATGAAGGTATTGTCTTGGGGCATAAAATTTCTGAAAAATGTATTAAAGTTGATAAAGCTAAAGTGGATGCTATTGAAAAGATGATGTGTCCTAAGGACATTGAAGGTATAAGAAGTTTCCTTGGTCATGCCGGTTTTTATAGGAGGTTCATTAAAGACTTCTCAAAAATTTCTAGGCCTCTGACTAATCTCTTACAAAAAGATGTTCCTTTTGACTTTGATGTTGATTGTGTAGAAGCATTTGAAATACTTAAGAAAGCCTTGATTTCTGCACCTATTGTTCAGCCACCTGATCGAAATTTACCCTTTGAAATTATGTGTGATGCTAGTGATTATGCTGTAGGTGTTGTTCTAGGACAAAGAGTTGATAAGAAATGAAATGTTATCCAATATGCTAGTAGAACTCTAGATAGTGCCCAGAGAAATTATGCTACTACTGAAAAAGAATTTTTAGCAGTTTTATTTGCTTGTGATAAGTTCAGACCTTATATTGTTGATTCTAAAGTAACTATTCACACTGATCATGATGCTATTAAATACCTTATGGAAAAGAAAGATGCTAAACCTAGACTTATTAGATGGGTTCTCTTGCTACAAGAATTTGATTTGCATATTATTGATTGAAAGGGAGCTGAGAACCCTGTTGCAGACAACTTGTCTAGATTAGAGAATGTTCTTGATGACCCACTACCTATAGATGATAGCTTTCCTAATGAATAATTAGCTATAATAAATGCTTCTCATACTTCTCCATGGTATGATGATTATGCTAATTACATTGTTGCTAAATTTATACCACCTAGTTTCACAAAACAGCAAAAGAAAAAGTTTTTCTATGATTTGAGACATTACTTCTGGGATGACCCACACCTTTATAAAGAAGGAGTAGATGGTGTTATTAGCCGTTGTATACCTGAGCATGAACGGGAACAGATCCTACACAAGTGTCACTCTGAGGCTTCTGGAGGACACAATGCTGGAGATAGAACTGCACATAAGGTATTGCAATCCGGTTTTTATTGGCCTACTCTTTTCAAAGATGCCCGTAAGTTTATCTTGTCTTGTGATGAATGTCAAAGAATTGGTAATATTAGTAGATGTCAAGAAATGCCTATGAACTATTCACTTGTTATTGAACCATTTGATGTTTGGGGCTTTGATTATATGGGACCGTTTCCTTCTTGTAATGGGTATACACATATTTTAGTTGCTATTGATTATGTTACTAAGTGGGTAGAAGCTATTCCAACTAGTAGTGCTGATCATAACACCTCTATTAAGATGCTTAAAGAAGTTATTTTTCCGAGGTTTGGAGTCCCTAGATACTTAATGACTAATGGTGGTTCACATTTTATTCATGGTGCTTTTTGTAAAATGCTTGCTAAGTATGATGTTAATCATAGAATTGCATCTCCATACCACCCACAGTCTAGTGTTAAAGTAGAACTGAGTAATAGAGAGAT
This sequence comes from Triticum aestivum, assembly GCF_018294505.1. NCBI lineage: Eukaryota > Viridiplantae > Streptophyta > Magnoliopsida > Poales > Poaceae > Triticum > Triticum aestivum. Next base: position 480,565,873 of record NC_057794.1, read on the forward strand.
TAAATTAATTTTGCAAAAGACTGTTAATAGATCTAGAAAGAATTGGTCCAAGAAACTTGATGATGCATTATGGGCCTATAGAACTGCATATAAAAATCCTATGGGTATGTCCCCGTATAAAATGGTTTATGAGAAAGCATGTCACTTACCTCTTGAACTAGAACATAAGGCATATTGGGCCATTAAAGAGCTCAGTTATGATTTCAAACTTGCCGGTGAGAAGAGACTATTTGACATTAGCTCACTTGATGAGTAGAGAACCTTGGCCTATGAGAATGCCAAACTGTTTAAAGAAAAAAAATTAAAAGATGGCATGACAAAAGGATACAAACGCGTGAGTTTAATGTAGGCGATTATGTCCTATTATACAACTATCATTTAAGATTTTTTGCAGGAAAACTCCTCTCTAAATGGGAAGGTCCTTACATTATCGAGGAGGTCTATCGTTCCGGTGCCATAAAAATCAACAACTTCGAAGGCACAAATCTGAAGGTGGTGAACGGTCAAAGAATCAAACATTATATCTCAGGTAATCCTGTAAATGTTGAAACCAATGTTATTGACACCGTAACCCCGGAGGAGTACATAAGGAACACTTTCCAGAATGTTTCAGACTCCGAAAAGGAATAGGTATGTGGTACGGTAAGTAAACCGACTCCAAAACAGTTCTAATGGCAATTTTCTCCTTTTTGGAATATTTAAGAAAATAGGAAAATAAGAGGTAGTCCGGAAAGGACACGAGGCGTCCACGAGGGTGAAGGGCGCGCCCTACCCCCCTAGGCACACCCCCTGCCTCGTGGGCACCTCCTATGCCCTTCGGACTCTGTTTTCTTGCACGATACTTCTTTTGGTCGGTAAAAATTCATTATATAATCTCCCGAAGGTTTTGACCACCGTACCATGACACAATCCTCTATTTTTGTTTTGAGTTGTTTCTGCAGCAGATTTAGAGCAAGATGTCTTCTCAAGAGTCAGTCGGGGAGAGTAGGGTATCTCATCCGACACCGGGGCCAGGAGTAAACAGTGATGCTGACCACTTTGGGCCATTAATGGAGGAAGAGATGGAGGCCGAATTGAAAAGGATAGATGCCATGGAGGAGGATCAAGAAGTTACCTCTCGTCTCCAAGCCAAATTCATGATGTAGGAACTTCAGAGCTCGGCAATTCCAACTCAGTCATCCCTCCTAATGCTAGATTTCTTTCTAATGAAAATATGAAAAAGAGTGTTACTTGTTCTCCCGCAGCTATGCAACATCCATGGGTGAAAGGAGCTTTAGCCGTCACGGGTAAGCTCCATAGGGAAATAATGGATCTCAAGCAGCAAGTCAATAAGCTTGAGGAATAGAATCATATCCTAAGGGGCATCATCGCCAAGAATATCATATCACCACCTTCGAAGAAAGAGACATAAATACATGGGTATGGGCACTCCCCTTGGCAACTGCCAAGCTTGGGGGAGGTGCCCCGGTATCATATCACCATCACACTTTTATCTTTACCGTTTTTCTTAGTTCGATCCTTTTGGTTATAACTTGATCTAATAGAATAAAGTTTAGTATGATCTAGCTTTGAGTTTTGTGTTGATCCTTATCTATGTAATCGAGTCTGTGAGCTATATATAATAAAGATTAGTCTTGAGTCGAGGGCTTGGTTGTCTTGCTATGATCTTGAGGGAATAAAAGAAAAAAGGGAAGACTAAAAAGAAATAAAGAGATCATATTGATCTAATGGAGGGTAATTACTTCACATATAAAGAGTATGATGAATAAAATTTGTTGAGAGCTGACAAACATAGTTTGGGTCATCGTTGCAATTAATAGGAAGTAATAGAGAAAGAGAGGTTTTCACATATAAATATACTATCTTGGACATCTTTTATGATTGTGAGTACTCATTAAAATATGACATGCTAAAAGGTTAATGTTGGACAAGGAAGACAACATAATGGGTTATGTTTTCTTATATCCGAAATAAATTATATTATCATGGATCATCCAACATGTTGAGCTTGCCTTTCCCCCTCATGCTAGCCAAATTATTTGCACCAAGTAGAGATACTACTTGTGCTTCCAAATATCCTTAAACCCACTTTTGCCATGAGAGTCCACCATATCTACCTATGGATTGAGTAAGATCCTTCAAGTAAGTTGTCATTGTTGCAAGCAATAAAAATTTCTCTCTAAATATGTATGATTTATTAGTGTGGAGAAAATAAGCTTTATACGAGCTTGTGATATGGAAGAAATAAAAGCGACAGAATGCATAATAAAGGTCCCTATCACAAGTGGCAATATAAATTGATGTTCTTTTGCATTAAGATTTTGTGCATCCAACCATAAAAGCACATGACAACCTCTGCTTCCCTCTGCGAAGGGCCTATCTTTTATTTTTGTCTTACACCTTATGCAAAAGTCATGGTGATCTTCACCTTTACTTTTTACACTTTATCCTTTGGCAAGCACTATATATATATATAATTGGATGTGGGTTTTCATAAAGCATTATTGTTGACAATACCCTTGAGGTAAAAGGTTGGGAGGCAAAACTATAAGCCCCTATCTTTCTCTGTGTCCGATTAAAACTTCATACCCATAAGTATTGCGTGAGCGTTAGCAATTGTGAAAGACTAAATGATAGTTGAGTATGTGGACTTGCTGAAAAGCTCTTATATTGACTCTTTCCGATGTTATGATAAATTGCAATTGCTTCAATGACTGAGATTATAGTTTGCTAGTTTTTCAATGAAGTTTCTGATTCATACTTGACATTGTGAATAGATTTTTACTTTAGCATAAGAAATCATATGACAATATATATATATGTTGCTATTCTATGAATGATCATGATGCCCTCATGTACGTATTTTATTTTATTGACACCTCTATCTCTAAACATGTGGACATATTTTTCGATATTGGCTTCCGCTTGAGGACAAGCGAGGTCTAAGCTTGGGGGAGTTGATACGTCCATTTTGCATCATGCTTTTAATCGATATTTATTGAATTATGGGCTGTTATTACACATCATGTCACAACACTCATGCCTTTTCTCTCTTATTTTACAAGGTTTACATGAAGAGGGAGAATGCCGGTAGCCTGATTTCTGGGCTGGAAAAGGAGCAAATATTAGAGACCTATTCTGTACAACTCCAAAAGTCCTGAAACTCCATGAAAGTCAGTTTTGGAATATATAAAAAATATTGGGCGAAGGAAGCACCAGAGGGGGGCCACCCACCGTCCACAAGGGTGGAGGGCGCGCCCCTGCCTCGTGGGCCACCTGGAATCCCCCTGATGCCCATCTTCTGGTATAAGGTGCCTTTTGCCCTGGAAAAAATCATAAGAAAGTTTTCGGGACGAAGCACCGCCGTCTCGAGGCGGAACCTTGGCGGAACCAATCCAGGGCTTCAGCGGAGCTGTTCTGCTGTGGAAACATCCCTCCGGGAGGGGAAATCGTCACCATCGATCCTCTCATCGGGAGGGGGTCACGCTCCATCAACATCTTCACCAGCACCATCTCCTCTCAAACCCTAGTTCATATCTTGTATCCGGTCTTCGTCTCAAAACCTCAGATTGGTACCTGTGGGTTGCTAGTAGTTTTTATGTACTCCATGTAGTTGATGCTAGTTGGTTTATTTGGTGGAAGATTATATTTTCAGATCCTTTATGCATATTAATACCCCTCTGATTATGAACATGAATATGATTTGTGAGTAGTTACGTTTGTTCCCGAGGACATGGGAGAAGTCTTGCTATAAGTAGTCATGTGAATTTGGTATTTGTTCGATATTTTGATGAGATGTATGTTGTCTTTCCTCTAGTGGTGTTATGTGAACGTCGAATACATGACACTTCACCATTGTTTGGGACTAGGGGAAGGCATTGGGAAGTAATAATTAGATGATGGGTTGCTAGAGTGACAGAAGCTTGAACCCTAGTTTATGTGTTGCTTCGTAAGGGGCTGATTTGGATCCATATGTTGGTTTACCTTAATTCTTCTATCGTAGTTGTGGATGCTTGCGATGGGGGTTAATCATAAGTGGGATGCTTGTCCAATGAAGTTCAATACCCAAGCACCGGTCCACCCACATATCAAATTATCGAAGTAATGAACGCGAATCATATGAGCATGATGAAAACTAGCTTGACGATAATTCCCATGTGTCCTCGGGAGCGCTGTCCTTTATATAAGAGTTTGTCCAGGCTTGTCCTTTGCTCCAAAAGTATTGGGCCACCTTGCTGCACCTTGTTTACTTTTGTTACTTGTTACCCGTTACGAATTACCTTATCACAAAACTATCTACCGATAATTTCAGTGCTTGTAGAGAATACCTTACTGAAAACTGCTTGTCATTTCCTTCTGCTCCTCGTTGGGTTCAACACTCTTACTTATCGAAAGTACTACGATAGATCCCCTATACTTGTGGGTCATCAGACCACTACCATGGAAATCCGAGGACAAGATCTCTTCATCACCACCTTTTTCTTCATGACGAAAGGAAAATTGAGTATCGGGTATGGGCACTCCCCTTGGCTTCCGCCAAGTTTGGGGGAGGTGCCTCGGTATCGTATCATCCCACTATCTTTTTTCCTTTACTTATTTTAGTTCAATCTTTGCTTTAGATGAATAAAAGTTTAGTTCGACCCTTTCCTTTCGAGAGTTTGCTTAGTGATCTATCCTTGTAATCGTGTGCAAGTTATATAATAAAGTTTAGTTTGAGTTTTTGCTTTCTTTAATTTCATGTTGCAAATAAAAGTAAAAGAGAAAGGAAATAAATGAAAGAAAGGGAATAAATAAAAAATATCATATACTAATCTTATGGTAGGTGATGACACCACATAAGGAAGAGTATAAGTAGAAAATTTTATTAGAGATTGACAAACATAGCATTAGTCAATGATGCAACTCATGAAAGAATTAATAAGGGAAGAGAAGATTCACATATAAATATACTATCCTAAAAATCTTTTGTGATTGTGAGCCCTCATCAAAATATTACATGCCAAAGTTGTTGACGTTGGACAAGGAAGACAACTTAATGGTTTATGTTTGTTTATATTCACATAGAAGTCATATTGTCATATATCCTTTAACATGTGGTGCTTGCCCCCTATCTTTGCTAGCCAAAAATTCCGCACTAAGTAGAGATACTACTTGTGCATCCAAAAACCCTTAAACCCAAATCTTATTTTCAAGTGTCCACCATACCTACCTAGGGATTGAGCAAGATCCCTCAAGTAAGTTGTCATCGGTGCAAAAAGGCAATAAAAATTGCTTTTGAAAGTGTGAGATCATTTAGTGTAAGAGAAAATTGAGCGTTGCACGAACTTGTGATGGTGAAGAATAAAAGCGACAGACTGCATAATAAAGGTCTCTATCACAAGGGGCAATGCAACATGACGTTCTTTTGCACTAAGGGGTTGAGCATACAAACAAATAAGCGCATGGAAACCTCTGCTTCCCTCTGCGAAGGGCCTATCTTTTACTTTTATGTATTTACTTTTATGCAAAGAGTCAAAGTTTTTTCTTCTATTCCTTTTTATTTTTCTCCTTTGGCAAGCATCATGTGGTGAGGAAAGATCTAGGCAGATATGTCTGATAACCCACAAGTATAGGGAATCGCAACAGTTTTCGAGGGTAGAGTATTCAACCCAAATTTATTGATTCGACACAAGGGGAGCCAAAGAATATTCTCAAGTATTAGCAGCTAAGTTGTCAATTCAACCACACCTGGAAACTTAATATCTGCAGCAAAGTGTTTAGTAGCAAAGTAATATGATAGTAGTGGTAATGGTGGCAAAAGTAATGTTTTTGGGTTTTGTAGTGATTGTAACAGTAGCAGCGGAAAAGTAAATAAGCGAAGAACAATATATGAAAAGCTCGTAGGCATTGGATCGGTGATGGAGAATTATGCCGGATGCGATCGATCATGTAACAGTCATAACATAGAGTGACACAGAACTAGCTCCAGTTCATCAATGTAATGTAGGCATGTATTCCGAATATAGTCATACATGCTTATAGAAAAGAACTTGCATGACATCTTTTGTCCTACCCTCCCGTGGCAGCGGGGTCCTATTGGAAACTAAGGGATATTAAGGCCTCCTTTTAATAGAGTACCAGACCAAAGCATTAACACATAGTGAATACATGAACTCCTCGAACTACGGTCATCACCGGTAGTGGTCCCGATTATTGTCACTTCGGGGTTAACGGATCATAACACATAATAGGTGACTATACACTTGCAAGATAGGATCAAGAACTCACATATATTCATGAAAACATAATAGGTTTAGATCTGAAATCATGGCACTCGGGCCCTAGTGACAAGCATTAATCATAGCAAAGTCATAGCAACATCAATCTCGAAACATAGTGGATACTAGGGATCAAACCCTAACAAAACTAACTCGATTACATGATAAATCTCATCTAGCCCATCAACGTCCAGCAAGCCTACAATGGAATTACTCACGCACGGCGGTGAGTATCATGAAATTGGTGATGGAGGAAGGTTAATGATGATGATGGTGATGGATTCCCCTCTCCGGAGCCCCGAACGGACTTCAGATCAGCCCTCCCGAGTGAGATTAGGGCTTGGCGGCGGCTCCGTATCATAAAACATGATGAGTCCTTCTCTCTGATTTTTTTCTCCCTGAACACGAATATATGTAGTTGGAGTTGAGGTCGGTGGAGCGTGAGGGGGCCCACGAGGCAGGGGGCGCGCCCAGGGGGTAGGCACGCGCCCCACCCTCGTGGACAAGGTTGGGCCTCTTGACATGGATCTTTCTTCCAGTATTTTTTATATATTCCAAAAATAATATCCGCTGATTTTCAGGTCATTCCGAGAACTTTTATTTCTTCACAAAAATAACACCATGACAATTCTGCTGAAAACAGTGTCAGTCTGGGTTAGTTCCATTCAAATCATGCAGGTTAGAGTCCAAAACAAGGGCAAAAGTGTTTGGAAAAGTAGATACGACGGAGATGTATCAGCTCCCCTAAGCTTAAACCTTTGCTTGTCCTCAAGCAATTCAGTTGATAAACTGAAAGTGATAAAGAAATACTTTTACAAACTCTGTTTGCTCTTGTTGTTGTAAATATGTAAAGCCAGCATCCAAATTTTCAGCAAAGATTATGAACTAACCATATTCACAATAACATTTAGGTCTCATGTTTACTCATATCAATGGCATAATCAACTAGCGAGCAATAATAATAAATCTCGGATGAAAACACTTTCTCAAAACAATCATAATATGATATAAGAAGATGGTATCTCGCTAGCCCTTTCTGAGACCGCAAAACATAAATGCAGAGAACCTTTAAAGATCAAGGATTGACTAGACATTGTAATTCATGGTAAAAGAGATCCAGTCACAGTCATACTCAATGTAAACTAACAGTAATGGATGCAAATGACAGAGGTGCTCTCCAACTGGTGCTTTTTAATAAGAGGATGGTGACTCAACATAAAAAGTAAATGGATAAGCCCTTTGTAGAGGGAAGCAGGGATTTGTAGAGGTGCCAGAGCTTGGTTTTGAAATAGATATGAATAATATTTTGAGCGGTATACTTTCATTGTCAACATAACAACCGAGAGATCTCGATATCTTCCATGTTACACACATTATAGGCGGTTCCCAAACAGAATGGTAAAGTTTATACCCCCCTCCCACCAACAGGCATCAATCCATGGCTTGCTCGAAAGAACGAGTGCCTCCAACTAACAAGAGTCCCGGGGGAGTTTTCTTTGCAGTTATTTTGATTTGATTTGCATAAAGCATGGGACTAGGCATCCGGTGACCAGCCATTTTCTCGTGAGTGAGGAGCAGAGTCCACTCCTCTTGAGAATAACTCGCCCAGCATGGAAGATACAGACAGCCCTAGTTGATACATGAGCTATTCGAGCATACAAAACAGAATGTTTATTTGAAGGTTTAGAGTTTGGCACATACAAATTTACTTGGAACGGCAGGTAGGTACCGTGTATAGGTAGGTATGGTGGACTCATATGGAATAACTTTTGGGTTTATGGAATTGGATGCACAAGCAGCATTCCCACTTAGTACAAGTGAAGGCTACAAAAAGACTGGGAAGCGACCAGCTAGAGAGCGACAACAGTCATGAACATGCATTAAAATTAATCAACACCGAATGCAAGCATGAGTACGATATAATGCACCATGAACATAAATATCGTAGAGGCTATGTTGATTTTGTTTCAACTACATGCATGAACATGTGCCAAGTCAAGCCACTCGAATCATTCAAAAGAGGATACCACCCTATCATACCACATCACAACCATTTTAATAGCATGTTGGCACGCAAGGTGAACCATTATAAGCTCCTAGCTAATTAAGCATAGCATAAGCAACTATAATATCTAATTGTCATTGCAAATATGTTTCTTTCATAATAGGCTAAATCAGGAATGATGAACTAATCATATTTACAAAAACAAGAGAGGTCGAGTTCATACCAACTTTTCTCATCTCAATAAGTTCATCATATATCATCATTATTGCCTTTCACTTGCACGACCGAATAGCATGGATAATAATAATAGTGCACATGCATTGGACTAAGCTGAAATCTGCAAGAATTCAATTCAAGAGAGAAGACAAGGTAATACGGGCTCTTTGTTAGATCAACAATAATGCATATGAGAGCCACTCAACATTTTCATTATGGTCTTCTCTCGACCCCCAAAGAAAATAAAAGAAACAAAACTATTTACACGGGAAAGCTCCCAACAAGCAAAAGAAGAACGAGAAATCTTTTTGGGTTTTCTGTTTAATTACTACTACTACAGGCATGGAAAGTAAATTAACTAAAAACTAAAACTATTTTTTTTGGTTTTTCTTAAGGTTTATCAAACACACAAGAAGAAAGCATAAAAAGGGAAATAAACTAGCATGGATGATACAATGAAAAAGTATGACCACTGACAACTAGCATGAGTGTGTGAACATGAATGTAATGTCGGTGAGAAATACGTACTCCCCAAGCTTAGGCTTTTGGCCTAAGTTGGTCTACTGCCACGGTTGGCCTGGCGAATATCCGAAGTTGAAGCTGGGGTCGTACTGAGATGCATCAGCTACTGCCTGAAGCGCTGCAGCATGGAGGCGGGCTGCCTCCGTCCTCCTCTCGTACTCGGTCGCCTCTTCCTGGTTATAACATATCTCCCCTTTGCCCGAAAGTTAAAGAAAGCAGGAGCAGGGAGAGCAACGTGATAGGTGCGTCATCTGTCAAAGATTAGTCGGTACTGGAGGGACTGGTCGTTCCTATCAACAAACTGATGACGAACCATAGCATCATAATCTAGATAAGAAGGAGGCAACTCAATATCATCTCCACGTATGGGTATCTCAAGAAAGTTAGCTATATGAGTTGCATAAATTCCACCAAAGAAATATCCATGAATACTATTATTATGCAACCTACATGCAACAATAGCCCCCAAGTTGTATTGTTTATCTCCTAAAACAGCGCTCTTGAGAACACTAAGATCTGGCACACACATGTGACATGCCTCATCCTTACCATTTATGCATCTTCCTATGAAGAGAGCAAAATAATGTATAGCGGGAAAATGAATGCTCCCTATGGTGGCTTGTGTTACATCTCTAGATTCCCCCACAATTATACTAGCAAGAAAATCTCTATATTCAGATTTGCGAGGTTCACTAACATTACCCCACTGTGGGAGTTTACAAGCAGTGTTAAAATCTTCTAAGTCCATGGTGTAAGATTTATCATAAAGATCAAACAGGACAGTTTGAGAATTGCGTGATGATGAAAATTCAAACCTTCTCACAAAGGAATCAGTGAGGTAGTGGTACTTACGGCACTTATCTGCCATGAAGCTCTCAAGATTGGCGTTACGCACATATGCTTCAAATTCCTCCTTGATTCCTGCTCGAACCATGAAGTCCTCTGACGGCCATTCACAAGGCCGCACTTGAGCATCCCTCGGTGGTTCATCGTCCGCATCGCGTATTGCGTGTCTGGGTCCTTGCTTCCTTGAAGAACCACCTTGGTACATTTTCCTAAACATATTTCCTCCTCTGAAAAATTTCTGAAATTTTTAGTAACTTCAAAATAAAAGTGAACCAAACTCAACAAAATTGATAGCAACTACTCCCACAAGTGCCTAGAGACTATATCATGCATTAAAACTACTTTTGACCATATAAATTTGACATGCAAGCTCAAGAACAGGGTCACCTAAGCAGCAAAAATTTGCAATGAAATAAGCACTAGAACAAAAACTAATTGGACCATTGGAGGAGTCACATACCAAAGAACAATCCCCCAAAGCAGTTTTGTGAATGGAGCTTTGAGCTAGGAGATCGAAAATGGCAGCAAGATGAGCAAGAACTCGGGTTTGAGCTGGCTAGTGATTTTTTTGGAGCAAGAAGAAGTGTGTGGATGCAAGGATAAGTGGAGGGGATCCACCATGGGCCCATGAGGCAGGGGGCGCGCCAAGGGGGGTGGGCACGCCCTGGACCCTCGTGGCCAGGTGCTTGCTCCCCCTGGTATGTTCTCAGTGCCAGATATTCTCAAATATTCTAAAAAAATCATATTTAAATTTCAGGGCATTTGGAGAACTTTTATTTTCGAGGTATTTTTTATTGCATGGATAATTCAGAAAACAGACAAAAAAATACTATTTTTGCTTTATTAATATAAATAACAGAAAGTAAAAAGAGGGTACAGAGAGTTGTGTTTTCTATATTCATCCATCTCATGCTCATCAAAAGGAATCCACTAACAAGGTTGATCAAGTCTTGTTAACATACTCATTCCGAATAACATGAAACCGGAGGAATTTCGAATAACACTATGTTACCTCAACGGGGATATGCACATCCCCAACAATAAGAATATCATATTTCTTCGTGACAGTAGTAAGAGGAAATTCAAAACCTTCAATAGTAATTGTTGAAATTTTTCCAATAGAATTGATACTGTGGACTTGAGGTTGTTTCCTCGGAAAGTGTACCGTCTGCTCATTACCATTAACATGAAAAGTGACATCATCATTAACATTATCACTAGGTTCATGTTCATTACCAGATTGTCTTTCAGCATCAGAAATAGAAATATCATTGGGATTCTCAGGTGTGTCAATAACAGGTTCACTAGAAGCATGCAAAGTCCTATCATTTTTTCTTTTTTTCCTCTTAGAAGGACTAGGTGCATCAACGTTATTTCTCTGAGAATATTGCTCAATTCTCTTAGGATGGCCCGCAGGATAGAAAGGTTCCTGAGTCATTTTACCACCTCTAGTCATAACTCTAACAACATTATCATTCTTATTGTTTAATTCATTGAGCAAATCATTCTAAGCTATAAGTACTTGTTCTACTTGAGTGGTAACCATAGAAGCTTGTTTACTAATAAGTTTAAGTTCACCTTTAACACTAGCCATATAATAACTCAAGTGTTCAATCATATAAGCATTGCGTTTCAGTTGTCTACCAAATTAAGCATTAAAATCTTCTTGATTAACCATAAAGTTATCAAATTCATGCAAACATTGGCTAGCAAACTTAGCAGGAGGGATTTCAGCTTTATCATATCTATAGAGAGAATTTACCTTTACTACCTGTGTCGGGTTATCAAGACCATGTATTTCTTCAACAGGTGGCAAATTAAGACCGTGTATTTCTTTAATGGTAGGTAAATTCCTAACATCTTCATCTTTTATACCTTTTTCTTTCATAGATTTCTTTTCCTCTTGCATATCTTCAGGACTGAGAAATAGAATACCCCTTTTCTTCGGAGTTGGCTTTGGAGTTGGTTCAGGGAGTGTCCAATTATTTTCATTGGTCAAAATATTATTCAATAGAATTTCAACTTGATTAACTGTTCTTTCCCTGAAAACACAACCAGCACAACTGTCCAGGTAATCTCTGGAAGCATCGGTTAGTCCATTATAAAAGATATCACGTATTTCAATTTTCTCGAGAGGATGATCAGGCAAAGCGTTAAGCAATCGGAGAAGCCTCCCCCAAGCTTGTGGGAGACTCTCTTCTTCAATTTGCACAAAATTATATATTTCCCTTAAAGCAGCTTGTTTCTTATGAGCGGGGAAATATTTAGCAGAGAAGTAGTAATCATATCTTGGGGACTACGCACAACCAGGATCAAGAGAATTAAACCATATCTTAGCATCACCCTTTAATGAGAACGGAAATAATAGTAGCGATTTTTCTCATTATTAGTGAACAGGGTAGCTATATCATTTAATTTAGTAAGATGTGCCACAACAGTTTCAGATTCATAGTCATAGAAAGGATCAGATTCAACCAAGGTTATTATCTCAGGATCGATAGAGAAATCATAATCCTTATCAGTAATAAAGATTGGTGAAGTAGCAAAAGCAGAGTCATACTTCATTCTGGCATTCAAAGACTTTTCTTTAAGCTTAGCTAATAGTTTCTAAAGATCACTTCTATCATTGCAGGCAAGAAAGTCTCTAGCAGTTTCTTCATCCATAACATAACCCTCAGGCACAACAGGGAATTCATATCTAGGGGGAGAATCTTCATCATCACTTTCATCAATATTATCAGTTTCAATAATTTCATTCTCTCTAGCCCTAGCAAGTTGTTCATCAAGAAATTCACCAAGTGGCACAGTAGTATCAATCATATAAGTAGTTTCATCAAAACTATCATGCAAAACAGAAGTGGCATCATCAATAACATGCGACATATCAGAATTAATAGCAGAAGCAGGTTTAGGTGTCGCAAGCTTACTCAAAACAGAAGGTGAATCAAGTGCAGAGCTAGATGGCAATTCCTTACCTCCCCTCGTAGTTGAGGGATAAATCTTGGTTCTTGGATCTTTCAAGTTCTTCATAGTGATAAACAGATACAAATCCCAAGTGACTCAAAGAATAGAGCTATGCTCCCCGGCAACGGCATCAAAAAATGGTCTTGATAACCAACAAGTATAGGGGATCGCAATAGTTTTCGAGGGTAGAGTATTCAACCCAAATTTATTGATTCGACACAAGGGGAGCCAAAGAATATTCTCAACTATTAGCAGCTGAGTTGTCAAGTCAACCACACCTGGAAACTTAATATCTGCAGCAAAGTGTTTAGTAGCGAAGTAATATGATAGTAGTGGTAACAGTGGCAAAATTAATGTTTTAGGGTTTTGTAGTGATTGTAACAGTAGCAGCGGAAAAGAAAATAAGCGAAGAACAATATATGAAAAGCTCGTAGGCATTGGATTGGTGATGGATAATTATGCCGGATGCGATCGATCATGTAACAGTCATAACATAGGGTGACACAGAACTAGCTCCAGTTCATCAATGTAATGTAGGCATGCATTCCGAATATAGTCATACGTGCTTATGGAAAAGAACTTGCATGACATCTTTTGTCCTACCCTCCCGTGGCAGCGGGGTCCTATTGGAAACTAAGGGATATTAAGGCCTCCTTTTAATATAGTACCGGACCAAAGCATCAACACATAGTGAATACATGAACTCCTCAAACTACGATCATCACCGGTAGTGGTCCCGATTATCGTTACTTCGGGGTTAACGGATCATAACACATAATAGGTGACTATAGACTTGCAAGATAGGATCAAGAACTCACATATATTCATGAAAACATAATAAGTTCAGATCTGAAATCATGGCACTCGAGGCCGAGTGACAAGCATTAAGCATAGCAAAGTCATAACAACATCAATCTCGGAACATAGTGGATACTAGGGATCAAACTCTAACAAAACTAACTCGGTTACATGATAAATCTCATCCAACCCATCACCGTCCAGCAACCCTACGATGGAATTACTCACGCACGGCGGTGAGCATCATGAAATTGGTGATGGAGGAAGGTTGATGATCATGATGGCGACGGATTCCCCTCTCCGGAGCCCCGAACGGACTCCAGATCAGCCCTCTCGAGAGAGTTTAGGGCTTGGCGGCGGCTCCGTATCGTAAAACGCAGTGAATCCTTCTCTCTGATTTTTTTCTCCCCGAACACGAATATATGGAGTTTGAGTTGAGGTCGGTGGAGCGTTAGGGGGCCCACGAGGCAGGGGGCGCGCCCAAGGGGGTAGGCGCGCCCCCACCCTCATGGATAGGGTGTGGGCCCCCCTGACGTGGATCTTTCTTCCAGTATTTTTTATATATTCCAAAAATAATCTCTGTTGATTTTCAAGTCATTCCGAGAACTTTTATTTCTGCACAAAAATAACACCATGGCAATTCTGCTAAAAACAACGTCGGTCCGGGTTAGTTCCATTCAAATCATGCAAGTTAGAGTCCAAAACAAGGGCAAAAGTGTGTGGAAAAGTAGATACGACGGAGACGTATCAATGTCCAGTTGAATATAGATAGCATGATTTATTATTGTTGACATCACTCTTGAGGTGAATAAGTTGGGAGGCAAAACTATAAGCACATATCTTTCTATGTGTCCGGTTGAAACGTTTTGCTCATGTGTACGCGGTGAGTGTTAGCAATCATAGAAGACTATATGATGGTTGAGTATGTGGACTTTCTTAAAGGCTCTGATACGTGACCCTTCCTGAAAAGATGATGAATTGTAGTTGCAAAGTTGACTAAGAACATAGTTTGTTGGTTTCTAGTAGAGTTTTTGCTTTATACTTCAATTGTGTGATGAAGTGTTACTTATTTATCAGAAGTATATGATAAAAGTTCTATGATAAAAGTCTTATGTTTAATTTTGTTGTTGTTATAATAATCTACATGATGCTTCTATGTCCGTATTTTGTTTTTATCGACACCTCTCTCTCTCAAAGCATGTGGATGATAACCCACAAGTATAGGGGATCGCAACAGTTTTCGAGGGTAGAGTATTCAACCCAAATTTGTTGATTTGACACAAGGGGAGCCAAAGAATATTCTCAAGTATTAGCAGATGAGTTGTCAATTCAACCACACCTGGAAACTTAATATCTGCAGCAAAGTGTTTAGTAGCAAAGTAATATGATAGTAGTGGTAACGGTAGCAAAAGGTAACAGTAGTAAAAGCAATGTTTTTGGTATTTTGTAGTGATGATAGCAATAGCAACAGGAAAGTAAATAAGAGAAGAATAATATATGGAAAGCTCGTAGGCAATGGATTAGTGATGGAGAATTATGCTGGATGCGGTTCATCATGTAACAGTCATAACCTAGGGTGACACAGAACTAGCTCCAGTTCATTGATATAATGTAGGCATGTATTCCGAATATAGTCATACGTGCTTATGGAAAAGAACTTGCATGACATCTTTTGTCCTACCCTCCCGTGGCAGCGGGGTCCTTACGAAAACTAAGGGATATTAAGGCCTCCTTTTAATAGAGAACCGGAACAAAGCATTAACACATAGTGAATACATGAACTCCTCAAACTACGGTCATCACCGGTAAGTATCCCGATTATTGTCACTTCGGGGTTAATGGATCATAACACATAATAGGTGACTATAGACTTGCAAGATAGGATCAAGAACACTCATATATTGATGAAAACATAATAGGTTCAGATCTGAAATCATGGCACTCAGGCCCTAGTGACAAGCATTAAGCATAGCAAAGTCATAGCAACATTAATCTCAGAACATAGTGGACACTAGGGATCAAACCCTAACAAAACTAACTCGATTACATGATAGATCCCATCCAACCCATCACCGTCCAGCAAGCCTACGATGGAATTACTCATGCACGGCGGTGAGAATCATGAAATTGGTGATGGAGGATGGTTGATGATGACGATGGCGACGGATTCCCCTCTCCAGAGCCCCGAACGGACTCCAAATCAGCCCTCCCGAGAGGTTTTAGGGCTTGGCGGGGGATCCGTATCGTAAAACGCGATGATTTCTTCTCTTTGACTTTTTTCTCCCCGAAACTCAATATATGGAGTTGGAGTCGGAGAGGCAACATGGGGCCCACGAGGTAGGGGGCGTGCCCTAGGGGGGCAGGCGCGTCCCCCACCCTCGTGGAGAGGTGGTGGGACCCCTGGCCTTCATCTTTTGCAGGTATTTTTCTTATTTTCTGAAAAGTGGCTCCGTGAAGTTTCAGGTCATTCCGAGAACGTTTGCTCCTGCACATAAATAACACCATGGTAATTCTACTGAAAACAGCGTCAGTCCGGGTTAGTTCCATTCAAATCATGCAAGTTAGAGTCCAAAACAAGGGCAAAAGTGTTTGGAAAAGTAGATACGTTGGAGACATATCAACTCCCCCAAGCTTAAACCTTTGCTTGTCCTCAAGCAATTCAGTTGACAAACTGAAAGTGATAAAGAAAAACTTTTACAAACTCTGTTTGCTCTTGTTGTTGTAAATATGTCAAGCCAGCATTCAAGTTTTCAGCAAAGATTATAACTAACCACATTCACAATAACGCATAAGTCTCAAGTTTACTCATATCAATAGCATAATCAACTAGCGAGCCATAATAATAAATCTTGGATGAAAACAATTTATCAAAACAATCATAATATGATATAACAAGATGGTATCTTGCTAGCCCTTTCTGAGACCGCAAAACATAAATGCAGAGCACCTTTAAAGACCAAGGACTGACTAGACATTGTAATTCATGGTAAAAGAGATCCAGTCAAGTCATACTCAATGTAAACTAACAGTGATGAATGAAAATGACAGCAGTGCTCTCCAACTGGTGCTTTTTAATAAGAGGATGATGACTCAGCATAAAAGTAAATAGATAGGCCATTCGCAAAGGGAAACAGGGATTTGTAGAGGTGGCAGAGCTCGGTTTTGAAATAGAGGTGAATAATATTTTGAGCGGTATAATTTTATTGTCAACATAACAACCAAGAGATGGCGATATCTTCCATGCTACACACATTATAGGCGGTTCTCAAACAGAATGGTAAAGTTTATACTCCCCCTTCCACCAACAAGCATCAATCCATGGCTTGCTCGAAACAACGAGTGCCTCCAACTAACGAGAGTCCCAGGGGGAGTTTTGTTTGCAATTATTTTGATTTAGTTTGCATAAAGCATGGGACTAGGCATCCCGATGACCAGCCATTTATCTCGTGAGTGAGGAGCGGAGTCCACTCCTCTTGAGAATAACCCGCCTGACATGGAAGATACAGACAACCCTAGTTGATACATGAGCTATTCGAGCATATAAAACAGGATATTTATTTGAAGGTTTAGAGTTTGGCACATACAAATTTACTTGGAACGGCAGGTAGATACCGTATATAGGTAGGTATAGTGGACTCATGTGGAATAACTTTGGGGTTTAAGGGATTGGATGCACAAGCAGTATTCCCGCTTAGTACAGGTGAAGGCTAGCAAAAGATTGGGAAGCGACCAGCTAGAGAGCGACAACAATCATGAACATGCATTAAAATTAATCAACACCGAATGCAAGCATGAGTAGGATATAATCCACCATGAACATAAATATCGTGAAGGCTATGTTGATTTTGTTTCAACTACATGCGTGAACATGTGCCAAGTCAAGTCACTTAAATCATTCAGAGGAGGATACCACCCTATCATACCACATCATAACTATCTCAATAGCATGTTGGCACGCAAGGTAAACCATTATAACTCATAGCTAATTATGCATGGCACAAGAAACTATGATCTCTAATTGTCATTGCAAACATGTTTATTCATAATAGGCCGAATCAGGAACGATGAACTAATCATATTTACAAAAACAAAAGAGGTCGAGTTCATACCAGCTTTTCTCATGTCAGCCAGTCCATCATATAACATCATAATTGCTTTTCACTTGCACGACCGAATAGTGTGAATAATAATAATAGTGCACGTGCATTGGACTAGGCTGGAATCTGCGAGCATTCAATAAACAGGAGAAGACCAGGCAATAGGGGCTCTTTTGTCAGATAAACAATAATGCATATAAGAGCCACTTCAACAATTTAATCATGGTCTTCTCCTATCGACCCCCAAATAAAAGAAAAGAAATAAAACTATTTACACGAGAAAGCTCCCAACAAGCAAAAGAAGAACATGAAATAGTTTTGGATTTTCTTTCTAATTACTACTACAAGCATGGAAATTAAACTGATTAAAAGCTACAACTAATTTTTTTTTGGTTTTTCTTAAGGTTTATTAAACACACAAGAAGAAAGCATAAAAAGGAAATTAAACTAGCATGGATGATACAATGAAAAAGTATGAGCACTGACATCTAGCAATGACTTTGTGAACATAAATGTAATGTCGGTGGGAAATACGTACTCCCCCAAGCTTAGGCTTTTGGCCTAAGTTGGTCTATGGCCACGGCTGGCCTGGCGGATATCCATAATAGTAGTTGGGGTTGTACTGCGATGAAGAAGAGGAAGACTCCGATTGCCACTAGCTGACAATCATCTCCGGATCCCACTGGTAATTAGACTGTCGTGAAGGATCAACTTGTGGTTCCGACTCTGGCTCCACGGCTGGTGCAGGGTTCCGATAGGCGTGAATAGCCTTCAGCGGAACAAGGTACGTGCCTGAAGATAAATCAAACAAAGAAGGAGCGGGTAGGGTAATAGTCTCAGGATGATGTTTGTTAAAGATAAATTGATATTTAAGCTCTCCTTCCCTATTCTTAACAATAAAATCATGTGCCACCATACTTTTATAATCTAGATAAACACGATGCAGCACCTTTTCTTCCTTCTCAAAATGCCTAATAGGTATGTTAAAATGTGCAGCTAGGCGTGAAGCATAGATGCCTCCAAAGATGTGGCACTTGGTACGGTTCAGACTTAACCGTTTGGCAATAATACCGCCCATACTAAAAGTGTTATCACTTTATAAACCGTGGAGCAGAATAATTATATCAGGGATACTAAGGTTTCCACAGTTTCCGCGTCCAATTAAGCAACGACTAGGAAATAATGCAAAGTAACGTAAAACAGGAAAATGTATGCTAGTGATTCGTGCATCGGAAACCTTCCTTGTTTCCCTACAGTGATAGTATCAATAAACCCCTCCACATCATCATGATGTGGTTCTTCTATCTTGCCCTCAAAAGGGACCAAACAAATCCGACAAAAATCATAAAGTGACATCTCCTTATGCTCATCATATAAATGAAACTCCACCGTAGGTGGTGAGTTCCTAGAATGGAAATGAAAGTTTTGCACAAAGGTATTTGTGAGTAAGAGATATTGATCGCATTGGTCGTGGAGGAAAGCGGTGAGGCCTGCATTCCTAGCCAACTCATTAAAATCTTCATACATACCGGCATCTCTCAAGAAATCATCGGAAGGCCATTCACACGCCCGAACCTCCGCGGAGTGTGGCAAATTATACTTAGGCTTCAGTGCCTTTTCCTTCGAGCTTTAGCTCGATGAGCCCCTCAATAGTCTCCTCATCATTTTCTGAAAAATTCTGAAATTTTTAGTAACTTCAAAATAAAAGTAAACCAAACTCAATAATATTGATAGCAACTACTCCTACAAGTGCCTAGGGCCTATATCATGCATCAAAACTACTTGGAACCATATAAATTTGACATGCAAGCTCAAGAACAGGGTCACCTAAGCAGCAAAAATTTGCAACGAATAAAGCACTAGAACAAAAACTAATTAGACCAATGGAGTCACATACCAAGGAACAATCTCCCCAAGCAGTTTTGTGAGAGGTGCTTTGAGCAAGGAGATCGAAAATGGCAACAAAGTGAGCTAGAACTCGTGCTTGAGCTGGATATTCGTGTTTGTGGGAGGAAGAAGAAGTGTATGGGTGAAAGGATAAGTGGAGGAGGGCCACCGTGGGCCCATGAGGCAGGGGGCGCGCCCAGGGGGGTAGGGCGCGCCCTCCACCCTCGTGGGCAGGTGGTTGACCCCCCTGTTGTGTTCTCGGTGCCAAATATTCTAGAAAAATCATATTTAAATTTCAGGGCATTTGGAGAACTTTTATTTTCGAGGTATTTTTATATTGCGTGGATAATCAGATAACAGACAGAAAATATTTATTTTTATTTTATTTAATATAAGTAACAGAAAGTAAAAGTGGGGTACAGAAGGTTGTGCCTTCTAGTTTCATCCATCTCATGATCATCAAAAGGAATCCTCTAACAAGGTTGATCAAGTCTTGTTAACGAACTTATTCCGAATGACATGGAACCGGAGAAATTTCGAATAACACTATGTTACCTCAACGGGGATATGCACATCCCCAATAATAAGAGTATCATATTTCTTCTTGACAGTAGGAAGAGGAAATTCAAAACCTCCAAATATATCGATGGAATTTTTCCAATAGAGTTAATACTATGAACTTGAGATTGTTTCCTCGGAAAGTGTACCATATGCTCATTACGATTAACATGAAAAGTGACATTGCCTTTAGTGCAATCAATAACAGCCCCTGCAGTATTCAAAAAGGGTCTCCCAAGAATAATAGACATACTATCGTCCTCGGGAATATCAAGAATAACAAAGTCCGTTAAAATAGTAACATTTGCAACTACAACAGGCACATCCTCACAAATACCGACAGGTATAGCAGTGGATTTATCAGCCATTTGCAAAGATATTTCAGTAGGTGTCAACTTATTCAAATCAAGTCTACGATATAAAGAGAGAGGCATGACACTAACACCGGCTCCAAGATCACATAAAGTAGTTTTAACATAATTTCTTTTAATAGAGCATGGTATAGTGGGTACTCCTGGATCTCCAAGTTTCTTTGGTATTTCACCCTTAAAAGTATAATTAGCAAGCATGGTGGAAATTTTAGCTTCCGGTATCTTTCTTTTATTTGTAATAATATCTTTCATGTACTTAGCATAAGGATTGGTTTTGAGCATATCAGTTAATCACATACGCAAAAAAAGATAGGTCTAATCATTTTAGCAAAGCGCTCAAGTCCTCATCATCCTTTTTCTTGGATGGTTTGGGAGGAAAAGGCATGGGTTTCTGAACCCATGGTTCTCTTTCTTTACCATGTTTCCTAGAAACAAATTCTTTTTTATCATAACGTTGATTCTTTGATTGTGGGTTATCAAGATCAACAGCAGGTTCAATTTCTATATCATTATCATTACTAGGTTGAGCATCATCATGAACATTATTATTAGCATTATCACTAGTTGCAGGTTCATTACCAGATTGAGTTTCAGCATTAGAAATAGAAATATCATTTGGATTCTCAGGTGTTTCAACAATAGGATCACTAGAAGCATGCAAAGTCCTATCATTTTTCATTTTCTTCTTTTTAGAAGAACTAGGTACATCTATATTATTTCTCTGAGAATCTTGCTCAATTCTCTTAGGGTGGCCTTCAGGATACAAAGGTTCCTGAGTCATTCTACCAGTTCTAGTAGCCACTCTAATAGCATTATCATTATCTTTACTATTCAATTCATTGAGCAAATCATTTTGAGCTTTAAGTACTTGTTCTACTTGAGTGATAACCATAGAAGCATGTTTACTAATAAGTTTAAGTTCACCTTTAACATTAGCCATATAATCACCCAAGTGTTCAGGCATATTTGAATTGTATTTCAATTGTCTACCAAAATAAGCATTAAAGTCTTCTTGCTTAACCATAAATTTATCAAACTCATCTAAGCATGGGCTAGAAAATTTAGTAAATGGGATTTTAACTTTATCATATCTATAGAGAGAATTTACCTTTACTACATGTGTCGGGTTATCAAGACCATGAGTTTCTTCAATAGGTAAAGGATTAAGACTATATGTTTCTTCAACATGTGGTAAATTAAGACCATGTATTTCTTCAATAGGAGGTAAATTCTTAACATATTCAGCTTTAATACCCTTTTCTTTCATAGATTTCTCTGCCTCTTGCATATCTTCAGGACTGAGAAATAGAATACCCCTCTTCTTCGGAGTTGGTTTAGGAATAGGCTCAGGAATTGGCTCCGGAGGTGTCCAATTATTTTCATTTGTCAACATATTATTCAATAGAATTTCAGCTTCATCCGGTGTTCTTTCCCTGAAAACAGGACCAGCACAACTATCCAGGTAATCTCTGGAGGCATCAGTTAGTCCATTATAAAACATATCAAGTATTTCATTTTTCTTAAGAGGATGATCAGGCAAAGCATTAAGTAATTAGAGAAGCCTCCCCCAAGCTTGTGGGAGACTCTCTTCTTCAATTTGCACAAAATTATATATATCCCTTAAAGCAGCTTGTTTCTTATGAGCAGGGAAATATTTAGCAGAGAAGTAATAAATCATATCCTGGGGACTACGCACACAACCAGGATCAATAGAATTAAACCATATCTTAACATCACCCTTTAATGAGAACAGAAATATTTTAAGGATGTAAAACTAATGAGTTCTCTCATCTTTAGTGAACAGGGTGGCTATATCATTCAACTTAGTAAGATGTGCCACAACAGTTTCAGATTCATAACCATGAAAAGGATCAGATTCAACCAAAGTAATTATATCAGGATCAATAGAGAATTCATAATCCTTATCAGTAACAAAGATAGGTGAAGTAGCAAAAGCAGGGTCAGGTTTCATTCTAGCATTTAGAGATTGCTTACTCCATTTAGCTAATAACCTTTTGAGTTCATTTCTATTTTTGCAAGCTAAAATAGCAAAAGAAGCTTCTTGATCAAAAACATAACCCTTAGGAATAACAAGTGATTCTTCATCATCACTTTCATCAGTATCATCAGATTCAATATTTTCAATTTCTCTAGCCCTAGCAAGTAGTTCATCAAGAAAATCACTAAGTGGCACAGTAGTATCAGGCATAGAGGTAGTTTCATCATAAGTATCATGCATAGCAGAAGTGGCATCATCAATAACATGCGACATATCAGAACGAATAGCAGAAGCATGTGTAGGTGTCGCAAACTTACTCATAACAGAAGGTGAATCAAGTGCAGAGCTAGATGGCAGTTCCTTACCTCCCCTCGTAGTTGAGGGATAGATCTTGGTTTTTGAATCTCTCAAGTTCTTCATAATGATAAGCAGATATATATATCCCAAGTGACTCAAAGAATAGAGCTATGCTCCCCGGCAACGGTGCCAGAAAATAGTCTTGATAACCCACAAGTATAGGGGATCACAACAGTTTTCGAGGGTAGAGTATTCAACCCAATTTTGTTGATTCGACACAAGGGGAGCCAAAGAATATTCTCAAGTATTGGCAGCTGAGTTGTCAATTCAACCACACCTGGAAACTTAATATCTGCAGCAAAGTGTTTAGTGGCAAAGTAATATGATAGTAGTGGTAACAGTAGCAAAAGGTAACAGTAGTAAAAGCAATGTTTTTGGTATTTTGTAGTGATGATAGCAATAGCAACGAGAAAGTAAATAAGCGAAGAACAATATATGGAAAGCTCATAGGCAATGGATTAGTGATGGAGAATTATGCCGGATGCGGTTCATCATGTAACAGTCATAACCTAGGGTGACACAGAACTAGCTCCAGTTCATTGATATAATGTAGGCATGTATTCTGAATATAGTCATACGTGCTTATGGAAGAACTTGCATGACATCTTTTGTCCTACCCTCCCGTGGCAGCGGGGTCCTTACGGAAACTAATGGATATTAAGGCCTCCTTTTAATAGAGAACCAGAACAAAGCATTAACACATAGTTAATACATGAACTACTCAAACTATGGCCATCACCGGTAAGTATCCCGATTATTGTCACTTCAGGGTTAACGGATCATAACACATAATAGGTGACCATAGACTTGCAAGATAGGATCAAGAACACTCATATATTGATGAAAACATAATAGGTTCAGATCTGAAATCATGGCACTCGGGCCCTAGTGACAAGCATTAAGCATAGCAAAGTCATAGCAACATCAATCTCAGAACATAGTGGACACTAGGGATCAAACCCTAACAAAACTAACTCGATTACATGATAGATGCCATCCAACCCATCACCGTCCAGCAAGCCTATGATGGAATTACTCACGCACGGCGGTGAGCATCATGAAATTGGTGATGGAGGATGGTTGATGATGACGATGGCGACGAATTCCCCTCTCCGGAGCTCCGAACGGAGTCCAAACCAGCCCTCCTAAGAGGTTTTAGGGCTTGGCGGCGGCTCCGTATCGTAAAACACGATGATTTCTTCTCTCTGATTTTTTTCTCCCTGAAACTCAATATATGGAGTTGGAGTTGGAGTCGGAGAGGCAACAGGGGGCCCACGAGGTAGGGGGCGCGCCCCCACCCTCGTGGAGAGGTGGTGGGCCCCCTGGCCTTCATCTTTTGCAGGTATTTTTCTTCTTTTCTGAAAAGTGGCTCCGTGAAGTTTCAGGTCATTCCGAGAACGTTTGCTCCTGCACATAAATAACACCATGGTAATTCTGCTGAAAACAGCGTCAGTCCGGGTTAGTTCCATTCAAATCATGCAAGTTAGAGTCCAAAACAAGGGCAGAAGTGTTTGGAAAAGTAGATACGTTGGAGATGTATCAGTAGACATGTTTTTCGTTTTTGGTTTTCTCTTGAGGACAAGCGAGGTCTATGCTTGGGGGAGTTGACACGTACATTTTGCATCATGTTTTCTTACTGTTATTTATAATGTTTTTATCCATAATAATGCTTTTTGGAGTAATTCTAATGCCTTTTCTCTCATAATATGCAAGGTACACACAAAGAGGAAGAATTCCGACAGCTGGAAATCTGGACCTGGAAAAGCTACGTCAGGCCACCTATTCTGCACAACTCCAAACAAGCTGAAACTTCACAGAGATTTTTATGGATTATTTGAGGAATATTGGAGCAAATAACTACCAGAAAGGGCCCACCATGTCGGCACAACCCACCTGGGCGCACCAGGGAGCCCAGGCGCACCGTGGTGGGTTGTGCTCACCCAGGCCCACATACGGTGCCCATCTTATGGTATATAAGTAAATTTGATCTAGAAAATATAAGGGGAGGACTTTCGGGATGGAGCGTCGCCGTCTCGAGGCGGAACTTGGGCAGGAGAACTTTTGCCCTCCTGCGGAGCGATTCTGCCAGGGAACTTCCCTCCCAGAGGGGGAAATCATCGTCATCATCATCACCAACAACTCTCCCATTTTGGGGAGGGAAATCTCCATCAACATCTTCAACAACACCATCTCCCCTCAAACCCTAGTTCATCTCTTGTGTTCAATCTTGTTACCGGAACTACAGATTGGTGCTTGTGGGTGACTAATAGTGTTGATTACATCTTGTAGTTGATTACTGTATGGTTTATTTGGTGGAAGATTATATGTTTAGATCCAATATGCTATTTAATACCCTCTGATCATGAGCATGTTTATCATTTGTGAGTAGTTACTTTTGTTCTTGAGGTCACGGGAGAAATCATGTTGCAAGTAATCATGTGAACTTGATATGTGGTCGATATTTTGATAGTATGTATGTTGTGATTCCCTTAGTGGTGTCATGTGAACGTCAACTACATGACACTTCACCATATTTGGGCCTAAGGGAATGCATTGTGGAGTAGAATTAGATGATGGGTTGCGAGAGTGACAGAAGCTTAAAACCCAATTTATGCGCTATTTTGTAAGGGACCGATTGGATCCAAAAGTTTAATGCTATGGTTAGAATTTATTCTTAATACTTTTCTCGTAGTTGCGGATGCTTGCGGGAGGGTTAATCATAAGTAGGAGGTTTTTTCAAGTAAGAACAGCACCTAAGCACTAGTCCACCCACATATCAAATTATCAAAGTACCGAACACGAATTAAGCCAACATGATGGAAGTGACTAGATGAAAATCCCGTGTACCCTCAAGAACGCTTTTCATATCATAAGAGAATGTTTTGGCCTGTCCTTTGCCTCAAAAGGATTAGGCTACCTTGCTACACTTTGGCTACTATTATCGTTACTTGCTCGTTACAAATTACCTTGCTATCAAACTACTCTGCTACTTACAATTTCAGCACTTGCAGACATTACCTTGCTGAAAACCACTTTTCATTTCCTTCTGCTCCTCGTTGGGTTCGACACTCTTACTTATCGAAAAGAGCTATAATTGATCCCCCATACTTGTGGGTCATCAATAAGCTATTTTCTTTCTCAAGTGTGACTTGGCTAAGAGAATCATTAGTGGAATCAAGAGAACTACTAGAAGCAACAACATTCGATTTAGTATGATTATTGTTACTACTAGAAGAAGAATCTTTCTTACTCTTGTTGCTAGATTTTACTTGTGGCATGTAAGTAGTCAAGAGTAAACACTTGGCGATGTAAGAAGAACTTTTCTTACGAAGATCATCATTGAAGCTCTCGATGATTTTCTAAGGTAGTTTCATGAGCTAACTTAAGAGTGTTTAGTTCTTTAGTTAGACGCTCAATCACCTTCTTATCATCGTCACTCCTTTTATCTTAATGAGCATGATTAATAGCAAGTTCATCATAGTTTTCATCACTAGAGTTGTCAACAAGTAAATCATCATCACCTAGCAAGTCATCTTCATCACTATTGAAATCAACATACTTGGGGTGTGATACCTTTGGGCCTTTAGCCATGAAGCATCTTCCAATTCCTTCATTTGATGAGTCAAATATGTCATAGGAGTTGGTTGACACAAGTGCTAGACCAGCAACACCTTCATCTTGAGTATATTCGGAGTCGGAGTGATAACTTCTCTCGAAGTGGTTGCCGGAGTCAGAACCTGATACCCATTCACCAACGTGAGCTTGATGTCTTCGTTTTGTGTAGCGCCTTGATGACTTGTCCTTCCTTTCCGAACCCTTGCTTCTGTGAGAGGTTCTTCGTTCATAACGATCATCTCTACTCCTTCTTTCTCTTGGAGGTGATTCTTCCCTTTTGCTTCTCCTTTTAGGTGAATATTCTCTTCTTTTGTAGGGAGCCATACACTCATTGGAGTAGTGTCCGGGTCTTCCACAATTGTAGCAGTTACGCTCACGACTAGAAGATCTTTTGTCATTGTAGGACCTTGACTTGGAACTTCTTTCTTCGCTTCTACTCTTGTAGAACCTGTTAAAGTTCTTCACCATTAATCTCAACTCCTCATTGAAGACTTTTTTCTTAGTTGATGATGTAGGAGCATCACATGAGGCTTTGTAAGAACCACTAGACTTGTTGTGAAGCTCTTCCTTATACTTGAGTGACATGAGCAACAATTCTACCAGTGACTTCCGTTGCCTTGAGATCTTTGTAATTGGGCATAATTTGGATCAATGTGCATACGGTATCATATTTTCCATCCAAAGCTCTTAGGATCTTCTTGATGATGAATCTGCCGGTCATCTCTCCACTTCCTAAGTTGGCAATCTCATTTGTGATGAGAGCAAGCCTAGAGTACATTCCAGCAACACCTTCACCATCCTTCATTTTGAACTTGTCAAGTTGACTTTGAAGCACATCCAATTTGGATTCCTTGACGGAGTCGGTACCTTCGTGCATATCAATCAAAGTATCCCAAATTTCCTTTGCATTCTCAAGACGGCTGATTTTGTTGAATTCTTCGGGGCACAATCCGTTGAAGAGGATATCGCAAGCTTGAGCATTGTATTGCAGCATCATCAATTCTTCAGCGGTAGCTTCATGATTTGGTTCTCTCCCATCGAAGAATTCACCTTGCAAGAAATACATACAATAGCCCAAACGGCAGGGTTATGTCCAAGAATATGCATTTTCATCTTGTGCTTCCAACTAGCAAAATCAGTACCATCAAAGTAAGGATCTCTACGGTAGAAATTTCCCTCGCTAGACGCCATACTCTCCTAGGTTGTGAAACCAAGGCTATGATCACCAAAGCTATGGAAATCAAGGGCAAATGGAGACCACAACTCTGATACCACTTGTAGGATCAAAAGTATGTCTAGAAGGGGGTGATTAGACTACTTGACCTAATAAAAATCTAGCCTTTTCTCAATTTTAAGTCTTGGCAGATTTTAGCAACTTAATACAAGTCAAGCAATCAACCTACACATGCAATTCTAAGAGTATAGCAGCGGAATGTAAATCATTGCATATGAAGGTAAAGGGGAGGAGTTTGGAGGGAGCAAACATAATGTAGACACAAAGATTTTTGGCGTGGTTCCAATAGGTGGTGCATCTACGTTGACAGAGACTTCAACCCACAAAGGGTAACGGTTGCGCGAGTCCACGGAGGGGTCCACCCATGAAGGGTCCACGAAGAAGCAACCATCTATCCCACCATGTCCATCGCCTACGAAGGACTTACCTCACTTGGGTAGATCTTCACGAAGTAGGCAACCTCCTTGCCCTTACAAACTCCTTGGTTCAACTCCACAATCTTTACGGAGGCTCCGAAGTGAGACCTAACCAATCTAGGAGGCACCACTCTCCAAAAGATAATAGATGGTGTGTTGATGATGAACTCCTTGCTCTTGTGCTTCAAATGATAGTCTCCCCAACACTCAACTCTCTCGCATAGGTTTGGATATGGTGGAAAGATGATTTGAGTGGAAAGCAACTAGGGGAAAGCTAGAGATCAAGATTCTTGTGGTTGAATTGGAATGTCTTGGTCTCAACACATGAGTAGGTGGTTCTTTCTTACAAACTGAGTAGTGGAAGTGTAGGCACGTTCTGATGGCTCTCTCACTAATGGAGAGAAGGATGGAGGGGTATATATAGCCTCCACACAAAATCTAACCGTTACACACAATTTACCAAACTCGGTGGGACCGAATAGTGAAACTCGGTCAGACCGATTCAGTTCAAAATGTGAACGTTAGGCTTTTCGGTGGGACCAACATGATCAACTCGGTGGGACCGATTTCATTAGGGTTAGGGCATAACTTGATCTCGGTGAGACCGATCACTTAAACTTGGTGAGACCGATTTCAGTAATAGGCAAAGAGAGAGTTGGTCAGGCAAATTCGGTGGGACAAATCGCTCATTTTGGTGAGACCAAAATGTTACAAGAAGGAAACAGAGAGTTTGCATTGCAAACTCGGTGGGACCGATCGCTCATCTCGCTTAGACCGAAATGTTATGAAGGGAAACAGAGAGTTTGTAATCCCGTCTTGGTGAGACTGAGATCCCTATCGGTGAGACCGAATTGATTAGGGTTGTGGATATGGCTATGTCAAATGAACTCGATGGCGCCGGACAGATCAAATCGGTGAGGCCGAGTTTGACTTTTGGTTTAAGACATACTAGCACATATGCCCGTGCGTTGCAACAGGAGGAAAAATAGTGTGCAAGAAAAACCCTGTGTGCTTGTCAAGAAGGAACATTTTGGTTCTGGGTTTCGCCGTGTGTGAAGTAATCAATCCGCTATTTTTTCATTCATTGATCGAGTGGATTTAAGAGTTTTATTAGGTCATGGCACGCCAGAGAAGGTCCGTGAATTATTCAATCTATTTTTTCATTCATTCGAGGGGATTTTAAGGCATGAAGTTCAATAATATGAAAATGAGGTGGGTCTTCTCTTTTCGAGTCAATGGTTGCACCTGCTAACCAATGGACAACGTAAATATTTAAGAACATACCGCAATGTCAGATTTGAAAGATTCTATGATTACTTTTTTTACTTCTTAAAAAATAATTATTATTATGACTTGCCGAATATTCTTGGAAACATGAACAAATTTTGAAATTCAAAACAATTTTTAAAACATCAATTTGTTTTTTGGAAGTTTCATACATTTTCAGAAATACAGAAACAAAATTTGAAATGGGAACATTTTCTAAAATTCACAAACAATTTTCAAAAAACGAACCTTTTATAAGAACACGATCATTTTTTGAATTTTCGAACAATTTTCAAAAATGGAAACATGTTTACCTTTCAGAACAATTTTAGAAAAATGTGTAATTTTTAACATGAACATTATTTGAATTTGTGAGCATTCCTCTAAAGCAAGAATATTTTTCAAATTTGGAGCATTTTTTAAAATGTATTTTTTAAGAATCTAGAACAATTTTGGAAAATACAATTTTTTTGAAAAAATGGTAACATTACTTTTCATTTAAATATTACAATGTCCTTTTCCAGCTAGCTCACGTGCCAATACATCCATCCTTTGTCCGGAATAATAGATCCATACTTCATACATCTTATTATTACATGTAGTTTCACGGACGTTTATAAATTGATACGACGGTATGTAAAGAGCAATACGGGGCTATTTAAAATATTTTTATGTTGAATTCATGAACATTTCACTACAATAAGATTTCTTTTCGAATTGGGAACATTTTTTAAAAATACAATGTTTTTCTGAAAATCTGAAACAATTTTGTAAAACAGAAACATTTTTTCCGTTTTCAAAAAATTTCGGAATGACAATTTTTTTAATATCTGAACATTTTTAAAACAGGAATGAAATTTTGGAATTCTGAACATTCTTCAAAATTTTGAACGAAATTGAAATTCTAAACATTTCATAAAGAATTATTTGATCAAAAACGTAAAAATAAACATAAATAAGATTAAAAATGAAAAATAAAAAAGAAAGAGGTAATAAAAAGAGAAAGGAATATAAAATGTTAAATAGAAAATGAACACAAGAAATGAAAACGGGCCGGCCCAGTCAAGGGCTATCTGTGCGAACCTCCGATTATCTGTCGCCTGGTGCGGCAAATAGGAGTTTCCCAGCTGCGTGGGCAGGGAAATAAGTGGGTTGGCATTACTGGGCTTTAGCGCATGGCCCATGTACGAAATTCTGGATAAACCACATTTCTTTTTCTAGCACATGTTTGCACCAAAAATTAGTACCACATCGGATTTTTTTAAGAAACTTGAATTTTTTTGGAAAATACAGTTTTTTTAAAAACGGGAACATTACTTTTCATTTAAATATTTCTGTGTCCTTTTCCAGCTAGCTCACATGCCAATACATCCATCCATTGTCCGGAATAATAGATCCATACTTCATACATCTTATTATTACATGTAGTTTCACACACGTTTATAAATTGGTACGACGGTATGTAAAGAGCAATACGGGGCTATTTAAAATATTTTTATGTTGAATTCGTGAATCTTTCACTACAATAAGATTTTTTTTTGAAATGTGAACATTTTTAAAAATACAATGTTTTTCTGAAAATCCAAAACAATTTTGTAAAACAGAAACATTTTTTCCGTTTTCAAAAAATTTCAGAATGACAATGTTTTAATATCTGCACATTTTTAAAACGGGAATGAAATTTTGGAATTTTGAACATTCTTCAAAATTTTGAACAAAATTGAAATTCTAAACATTTCATAAAAAAATTATTTGATCAAAAACGTAAAAATAAACAAAAATAAGATTAAAATGAAAAAGAAAAAATAAAGAGGAAAGAGGAAATAAAAAGAGAAAGGAATATAAAATGTTAAATAGAAAATGAACATAAGAAATGAAAACGGGCCGGCCCAGTCTAGGGCTATCTGTGCGAACCTCCGATTATCTGTCGCCAAGTGCGGCAAATATGAGTTTCCCAGCTGCGTGGGCAGGGAAATAAGTGGGTTGGCATTACTGGGCTTTAGCGCGTGGCCCATGTACGAAATTCTGGATAAACCATATTTCTTTTTGTAGCACATGGATGCACAAAAAATTAGTACCACCTTGGATGGTAAAAAAAATCTATTCACTGGTGAACGGATGAAAAATTTGGAGAAACGCACCTTGCTTTATTAGTAGGTATAGATGTGAAAATGAGAAAGTGGTTGAGTGCTTTGGAGCATATCACTAAGCATTTTGAGCAAGCAAGCCATTAAACAACACCTCATCCCGTTTTAATAGTATTGGCTTTTCCTATGGACTCAATGTGATCTTGGATCACTAAAATGAAAATGTAGAGTCTTGAGCTTTTGCCAATATGTGTCCTTAGCATTTTGAGGGGTCCACATCTCTAGTCCATGCCATGCCAATCATTGAACTTTCTGAAATGATTATCTTGAAAAAACATTAGTTCAATAAGCTATATGTTGTTAAGAATTACCAAAACCACCCAG
Source organism: Triticum aestivum (assembly GCF_018294505.1). NCBI lineage: Eukaryota > Viridiplantae > Streptophyta > Magnoliopsida > Poales > Poaceae > Triticum > Triticum aestivum. The sequence continues at coordinate 480,597,752 of NC_057794.1, forward strand.
GGATTAGTTGCACTTTCAGGAAACCTTGACCATCTTTAATCAACGAGCTAGTCTAGTAGAGGCTCACTAGGGACACAATATTTGTTTATGTATCCACACATGTATTCAAGTTTCCGGTCAATACAATTCTAGCATGAATAATAAACCTTTATCATGATTAAGGAAATATAATCATAACCATTTTATTATTACCTCTAGGGCATATTTCCATCACCAACTTGGGGGGGGGGGAGCGGAGACGGTTGTTCGCCTTGGGACAACCACTAACGGCGAAACAAATCCTCTCCTGGGCAGAGGAGGCAGTTTCAACACCACGAGTTCAGGGGGCGTACTAGCGGCTATCCAAGAGGGAATGCACTAGGCAACCGATGTGGGCAAGGTGGCGATTCAGGCAAGATCTGTCCTCATGAGTTTAGAATTCAGTGATAAGGATTTAACGATTGGGCCACCATAGCAGATGATCGCCGATGGGGGAGGATTCAGTTATAAAATGGCGGTAGAGGGTCTAGTTGGGTGCGAGCCAGCAGAGAAAGGGGGTTTGTCCTGCAAGAGGGGCATCTCTGTCATTGAGTTGGAGGAGGTGGACGCCACCTACTTTGGTTAACTGTGGGTGGATACACTTTCCCCTTCCCTGATCTCATCCAATTCACCCCCTGCGCGAACCAACCCTAGGAAGACAGGTGCGGTAGTCTGGGTCCAGAAGGATTTGTTTGAGAAGAAATGCTTTTGTGTGGAGGATTGTTTCCCAGGTTCTCTCGCTCGTCATGGTCGAGGGGTCCAAGGCTGGGTTACGAGCGGATTCGAAAGAAGTGCTTGATGTCGAATGGACATGGGCACTGGCAGGGATATGGTGCTCATCGTCCACCACCCCCACAGCAACACCAGGGACCACTGTCGGATCAAGGTGGGTTCCTCAATTTGGGTACCCGCCCCAATTCTCTTTTGGTTTCCCTGGAGCGCCCCCGCCATGGCTGTTCCCTGGAGGCTACCCTCCGTTCCCACCTCCCATGTATGAATCGCCGGGAGGGCCATGGGATGTTGGGAATATTCTTCCTTGTGTTTAGAGCACAGATCAGAAAAACAAATAGGGGCAAGGGAAGCAATAATCTTAGACTTGGGGCACAAGAAAAGAAAAACCTAGAAAAAGGTCAGACTAAGGGTCTAGTGGGTAGTTCTGCTTCTGCTCCTGGAGCTGTGGATCACAAGAGTCGGGTGGCTACCGATTGCACTGACGATGCGCAAGTCACTTGTTATTATTGTGATGATCCATGGCATCACACAATGATTCGAAGCACTTCTTTTCTCTAGTACACTATTTCGGAAACATATGGATATGGAAAATACATGATTTCTGATCCTAGTGGGAAAAGAATGGAAACAGATACCCAATTTAAAGTGGGTAAATAGAATTGCATATTCGGTCTCATATATCCATAAAGCATGTGTAATCGACCTAAGAGATGCTTCTGCAAGGCTACTGCTCACCAAGTAGATTCATGTCCAATCAGGAAGAGCTCATCAAGGAATTCTCTAGCATTTACAAGAAAAATTGGCCAAGGCAGGTCAGGGTACTAGATGAGTGGTCCTACGTGGTAAAATTCCCCCATATCTCTGTTGAGAAGGTTGCACACTGCCCATGTATTGGATTGACTCAACCTAACATGACTATCAATGTTGAGGCATGGAAAGGGAAACTTGAGGGTATGGTGTTAGAGGTCTACTGCCAAATTGGTATGAGTGGTCAGTTCTTCACCAATGCACCATTGCTTTTGGTTTGTTGCTTGACATGGATTGGCAGGACATGTTCCAATGTCTTTTTGAGTGTGTTAGGGTCAAGGTCTAGTGTAGGGACCCTACAAAAATCCCTATAGAAAGGATGTTTGGCATTGGAGGGAAAACATTCAAGGTCAAAATTACTGTGGAGGTGCCTCTTAGTGGAAATAAAGATGGGAAATATGATAGTGGCAATGATGATGATGGAAATAATGATGATATTAGTACAGAACGTTATATGGATATTGATGATGAGAGTGGAACTAATGCTCGTAAAACCACTAATGGCAATCCTAACACTCAGAAGAACTATGGGGTCCACATATCCAGAGGTGGAGTTAAGGGGGGGGGGTTCCTTTGTACGCGATGCTTTTGTGGTTGCCTCCATGGGATAACCGAGGAGTGTTTCAAAAAAGTGGTCTAGTTTTTGTATTAGTTCTTTAGAAGTTGTTCCCTTGGGGAATTTCTAACCGATCCCCTACAACCGGTTAGAGGAGTGAAACCTGGTATAACCAGGACCTAGCCGCCTAAAACCATTAGTGGAGGAAAAATTATCCTATGCCGCTTATTCCGCCCCTATATTTACTCCACTACTCGGCGGCGGAGTAAAAAATCTCACCCGCCTCTGCCTCACCTCCTCCCCCGACGCCCCAATCCCCGCCTCCGGCGCCGCCCCCACCGTACAAATGGCCAGATCCCATGGGCGCTGCTCCCTACTATGTCTTGAGCTTGCATTGGTTTTCCCCGAAGAGGAAGGGGTGATGCAGCAGAGTAGCGTAAGTATTTCCCTCAGTTTTTGAGAACCAAGGTATCAATCCAGTAGGAGGCCACGCTCAAGTCCCGCGTACCTGCACAAAGCGATAGCTACTCGCAACCAACGTGATTAGGGGTTGTCAATCCCTTCAGGTCACTTACGAGAGTGAGATTTGATAGATATAATATTTTTGGTATTTTTGGTATAAAGATGCAAAGTAAAAAGTGAAGCAAAGTAAAAAAGCAAAGCAAGATTAAAGTAATGGAGATTGATATGATGAGAATAGACCCGGGGGCCATAGGTTTCACTAGTGGCTTCTCTCAAGAGCATAAGTATTCTACGGTGGGTGAACAAATTACTGTTGAGCAATTGACAGAATTGAGCATAGTTATGAGAATATCTAGGCATGATCATGTATATAGGCATCACGTCCGTGACAAGTAGATCGAAACGATTCTGCATCTACTACTATTACTCCACTCATTGACCGCTATCCAGCATGCATCTAGAGTATTAAGTTAAAAACAGAGTAACACCTTAAGCAAGATGACATTATGTAGAGAGATAAATTCATGCAATATGAAATAAACCCCATCTTGTTATCCTCGATAGAAACGATACAATACGTGCCTTGCTGCCCCTTTTGTCACTGGGTAAGGACACCACAAGATCGAACCCAAAGCTAAGCACTTCTCCCATGGCAAGAACTACCAATCTAGTTGGCCAAACCAAATGGATAATTCGAAGAGACTTGCAAAGATAACCAATCATACATAAAAGAATTCAGAGAAGATTCAAATATTATTCATAGATAGACTTGATCATAAACCCACAATTCATCGGTCTCAACAGACACACCGCAAAAAGAAGATTACATCAAATAGATCTCCACAAGAGAGGGGGAGAACTTTGTATTGAGATTCAAAGAGAGAGAAGAAGCCATCTAGCTACTAACTATGGACCCGAAGGTCTGAGGTAAACTACTCACACTTCATCGGAGAGGCTATGATGATGTAGAAGCCCTCCATGATGACGACCCTCTTCTGGCGGAGCTCCGGAACATGCCCCAAGATGGGATCTCGTGGATACAGAAAGTTGCGGCGGTGGAAATAGGTTTTTGGCTCCTGTTCTGATCGTTTGGGGGTACATGTGTATATATAGGAGGAAGAAGTACGCCGAAGGAGCAACGAGGGACCCATGAGGCAGGGGGTGCGCCCTAGAGGGGGGGGGGGGCGCCCCCCACCCTCGTGACCGCCTCTTTTGTTCCTTGGAGCAGGGTCCAAGTCTCCTAGATCACGTTCGGTGAGAAAATCACGTTCCCAAAGATTTTATTCCGAAACACTGAAATAGGCAAAAAAAACAATTCTGGGCTGGGCCTCCGGTTAATAGGTTAGTCCCAAAAATAATATAAAAGTGGAAAATAAAGCTCAATATAGTCCAAAACAGTAGATAATATAGCATGGAGCAATCAAAAATTATAGATACGTTGGAGACGTATCAGGCATCCCCAAGCTTAATTCCTGCTCGTCCTCGAGTAGGTAAATGATAAAAAGAGAATTTTTGATGCGGAGTGCTACTTGGCATAATTTCAATGCAAATCTTCTTAATTGTGGTATGAATATTCAGATTAGGAAGATTCAAGACAAAAGTTTATATTGACATAAAAATAATAATACTTCAAGCATACTAACAAAGCAATTATGTCTTCTCAAAATAACATAGACAAAGAAAGTTATCCCTACAAAATCATATAGTCTGGCTATGCTCCATGTTCACCACACAAAGTATTTAAATCATGCACAACCCCGATGACAAGCCAAGCAATTGTTTCATACTCTAACTTTTTTCAAAACTTTTTCAATCTTCACGCAATACATGAGCGTGAGCCATGGATATAGCACTATAGGTGGAATAGAATGGTGGTTGTGGAGAAGACAAAAAGGAGGGGAAGATAGTCTCACATCAACTAGGCGTATCAACGGCCTATGGAGATGCCCATCAATAGATATCAATGTGAGTGAGTAGGGATTGCCATGCAACGGATGCACTAGAGCTATAAATGTATGAAAGCTCAATAAAAGAAACTAGTGGGTGTGCATCCAACTTGCTTGATCACGAAGACCTAGGGCAATTTTGAGGAAGCCCATCATTGGAATATACAAGCCAAGTTCTATAATGTAAAATTCCCACTAGTATATGAAAGTGACAACATATGAGACTCTCTATATGAAGAACGTGGTGCTACTTTGAAGCACAATATATGAGACTCGCTATATCATGGTGCTACTTTGAAGCACAAGTGTGGAAAAAGGATAGTAGCATTGCCCCTTTTTATTTATTTTCTTTTTTTGGGGGCTTCTTTTTTTCTTTGGCCTTTCTCGTTTTTTGGGACAATGCTCTATTAAATGATGATCATCACACTTTTATTTATTTACAACTCAATGATTACAACTCGATTCTAAAACAAAGTATGACTCTATATGGATGCCTCTGGCGGTGTACCGAGATATGCAATGAATCAAGAGTGACAAGTGTGAAGAAATTATGACCGGTGGCTTTGCCACAAATACTATGTCAACTACATGATCATGCTAAGCAATATGACAATGATGAATGTGTCATGATGAACTAGATGGTGGAAAGTTGCATGGAAATATATCTCGGAATGGCTATGGAAATGCCATAATAGGTAGGTATGGTGACTATTTTGAGGAAGGTATATGGTAGGTGTATGATACCGGCGAAAGGTGCGCGGTATTAGAGAGGCTAGCAAAGGTGGAAGGGTGAGAGTGCGTATAATCCATGGACTCAACATTAGTCATAAAGGACTCATATACTTATTGCAAAAATCTAGAAGTTATCAAAGCAAAGTATTACGCGCATGCTCCTAGGGGTATAGATTGGTAGGAAAAGACCATCGCTCGTCCCCGACTGCCACTCATAAGGAAGACAATCAATAAATAAATCATGCTCCGACTTCGTTACATAACGGTTCACCATAGATGCATGCTACAGGAATCACAAACCTTAACACAAGTATTCTTTAAATTCACAACTACTCAACTAGCATGACTTTAATATTATCACCTCCATATCTCAAAACAATTATCATGCTTCAATTTTTTCTTAGTATTCAACACACTCAAAAGAAAGTTTCACAAATCTTGAATACCAAGGATATTATTATTAAGCAAATTACCATGCTATTAAGAGACTCTCAAAATAGTTTAAGTGAAGCATGAGAGATCAATAGTTTCTTTAAAATAAATCCACCACCGTGCTCTAAAAGATCTAAGTGAAGCACATAGAGCAAAATTATCTAGCTCAAAAGATATAAGTGAAGCACATAGAGCAAAACTACTTAGCTCAAAAAGATATAAGTGAAGCACATAGAGCAAATTATCTAGCTCAAAAGATGTAAGTGAAGCACATAGAGCAAAACTACTACGCTCAAAAGATATAAGTGAAGCACATAGAGTATTCTATCAAATTTTAATTCATGTATGGCTCTCTCAAAAGGTGTGTACAGCAAGGATGATTGTAGCATACTAAGACACAAAGACACAAATAATACAAGACGCTCCAAGCAAAACACATATCATGTTGGTGAATAAAAATATCGCTCCAAGTAAATTACCGATGGAAGTGGACGAAAGAGGGGATGCCTTCCGGGGCATCCCCAAGCTTTGACTTCTTGGTGTCCTTGGATTATCTTGGGGGTGCCGTGGGAATACCCAAGCTTAGTCTCTTGCCACTCCTTGTTCCATGATCCATCAAAAGAATTCACCAAAAACTTGAAAACTTCACAACACAAAACTCAAAATAGAAAACTTGTGAGCTCCGTTAGGGAAAGAAAACAAAAGACCACTTCAAGGTACTGTAATGAACTCATTCTTGATTTATATTGGTGTTAAACCTACTGTATTCCAACTCCTCTATGGATTATAAACTATTTTACTAGCCATAGATTCATCAAAATAAGCAAACAACACACGAAAAACAGAATCTGTCAAAAACAGAACAGTCTGTAGTAATCTGTAGCTAGCGCAAGATCTGGAACCCCAAAAATTCTAAAATAAATTTATGGACGTGAGGAATTTATCTATTAATCATCTTCAAAAAGAATTAACTAAATAGCACTCTCCAAATAAAAATGACAGCAGTTCTCGTGAGCGCTAAAGTTTCTGTTTTTTACAGCAAGTTCAACAAGACTTTCCCCAAGTCTTCCCAACGGTTCTATTTGGCACAAACACTAATTAAACACAAAAACACAACCAAAACATAGGTTAAATAATTTATTTATTACTAAGCAGGAGAAAAAAGGAAGGAATAAAAATAAAATTGGGTTGCCTCCCAACAAGCGCTATCGTTTAACGCCCCTAGCTAGGCATAAAAGCGAGGATAGATCTAGGTATTGCCATCTTTGGTAGGCAATTCTTCGATTAGGCATCTGTTTCCCTTAGGAATTTCTTTCTTTCTAGTGATTATTAAACTTTTAGGCACAAGATCAAAAAAATTCATGTGTAGCGAATGGTTCCTTAATGATATCAAAAAGATTGGGATGAATGCTTATAGATTTAAGATCCGCAGTTTCCTTAGATGATTCACCCTTATTTTTAGGAACACACATAAGTTTGGCAATTTTAGTAGGAGGACTTGGAGTATTCTTTATGGAAGAAAAAGCGGTTCCCAAGTTTGTAATGATACCCTCAAGTTTATCAATTCTAGTAGAGTCTAAGTTCATTTTCTCATTAACTATGGGTTCTTTTTCCTTAATATTTTTCAAAGTCATTCCTACCTTAGATCCGCATTGAGTAATTTGATTGTGGATCTTTTTATCTATATTTTCAGTTGATTCGATAGTAGCAACTTTATTTTCAATAATTTCAAGTCTTTGCATAACATGTTCCAAAGTTAACATGGTTCCATTAACCAAAAGAGGTGGTGAGCCAAATAAATTTAGCATAGCATTATAAGAATCAAAAGTATGGCTACCCAAGAAGTTCCCTCCAGTAATGGTATCGACGATATATCTATACCAAGGATTAACACCTACATAAAAATTGCGGAGAAGAACTAAGGTAGATTGCTTTCTGGTAGATCTATTTTGAGCATTGCAAATTCTATACCAAGCACCCGTTATATTTTCTCCCTCCCTTTGTTTAAAATTTAGAACTTCACTCTCAGGAGACAACGGAGAAGATATGAGACTAGTCATGACGACAAGCAAACAAACTAGCACACAAGCAAACAAGAGCAAATGGGCAAAAGAGGCAAATAGAGAGGGAGGATAGGGAGAGAGAGGGCAAATAAAACGGCAAGGGTGAATTGGGGGAGAGGAAAACGAGAGGCAAATGGAAAATAATGTAATGCGAGAGATAGGGATTGTGATGGGTACTTGGTATGTTGACTTTTTGCGTAAACTCCCCGGCAACGGCGCCAAAAATCCTTCTTGCTACGTCTTGAGCTTGCGTTGGTTTTCCCCGAAGAGGAAGGGGTGATGCAGCAGAGTAGCGTAAGTATTTCCCTCAGTTTTTGAGAACCAAGGTATCAATCCAGTAGGAGGCCACACTCAAGTCCCTCGTACCTGCACAAAGCGATAGCTACTCACAACCAACACGATTAGGGGTTGTCAATCCCTTCACGGTCACTTATGAGAGTGAGATCTGATAGATATAATATTTTTGGTATTTTTGATATAAAGATGCAAAGTAAAAAGTAAAGCAAAGTAAAAAAACAAAGCAAGATTAAAGTAATGGAGATTGATATGATGAGAATAGACCCGGGGGCCATAGGTTTCACTAGTGGCTTCTCTCAAGAGCATAAGTATTCTACGGTGGGTGAACAAATTACTGTTGAGCAATTGACAGAATTGAGCATAGTTATGAGAATATCTAGGCATGATCATGTATATAGGCATCACGTCCGTGACAAGTAGATCGAAACGATTCTGCATCTACTACTATTACTCCACTCATCGACCGCTATCCAGCATGCATCTAGAGTATTAAGTTAAAAACAGAGTAACGCCTTAAGCAAGATGACATGATGTAGAGAGATAAATTCATGCAATATGAAATAAACCCCATCTTGTTATCCTCGATGGCAACGATACAATACGTACCTTGCTGCCCCTTCTGTCACTGGGTAAGGACACCGCAAGATCGAACCCAAAGCTAAGCACTTCTCCCATGGCAAGAACTACCAATCTAGTTGGCCAAACCAAACGGATAATTTGAAGAGACTTGCAAAGATAACCAATCATACATAAAAGAATTCAGAGAAGATTCAAATATTATTCATAGATAGACTTGATCATAAACCCACAATTCATCGGTCTCAACAAACACACCACAAAAAGAAGATTACATCGAATAGATCTCCACAAGAGAGGGGGAGAACTTTGTATTGAGATTCAAAGAGAGAGAAGAAGCCATCTAGCTACTAACTATGGACCCGAAGGTCTGAGGTAAACTACTCACACTTCATCGGAGAGGCTATGATGATGTAAAAGCCCTCCGTGATGACGGCCCTCTTCCGGCGGAGCTCCGGAACAGGCCCCAAGATGGGATCCCGTGGATACAGAAATTTACGGTGGTAGAATTAGGTTTTTGGCTCCTGTTCTGACCGTTTGTGGGTACGTGTGTATATATAGGAGGAATAAGTACGCCGGAGGAGCAACGAGGGGCCCACGAGGCAGGGGGCGCGCCCTAGGGGGGTGCCCCCCACCCTCGTGACCGCCTCTTTTGTTCCTTGGAGCAGGGTCCAAGTCTCCTGGATCACGTTCGGTGAGAAAATCACGTTCCCGAAGATTTTATTCCGTTTGGACTCCGTTTGATATTCCGTTTATCCGAAACACTGAAATAGGCAAAAAAACAACAATTCTGGGCTGGGCCTCCGGTTAATAGGTTAGTCCCAAGAATAATATAAAAGTGGAAAATAAAGCCCAATATAGTCCAAAACAGTAGATAATATAGCATGGAGCAATTAAAAATTATAGATACGTTGGAGATGTATCACTCCCTGCCGCCCATCCGCAACGCGGATCCCCGATGCCACGAGCACGACTCCTCGTCATTAAGCCGCCACCGCCTCGCTGATGCGTCCCCCTCCCGCAGGATCTCGGACTTCCCCGACCTCCGCCATGGCAGCCGTAGAAGAAGTACCATTCGACAGCGGCCGTGAGGGACGTGGGTGGCAGAGATTACCAACAGCGACACCCACACGAAGAAGTGGACCAACTTCTTCCACACGGCGGAGCTCGTCACCCTCGAGTATGAATGGTTGAAGGTTCGGTTGCAAGGCACGATGACATGCCTCAACTTGGACGACACCCATTATCGGTGTCAAAACCGGCAGATCTCGGGGTAGGGGGTCCCGAGTTGTAGATTCTCGGATCAACGGTAACAGGAACGAAGGAGACAATGTTTTACCCAGGTTCGGGCCCTCTTGATGGAGGTAAAACCCTACGTCCTGCTCTTGTTTATATTGATGGAGTATCAAGTACAGAGTTGATCTACCTTGAGATCATATGTTTTGGTCTAAAACCTGAGGGTATGATGAATAATGTCATAATAATCTAGCGACTAGCCTGGCCTCGGCTTATATAATGTACCGGAGGCCTGGGATAACAAGAGTCCTAGTCGAATACGTTGGTGAAGAGGAGTCCTTGTCTTGATCATCAAGTCTTGTGGAATCTTCCTCGTGTGCGGCATGGGCTTCCTGAAGTGGCCCATGAGTGAACTGCCATGGGGCTCCTCGGCCTGATCTAGCTGGTCGGGAGACGATGTGGTGAGTACCCCCTAGTCCAGGACACCGTCAGTAGCCCCCTGAACCGGTATTCAAGTTGGGGATGCTCCTCGATTCTTCCGAACTGTTCTTCATCTTTGGCCGTCGGTCTTGAAAACTGGTTCAACAAATCTTTTTATCTTCAATCTTGAGGATCGTCGAAATAAATCCAAAGAGTTTACATGTTAGGTATCCTGAGGAGCCCCTTTAAGTTATTGGCCATTATCAATGCCTTGTTATTTTTACGCCCACCTCGGGTTTGAAGTGTTTCTCGTGCAACGGTGTCCTCTCGCGTCCGAGCTCCAATGCCGGACTGTATTTGAGGTATCTTTTGCAGCAGAGCACCAACGCCGGACTGCTTCCGAGCTTCAACGCCGGAATGTATCCGAGCTTCAACGCCAGAATGTATCCGAGCTCCAACGCTGGACTGTATCCGAGGTGTCATAGATTACCTTGGTCTTGAAAAAGTTTTAGCTCAGCACCTCGGTCATGGGCTGATTGTTTGCAGATTTTATTTCTGATGCGTATAAATTTATTTGCTGAAGAGATGTATGGCCAGTAGCCCTCAAGGTGTCTGTCGGCCTAAAATCCGAGATGCACCAGAAGGAAAATATGAAACCGTTGATCCTAGTAGCTTCTGAGACTCAGGTCGTGAAATCAGCCTGAGGATCAACTCCTAGCTCGGCAACATACATAGGAATAGAAACGCAGTGTAATATATTAGAGGTAATAGTGATCGGCGGATGGGACCTTGAGAGAGGGTTTTGAGAAGTCGTCGTAATATATTAGCTTGATGCCGGATAAGTCCCAGATGATACTTATTGTTGTCCGAAGACGCGTTTGCCCATAGTTCGGTCCAGCCGAACACTGAGCACTTTGAGTTTTTTGCATTGAATAGGCAATGCAGTAGCCCCCGAGACACTAGTCGGGTGGCAACACCAGATCAGGGGATCGATACGCCCCTTTTTAATATTAGTGAATGATAAGCCTGAAGCCCAGTAGCCCCCGAGCCTTAATGTGGGCACGGGTGGCCGAATTAAGGATCGATATCCAGAGTAAAACCACAAATTATGTGTAATGATTCTACGTATCCAAGTACTTTACATCATTAATGCTCGAATCCGCATTGTACAAAACTTTGTTGACCGACCATCGGCTTCAACCTCCTCGGCCAGAAGCTGGGGAGTGTTTGTCCTACTTTATGAAGCTATTATAAGGGCAAAGATTTATGGAAAACAAGGCAATCCGGCTATACGGTTTTATAAACAAAGGTACGTAGAGAGATATGAAACATCTTCCAAAGAAAATAATCCCGCTATCGGTTCCTTTCTTTGGGTTGTCATGCTGATCATGATCATGAAACCTCACCTCCAATCAACATGGGAGGAAAATATTGAGGATTTAGTTCGGGGAAAGTTCCCGAACTCTATGGTATTAATGAACCAAAATTTTCACTTCCGTCCTTGCCGACCAATTATATCCTTTAATATAGCTAGCTTTCAGCTTCACCCAGTCTAAGGTACTAACTAGGATGACCCGGCAGTAACAATCACATAGGTGCTCCCTTTACCTCCTAGCCGATCAATCATGAACGTAGGGGTAAGCACAGGAGCCAAGCAACCTAGCTTGGCCAAAATCTTAAGTCAAATTGATGCATATTTGTGGCTTTATAACGTTGATTACGGAAGGTAGCCCTCGTATATAAAATACGAACGCCGATGATATATTTATTTTGACTCTGTTGCGACCTTTTATCACTTGAAAGTGGCCCATCATCGGCTTTCACCCCCTTGTAGATGCTACGCAGGGTGTTTCCGCAATAACAAGAAAACCCTTAGCCGATGTCTCGGTGCCCGAAGGCAGTTGTGTTAGCAGAAACGAGGCAATCAGATATGCGGGCTTTATAACTTTCACTTAGTCATACGAGCTTTAAACTAGGGAAGCTAGATACGAGCCCCCGGTTAGTGTTTGGCACCGACCGAAGTCTAGCCATTATCACTTCGGCCAATGTTATGAAAGGCCCATCGTTTAACACGGGGTAATCGGTACCGATCTATAGTTTGATATCATAATCAGATCGCTGACTAGTTTACGCCCATTATGACAGTCAGTTTTCGGCTTCCTCCACTAAGGTGCTTAACCATTCGAGATGGAAGCACAATCGCACTGGTTCTCCCTTTGCACACCTAGCTGAACAAAGCGGAACGTAGGAGGCAAGCACAGGAGACAGGCAACTCAACTATTGACCAGAGACACAATTCAAAACCGATGCATATATAGCAATATCAGAGATTTTTTGTGTCGAATCTCTAAAGGTGTCCAGCGCTGCACTACGAGACTTATGCTGGAAACAAAAAATAGTTTAAAAGTGCCATAGGCTTGAAAAAACAAAAAACTTCAGTAAAACCTTTACGCCCGAACTAAATCAAGTCATTTGGTGAGAATCCGAAAATTGATCTTACTTTTGTGCTTTTGTCGTGCATTAATATGACACATCCGATCTCAAGACTTCAAGCGGGTCAGCCTACGGCTGCAACCTCCTATCCCGAAGGCAGAGTACTACTCATTAGACCAGTTTAGCGAACTAAACTCGAGCGGTCACTAGAGAGAAAATGGGCTATCTAGCTATTGACCACACACTCACGTCGAAAAAGGAGTGATAGAAAAAGATTTTGCAATGACTAGGAAGAAAACACATTTACTATAAAACGACTCATATAAATTTAAGAGCCCCCAGTAAACTTGGGTAATATTACTAATGAAGTGTAAGAAGCATCTTCGAAGAAAATAGTACCCCCATCGATACCTTTCTTCAGTTGCTCATTGTTACTATGAGACTTGTGCAATAGATTTTTGTACTCATGAGTTCCCTTGTGTGCCGGCCATGATTGAAAACAATAAGAGCGCTAGCTTTCGGCTTCATCTAGTCTGAGATCCGAGCTCGGATGACCCGATCGTGATAATTGCACAGGTGCTCCTTTTACTCCCTAGCTGAACAATCGGGAACGTAGGGGCAAACACAGGAGCAAGGCAACCCATCTTGCGGAATACTTCACCGTCACCCGTCAACCTCGTCCCACCACCGCCGGGTGTGGTGAGTGCGGCAATGGATCAAAAGGACCGGAAGGCGAGGGAGTGCATCATAGTGAAGGCCGCCGACGAGGAATACATGACGGACCTCCTTCTCTAGTACCCCGAGCTTATGGAGGCGGAGCGGGCGATCTTCTCGGAGTGCGCGATCGACAGGGAGGTCATCATCATCCCCGATGACGAGAAGCATAGCGACGACAAGGTCGAGAAGGAGTTCGACATTCAAGAGTGGGCGACGCATCTTCCCCGACTCCGGGACGGCACATGCCCGGACCCCATAAGCGGTGGGATGTCGCGGGCTAATTGGCACGCCCTTTACAAGGATGACGATGACGACAATATTTAGTTTTATTTTAAAATCATGTTTAGTTTTAAATTCCATATTCATGTTTAGGTTTAAATCAAGTGATTATGTACATTATGTGTCGAAGTTCGGTTGTTTAAATCGAATCTATGCTGAACTTATGAAGATATGCTTTTTACTCCGTTAAATATAGGAGTTTGGTTGGATTTGACCAAAGCTTAGTGGAATAAAATCCTTCCATTAAAATTTACTCCGCCGATTTGCTCCTCTATTTTTAGAAGATCGGTTAGTGTTGGCCTTAGCTTCAGGGGTGGACCTACGTTCACGCAGCCGGTGTCACAGGACACCGGGTAGAAATTGCACTTACATGTATACTAGTTCGTATTTGAGGCTTGGACACCGGTAAAAAATAAATCTACACACTGGTTGGACGATTGTTGAAGCAAGCTCAAGAGCGGCCCAATTGAAGGCCCATCCGGCTATCGATCCTCCCCAGGAGCAACGAAAACAAAGATAACGATCGATTGGATCCTACCGCTCACGTACTTGCGTATCGTGCGCCAGTTCTGTTGGTGCCTGCTCGCCTCCTCCGGTCGTGCCGCCGCCCCACGCCCCCTAAGAAATCGCCACTCATCAGCCGCCCGCCCCTGCTCTTGTTTGCGGGCGGCTGCAGATCGCTAAATTATCAGATGAAATAGTATGGCTCTCGGCAAGGTCGCCAATTTCTCTGAAAAATATGTACGCATCTCAATTTTCTCTAATTCTTTACCTAGATTGTATGGCTAGTATTTTTAAATTCGAGGGTATTACAACTGAGATTTCGATTATGTGATTTGATAAATTTTCCTTAGTGATCCACATCTATTTGGAACTTTGGATTATTTGTCGACCGCGGCAGCATTAAGACACAATGTCAAGTAGGTTTAACTTCACAACCATACAATTTGATCAACAGCTTTATTTGTTGTTTTTGTCTACAAACACAAATAATGTAACTCCTTGTGCACTTGCGATAACATAATAATCAATGAATTACGGGGGGATTGATGTTGCCTGATCATATTTGTTCCTATTGTTTCGAGATCTTATGTTTTATTGTTTAAGTTTAGACAATCACCAAGAATTTCAAGGGGAACATGTCATGGGTTTGTCACGGCAGATGTCCTCATGAAAGGACTTAGTCGTGGAGCCATCGCTACGGGTTAGCTTAAAGGGGTTAAACCGGACAAGGGACACGAGGGTTTTTATACTAGTTCGGCCCCTTCAATGAAGGTAAAAGCCTACGTCTAGTTGTGTTGGTATTGCTAGGGTTTCGATGACCAGGGAGCGAATCCGCTTTGCCTGGCTCTCGAGTTGTTGTATGTTGTCCCTAAACCACTGTCGGGTCGTCCCTTTATATGCATAGGTTGACGCCCGCCGGTTTACAGAGTCCCGAGGCCGGATCATAAACGTGTCCGGCTCGGTCTCTATCCTTCCTATCTTACAATGCAAGTTACATAATAAGGTCGGTTTACATCTACAGGCTTTAACTCGCCTTTGGGCCTTGGGCCTTCGTAAAGCGCCATCATTCTTATGTCTTCATAGGCTTCTAATCTTCATAATGTTAATCCGGCTACTCCTGGCCGGTTTACGTCCAGTAGTAATATCCCCAACATTAGGCCCCAAATTGGTTTGAACTTGTTCAAGTCAATCTTCAATACTTAGAAAAATTCCTCATTTGCATCTTTGCCTTGATCTTATAAACCGCCGTGACATCATACTCCACTATCATGATAAATCACCGTGACGTCACCTTGTTATTTAAAAATGATATATCTCGCTTTCAGTTAATGAACCTCCGACAATCGAGGCAATCGCTCCTGTTAGGTATCCAATATTCCGATCCCTCGATTCTCGCGCCTGTTACCTCCCCCTTTACCTTATAAATAGGGCCACAGGTCATTTCCTTTTTTCCCTCCATCTCTTCGCTTCTTCTTCCTCCTCGCGACGCCTCTGCACCCGAGCGCCCGCCGCCGTCGCCGAGCTCCGCCTCTGCATCTTCGTTGGCTGCTGCATCGACCTGGTTGCACCAGAAAGCCGCGGCGTAACTCCGCTTGCTTCAACAGCCGCTGTAAGATCTTACCTTTCCTCCTCTATAGATCTACCTAGGGTTTCAGTGTTCATGAATGTTCATCGAAGCTCCGGCAACTGTTCTTCCCTGTTCCTCCTTAGTCCATGGAAAAACCCTCAAGCTTGATGTATTCCTTATCCTTTGCTATCACAACAAACCCTTATGTGCATAAAAACTGATCTGGACCATTGTGAACTGTTTCGGGACCAACCTTTTTAGGTCTAAATCTTTTTGCTTTTCCTGTCTTACGGTAGATCCAAAATTTCCATGTAATCTTGTGAAACCTGTTTTTCCTTACTTAGTCGTTCTTGCCTTAGATTTGTATCTTCTTCATTACATAGGCAGTTTACCTTTGTAGAAAACAATCTATCACATACCATTAGCCCCCTTGTAAACCGGCAACTCCTTGATTTCCGTTATCATATTCCAGTTTAATAATATGTGTATATCTCTTTTTCCACTTATCGCCTTATCATTCATAATTATATCATCCTCCGGTTTACCAATCTTACATACTTGAATTCCTTTGTTCTGTTGCACCTTATGCATCACTATGAATGAATTGTTAAACCGGCATTTCTTTCCAGCCTTTCACTTGCAATGGACAAGCAGTTTTATTCCTGCAACTGGGCTCCCTCCCGGGTCACAGAGGAGCAACTGAATGGTATGGTTAAAATCGGCACCTTACCAAAGAAGAATGAGATCCGTTGGCGAGTTCCTGGGCCGGAAAATCCTCCCACCCCTAAGCAGGGGGAGGTAGTGGTGTTTGTTGATCACATAGGCCGTGGCTTCAAACCGCCCGGGTCAAAGTTTTTTCGGGATGTGCTTGCCAGCTTTCAACTCCATCCTCAAGATATTGGACCCAACTCGGTATCCAATATATGCAACTTTCAAGTGTTCTGTGAAGTGTACCTACAAGAAGAGCCAACTGTGGAGCTGTTCCGGGATTTCTTCCATCTGAACTGGTGCACTAAATTTGTAGATGGACCCAAGACTGAATTTGGTGGCGTCTCCATTCAAAAAATAAAAGAGGTTGAATTTTCTCATGCCAAGCTGCACAGTCACCCCAAAGAGTGGAATCAAACTTGGTTCTACTGTAAAGACACCTCCCCTGAAGATGAGAATCCTCTGCCGGGTTATCGTGCCCACCGGCTTTCCAATACTCATCCACTTTCACAACGCCTAAGTGCCCAGGAACGGGCCTCGTATGCACCTCAACTTGCCAAGTTGAGATATCGTGTAGACTTTGTCCGTTGTTGGATATCGTGGAGCATCTTGTCGTTAAGTCGCCGCTCCGTCTTAATGTGCAAGTATACTGGTGAAGTAGAAGACTCCCAACATCATATCAATATTCAGCTAACAGATGAAGAGGTCACTAAGGCCGTCAAGAAGATATTGAACGAATCGGAAGCTGTCTGTCGCCAAACCGGTTTAGACCCTTTTTACACGAAAAACAAACCGCCTGTTGTAAGTACTGTTCCTCCGCTTTACACTTGATATCCTTAGACTGTACAATCCTTGAATACCCTTCTTTTTACCTTTAAACAGGGTGATGATCCGTTTTGGAAGAAGAAACCTCAAGAGAAAGCGGCAAAAACTGCCCGCCCTAAAACCAAAGCCGTCAAGAAATCCACAAAGCGGAAAGCACCTGAGCGCATCAGTATGGAACTAGAAGACGACCCAGATGAACCGGAAGTTGAGGTAGAACTTGATTCACTTGGTTCTCTTTTCATGCATCTCATTGACAATGATACTTATCAGGAGGACGTGGAGGGCAGCCAAGCTGACGATGTAAAGGTAATTAGCCTTTTCTCCGATTCAGACTCTATGCCAACACAAAAAATCCGTCAAGCGGTCCGGAAAGTAAGCTTTTCTTATCCTCTTGCTCACTTGGATCCAACATTTATTTTGAAGACGCAGCAGCATGAGGCTCGCCGCACAACCCGGCACAGCGGCCAAAAGGTCACTTTGGCCGGTTTACCTGACACCCCGGTTCGAAAGCGCCGATCTGAGGTCTCACCCACTTCTGACAATTCTTATCCCAAGGCAGGCTATTTCCGACAACCTCTTAATCCGTTCGATTCGAATTATCAGGTGAGACCTCCTTCATCCTCTAGCGAGTCAAAAGCGACCCAACTTCCTCCTCTCAAAACTGTAGCTGGGTAAGTACTTCAACTCCTTCTTTTGATGTTTTCATACTTTATATACTATGCTTAACTTTCGCATCTTTTTCTGTTTTAGAGCCAAAGCCAGACCCAGCAAAAAGGCTCGTGTGAACAATCCGCCCGAAGACCAGGTGGTTCTTGAACCAGAGCAAACGGATGAACCGGAGCAAATGGCTGAACCGGAGGGTCCAAATCCTGAAGCTACCTTTGATGAACTACCCCCTCAAGATCACAATAATAATGAACAACCGGAAGTTTACACTGCTGTACCTGATGATGAACCGGCAAATCCCATCTGGGCTGACGATAGACCTTCTAGTCCGATGAAAGCTACTGACACCCCATCAACTCCAGAAAAGACTGCTGGAGACAAAGAAGGCGATGTTATCATTACCGGTATAAGCCACAACTCTCCTGGCCATCCTGTTATATTGGCGAAACATAGTGCCAAGGAAGAGCGTGCTACCATGGAAAAAGGCAAATGGAGCACCGACTTGTCAAGCTACGCCCATCTCAGTGCTCAAGAACTCCACTCTGGTTTTCTAAACCATCTGCACTCAAACCATGATTATGAAGCCGGTTTGGTGAACCTGATGAAGGAACGCTATGAGGTATTTTCATCACTTTTCCTTTCTTAAACCCAAAGTACAAGTATCATTCAAAGTAGCCCCCAAGGGCGGGTTTATGATGGCAATCATAAACCGGGACTTTATAATACTTTAACTCTTGCAAACATGTCCTCCATATATCAACTGATCTGTTGAAGTAAACCAGACGTGATTATTGTATTCCTGTAGTTTTCACCTGTGTAGTGCTCAAGGGCCGGTTTATCTTTTCAAGGTGAACCGGGTCTTTAATCCATGTATCCATTTGAACAGACATACATTATCCCTCAAGTGTCAAAGATAATGCTTGCATTGTACTTGAGACTTGCAAATAAAATTTTGATGATAGAACAAATAGGCATTAGCCCCCAAGTACAAAGTGCATAACTGGTTATACGCTTGGTACTTTAAATATACATATTGCCTTGTTGATATATCTTGTCGTTGCAGGCCGAGCTCAGTAAAAGGGATGCTCAAACCGCTGACCTTCAGGAGAACGTCAAATCTCAGCAAACAGAGGCTTCCAAGACCAAGGAAGAGTTGACCAACACCTTAGCAGCCATGGAAAGGCTGAAAGAGACCTTTAACAAAGAGCGTGCAGACTGGGAAAGAGAAAAGGCCGATTTAACAAAGAAGGCCGAGGATGCAAAGGCAGCCCTGAAGCCGGTGGTTGAAGAACTGACCAGCTTAAAGCGGCAGATTAACGCCATGACTTCTGCTGTGTTTGGTAAATACCCTCTCATGCAGTTTGTCTAATTCATAATATCTTATCAATGACCGGTTTACTGATGCTTAACCATGACAGGGACCCGCATTGCTCATCTGGGCTCTGACATGCGGATGAAGCTGAAAGCGGCCTATACCTTGATAGAACAGCTGTTCTCTGGATCCCAGTGAGCCATTTGCACTGCAGCTTATAACAAGCCTCCGCCAACGCTGATAAAAGAAACTATTGAAAAGCTGGCCATGCTGCCTGCCCGGATTAACGAACTGAAGAGATCAGCCGCAAGGTCAGGAGCGCTGACCGCGCTAATCCGGGCCAAGGCATGGATTCTGGATGTTGAACCAGCAGATATCATCAAAGGGTATCCTGGTGTGAAATAAGGCGACCCAGACTTCAATAATGACGATCTCCGAAGGCTGACAAAGGAGATGCGACCGATAGCAAGCAAACTGGTGGAGGACACAGATCTATCTCATTTTCAACCGGTTTACGATGCTAAGGGAAAAAGACAACCCGCGTTGATTCATAATGTTGAAGATCTTGTGCCGCCAATCCGTAAGCATACTTATGCTCCTGATATTGACCCCTCCAGCCTTATTCATGAAGAGGCCGTTTTTCAAGCCTTAACTGGAATCGATTGGTCAACGGTTAATTTCCAGCGTCTGGGGAGGGATGAGGAGAATGTGACTGCGCAAGATGACCCTCAACCGTCAAACCATCCCGATGAAGAATCCTAAACCGGTGGCCGGTTTATCAGCTGCAGTCTGCCACTTCTGTTTAAAGCAATTATGCAAATTGGGCTGTTTTGAACCACCTTGTAATAATATAGTGTAAACACTTTATCTGCCATGCCATCGAGCAAGTTTGTTTTGCTTGATACTTGAAAACTTGTCCTGCTTTTAGCATAGTCCATTATGATTTGTGTTCCTGCATATAAGAACTTGAAAGTGTCCTAGTGGTCTACCACTGGACGGGTCATGATGCCCAAAAATATATACACAACTTGGATGGATAACCAAGATTTGTATTAACCAGATATAAAATAGATGATACATGTGACATACCTCATTGGCTGACCAACTATTTGTATAGTAAGGGTGAAAAATACCAATCCGGAGTGTTGATGACTCCTTGCCCTCTTGCCGGTTCAGATAAAAACCATACCGGGCTATAATAGCCGCTGATTTGTTCGTATAATGCTGGTGACATCTAGTCAAAACTAGACCGGAGCAACGTACTACCGGTTTAAAAATGGTCATGTACTGACAACTAAGCATTGAAAGTCATGCCGGGTTGTAATAAACACCGGTTTATCAGAAAATATTCATAAATCTCTTATTAAAAGATTATAAAAAATAGCAAAGACAAAAGAAATATGCAAGGCTTTTCATGGGCTGTCAGACCCTAAATCGAGGCTTTTCATGGGCTGCCAGGCTGCTGAGTTACACCATTTAGCAAAGCCTTTTAAGATGGACCTCAATCTTTAACCAATCACCGTTTTAACTTTGACAAGTTCAGGGTCTATGAGATTGACTTATCAAACGTTCGATGGGTCATACCAGGTTTACCTGGATGGAGTGGCTTACTTAAATAGGCAGGATAACCCGGGGTTTTAGGTGAATACACATGGCTTCCAAGCCTGGCTTGATAGCCTATTACAAGGGTGCAAGCTCGTTGTTCTTTGAGAAGCAAGGAGCCCCCATGTAATATTTGAGCTATGCTCAGTGGTTACCTATGTTTGAGTTGTGCTTGATGCAACAGACTCTCTTGGTTCCACATAATTTCCTTTTGGCTTTAAGCCTATCAAGAGGTGTAGCTATGGCCTGAAGACAACCAAGCCCCCTATTGATATCCCTTTTTGGTTTTAAACCGATCAAGAGGTGTAGCTATGGTTCCAATACGACCAAGCCCCCTAGTGATTCCCTTTATATCTATGTGGCCTTATGGACCGGGTTAATAAAACTCCGCTTTGTAAGTAGAAGCCCCATGGAACCACACATGATGTAAAAAGAATAGAGACCCTGCTTTAGCCGAGGTTCTGGTTTATTATATAATATATACATTGTCATAAGTATGTACATAAGAAGAGCATGTGGCTCAGGTATAGTAAGGCCGAAGAAGGGCTATATTCCATGGTCGCTTGGTATCCTCCTCCGATTTACGTGAGTCTTTGTGCTCTCGAACATCGATAAGGTAGTATGACCCATTGTGCAGGTTTTTGCTGACCACAAAATGTCCTTCCCAAGGTGGGGATAACTTGTGCATATCAGTTTGATCCTGGATGAGCCGAAGCACCAGATCACCCTCTTGAAAAGTTCTGGTTTTAACCCGGCGGCTGTGATAATGCCGGAGATCTTGTTGATAAATCGCCGAACGTGCCGCTGTGAGATCACGCTCCTCGTCTAACCGGTCCAGTGAGTCCTGACGTGCCTTATCATTGTCAGCTTCAACGTAAGCCGCCACACGGGGCGAGTCATGACGGATGTCACTAGGAAGAACTGCCTCTGCTCCATAAACCATGAAGAAAGGTGTGTAACCCTTCGATCTGTTAGGTGTGGTGTTGATACTCCATAACACAGAAGGTAACTCCTCCACCCAACAACACGGTGTCCGCTTTAAAGGAACCATAAGCCGGGGTTTGATACCTCTCAAAATTTCTTGATTTGCCCTCTCTACTTGACAATTAGACTAGGGGTGAGCCACTGACGCTACATCAACCCGGATGTGCTCACGTTGGCAAAATTCCTCCATCTCATCCTTTGACAGATTAGTACCATTATCAGTTCAGTTATAATACTGTGTGGAAAACCAAAACGGAATATCACCTTTTTGATGAATTGAACCGCCGTGGCTGCATCACACTTACTGACTGGCTCTACTTCTACCCACTTGGTAAACTTGTCAACTGCCACTAATAGGTGGGTCTTTTTGTTCTTGGATCTCTTAAAGGGTCCAACCATATCAAGCCCCCAAGTTGCAAACGGTCAAGTAATTGGAATCATTCTCAACTCTTGAGCCGGAACATGAGCGCGGTGTGCAAATTTTTGACAACCGTCACACCTTTTGACTAAATCCTTAGCATCAGCATGAGCCGTCAACCAATAGAAGCCGTGACGAAAAGCCTTAGCCACCAAGGATTTTGAACCGGCGTGGTGACCACAATCTCCTTCGTGGATTTCTCGCAAAATCTCACAACCCTCTTGAGGAGACACACAACGCTGAATTGCTCCTGTGACGCTGTAACGATGTAACTCCCCATTGATAATGGTCATTGATTTGGATCGCCGGATTATCTGTCGGGCCAAGGTTTCATCTTCCGGTAACTCGCCCCGGTTCATGTATGCCAAGTACGGGACTGTCCAATCTGGTATAACATGCAAAGCCGCCACCAACTGGGCCTCCGGGTCAGGAATAGCCAACTCCTCCTCTGTGGGTATCTTGACCGACGGATTATGCAGTACGTCGAGGAAGACATTAGGTGGCACCGGTTTACGCTAAGAGCCTAGACGACTTAAAGCGTCCGCTGCTTCATTCTTTCGCCGGTCTATGTGGTCAACTTGATAACCGTTGAAATGACCGGCCACTATGTCCACCTCTCGTTGATATGCAGCCATGAGTGGGTCCTTAGAATCCCAAGTGCCAAATACCTGTTGAGCCACCAGGTCCGAGTCACTGAAGCACTTAACCCGGCTTAAATTAATCTCCTTAGCCATCCTAAGACCATGGAGTAAGGCCTCATACTCAGCTGCATTGTTAGTGCAAGGGAACATTAAGCAGAGAACATAACAAAATTTGCCACCTCGTGGGGAAGTTAATATGACTCCAGCCCCCGAGCCCTCCAATTGCCTGGACCCATCAAAGTGAATAGTCCAATAAGTGTTGTCTGGCTTTTCCTCTTGTGCCTGCAACTCTGTCCAATCGTTGATGAAATCCACGAGTGCTTGAGATTTGATCGCTATGCGAGGTGTATACTTGAGCCCGTGAGGTCCAAGCTCAATAGCCCACTTGGCAATTTGGCCAGTCGCCTCTCTATTTAGGATAATGTCTCCCAAAGGAGCTGAACTAACCACTTTGATAGGATGACCCTGAAAATAATGCTTGAGCTTCCGGCTTGCCATAAAAACTCCATACACCAGCTTCTGCCAATGCGGATATCTCTGCTTCGATTCAATAAGCACCTCACTGATATAATAAACCGGCCGTTGAACCGGATACTCCTTTCAAGCCTCCTTGCGCTCCACAATAATAGCCACACTAACAGCCCGGGCATTAGCAGCCACATATAGCAGTAAAGGCTCTTTATCGACGGGAGCCACAAGGACAGGCGGTTCAGCTAACTGCCTCTTCAAATCTTCAAACGCTTTATCCGCCGCATCGCTCCAGACAAAGTCATCTGTTTTCTTTAGCATTTGATATAGAGGGATAGCCTTCTCCCCAAGACGACTGATAAACCGGCTCCAAGCTGCAATCCGGCCCGCCAGATGCTGAATGTCGTTGATATACGTCGGTTTAGCCAGAGAGGTGATAGCTGTAATCTTCTCCGGGTTAGCCTCAATGCCCCTGTTAGACACCAGGAAACCTAGGAGCTTGCCTGTCGGAACACCAAAGACACATTTGTCCGGATTAAGCATCATCTTATAAACCCGCAGGTTGTCAAAAGTTTCTCTCAAGTCATCTATCAATGTTTACTCCTTTCTGGACTTTACCATAATGTCATCCACATATGCATGAACATTGCACCCAATCTGCTTATGCAGACAATTCTGGACGTAGCGCTGATAAGTTGCCTGGGCACTCTTGAGCCCAAAGGGCATAGAGACATAGCAGAAGGCTCCAAAGGGAGTTATAAAAGATGTCTTCTCCTGGTCCTTAACTGCCATTTTGATCTGATGGTAACCAGAATAAGCATCCAAAAAACACAAACGGTCACAACCCGCCGTAGCATCAATAATCTAATCAATACGAGGGAGGGCAAAGGGATCTGCTGGGCAAGCCTTGTTCAAATCTGTGTAGTCCACACACATACGCCAAGTGTCATTTTTCTTAAGGACCAGCACCGGATTAGCCAGCCACTCCGGGTGAAAGACCTCCACGATAAACCCTGCAGCCAACAGCCGGGCTACCTCCTCACCAATAGCCTTACGCCTTTCTTCGTTGAAGCGGCAGAGAAACTGCCTGACCGGTTTAAACTTAGGATCGATATTAAGTGTGTGCTCAGCGAGTTCCCTCGGTACAACTGACATGTCAGAAGGCTTCCATGCAAAGATGCCCCGGTTCTCATGGATGAACTCGATGAGCGCGCTTTCCTATTTGGGATCCAGGTTAGCGCTGATGCTGAACTGCTTGGATGAATCACCAGGAACAAAATCAACCATCTTAGTGTCTGTAGCCGATTTAAACTTCAATGTCGGATCATGCTCTGTAGTTGGTTTTTTCAAAGAAGTCATGTCCGTTGGATCAACCTTGTCTTTATAAAACTTTAGCTCCTCTATGGCACAAACCGACTCAGCGTAAGCTGCATCACCCTCTTCACACTCCAAAGCGATCTTCCTGCTCCCATGTACTATGATGGTCCCCTTGTGACCCGGCATCTTAAGCTGTAAATAAACATAACACGGCCTCGCCATGAACTTAGCATAAGCCGGACGCCCGAACAGGGCATGATACAGACTCTTGATTTTCACCACCTCAAAAGTCAATGTTTCTGACCTTGAATCATGATCATCTTCAAAGGCCACCTCCAGAGCTATCTTGCCCACTGGATACGCAGACTTACCGGGCACCACACCATGAAAAACGGTGTTCGACGGTTTAAGATTCTTATCTGTCAACCCCATACAGCGGAAGATATCATAGTAAAGAATATTGATACTGCTTCCCCCATCCATAAGCACCTTGTTGAACTTATACCCCCCAACTTGAGGTGCCACCACTAAGGCCAGATGACCCGGATTATCAACCCGGGGTGGGTGATCCTCTCTACTCCATAAAATGGGCTGCTCAGACCAGCGCAGATACTGAGGCACCACCGGTTCAACAGAGTTTACTGCCCTCTTGTGAAGCTTCTGATCGTGTTTGCACAAGCTAGTGGTAAATACATGATACTGCCCACTATTCAACTGCTTCGGATTGCTCTGATAACGCGACTGTTGCTGCTGCTGATTCCCCTGATGGTTATAACCTCCTTGATAGCCCTGGTTCCCTTGATGGCCATGTCCGGTTTGATTGCCTTGGAATCCTGAACCGGAGCTGCCACCTCCATAACCCAGCCCATGAAAACCGCCTCCTGAACTGCCGGGCGGGCCGTTTTCATATTGAAACATATTGGAATTCTTAAACTCCCGCATAATGAAACAATCCTTCCAAAGATGTGAAGCTGGCCTTTCCTTTGATCTGTGCTTTGGACAAGGCTGATTTAACAGGCGCTCCAGATTGGGGCATGACCCTCCGCCCCTCTGAGGCTGTTTACCCTTACGACGCCGATCGTTGTCCTGAGCGTTGGTGTTAGCCACAAAGTCCAAACTATTGTCTGCCTTGTGCTTGCCATTATTCCCATGACCTGCCGGATTGTGCTGCTGCCCCTTGGTATTGCCGTTCTTTGTCCCTTTCCCCGGTTTGTCATCATCAGACTCAGGGTCTTTGGTACTATCTGAATCGGCGTATTTCACCAAAGCAGCCATAAGAGTTGACATGTCATTGCAGTGACGCTTGAGCCTCCCTAGCTTCAATTTTAATGGCATAAACCGGCAGTTGCCCTCCAACGTCAAAACTGCTATATCTGCATTAAAGTGGTCTGATGAATGCAAAATAGCTGAGACTCGCTTCACCCAATGCGTAGTAGACTCCCCCTCCTCTTGAACACAAGCGGCCAGGTCCACAATTGACATAGGCTGCTTACATGTATCTTTAAAATTCTGGATAAACTGGTGCTTTAGCTCAGCCCATGACCTGATAGAGTTAGCTGGTAAGCTATTTAACCAAGTTCGAGTCGTCCCCTCCAACATCATGGTGAAG
The DNA here is from genome assembly GCF_018294505.1 of Triticum aestivum. NCBI lineage: Eukaryota > Viridiplantae > Streptophyta > Magnoliopsida > Poales > Poaceae > Triticum > Triticum aestivum. The sequence continues at coordinate 480,624,079 of NC_057794.1, forward strand.
TATTTAGCACACACCGCTTCATCCACGTCCAGCATCTCCATCGCCATCTCATAACTCTCCACCCATGACTCTGGTTGTAAATCAGCGGTGTAATTGGGCACCTTACAAGGGCCTTTAAAATCCTTGGTTAGTCATACATTACGCAAAGCGGGGGTAAGACACGGCTGATACGTCTCCAACGTATCTATAATTTTTGATTGCTCTATGCTATATTTGTTGGAAATATGCCCTAGAGGCAATAATAAAAGCATTATTATTATATTTCCTTGTTCATGATAATTGTCTTTATTCATGCTATAATTGTGTTATCCGGAAATCGTAATACATGTGTGAATAATAGACACCAACATGTCCCTAGTAAGCCTCTAGTTGACTAGCTCGTTGATCAACAGATAGTCATGGTTTCCTGACTATGGACATTGGATGTCATTGATAACGAGATCACATCATTAGGAGAATGATGTGATGGACAAGACCCAATCCTAAACATAGCATAAGATCGTATAGTTCGTTTGCTAGAGTTTTTCCAATGTCAAGTATCCTTTCCTTAGACCATGAGATCGTGTAACTCCCGGATACCGTAGGAGTGCTTTGGGTGTACCAAACGTCACAACGTAACTGGGTGACTATAAAGGTATACTACGGGTATCTCCGAAAGTGTCTGTTGGGTTGACACGGATCAAGACTGGGATTTGTCACTCCGTGTGACGGAGAGGTATCACTGGGCCCACTCGGTAATGCATCATCATTATGAGCTCAAAGTGACCAAGTGTCTGGTCACGGGATCATGCATTACGGTACGAGTAAAGTGACTTGCCGGTAACGAGATTGAACAAGGTATTGGGATACCGACGATCGAATCTCGGGCAAGTAGCATACCGATTGACAAAGGGAATTGTATACGGGGTTGCTTGAATCCTCGACATCGTGGTTCATCCGATGAGATCATCGAGGAGCATGTGGGAGCCAACATGGGTATCCAGATCCCGCTGTTGGTTATTGACCGGAGAGCGATCTCGGTCATGTCTACATGTCTCCCGAACCCGTAGGGTCTACACACTTAAGGTTCGGTGACGCTAGGGTTGTAGGGATATGTATATGCAGTAACCCGAATGTTGTTCGGAGTCCCGGATGAGATCCCGGACGTCACGAGGAGTTCCGGAATGGTCCGGAGGTAAAGAATTATATATAGGAAGTGCTATTTCGGCCGTCGGGACAAGTTTCGGGGTCACCGGTATTGTACCGGGACCACCGGAAGGGTCCCGGGGGTCCATCGGGTCGGGCCACCTATCCCGGAGGGCCCCATGGGCTGAAGTGGGAAGGGATCCATCCCAAAGTGGGCTGGGGCGCCACTTCCCCTAGGGCCCATGCGCCTAGGGTGGGGGAAACCCTAAAGGGGGGCGCCCCCTTGCTTGGGGGGCAAGCCCCCCACCCCTTGGCCGCCCCCCCTAGGAGATTGCATCTCCTAGGGCCGGCGCCCCCCCTAGGCCCCCCTATATATAGTGGGGGGGATGGAGGACCTCTTACCTTTGCCTTTGGTGCCTCCCTCTCCCTCTCCAACACATCCTCCTCCTCCATACAGCTTGGCGAAGCCCTGCCGGAGTACTGCAGCTCCATCACCACCACGCCGTCATGCTGCTGCTGGAGCCATCTTCCTCAACCTCTCCTTGCCCCTTGCTGGATCAAGAAGAAGGAGACGTCACGCTAACCGAACATGTGTTGAACACGGAGGTGCCGTCCGTTCGGCGCTAGGATCTCCGGTGATTTGGATCACGTCGAGTACGACTCCCTCATCCCCGTTCTTTGAACGCTTCCGCTCGCGATCTACAAAGGTATGTAGATGCATCCGATCACTCGTTGCTAGATGAACTCATAGATGGATCTTGGTGAAACCGTAGGAAATTTTTTGTTTTCTGCAACGTTCCCCAACAGTGGCATCATGAGCTAGGTCTATGCGTAGTTCTCTTGCACGAGTAGAACACAATTTGTTGTGGGCGTTGATGTTGTCAACTTTCTTGCCGCTACTAGTCTTATCTTGCTTCAACGGTATTGTGGGATGAAGCGGCCCGGACCAACCTTACACGTACGCTTACGTGAGACCGGTTCCACCGACTGACATGCACTAGTTGCATAAGGTGGCTGGCGGGTGTCTGTCTCTCCCACTTTAGTTGGAGCGGATTCGATGAAAAGGGTCCTTATGAAGGGTAAATAGAAGTTGACAAATCACGTTGTGGCTTTCACGTAGGTAAGAAAACGTTCTTGCTAGAACCCTCTTGCAGCCACGTAAAACTTGCAACAACAATTAGAGGACGTCTAACTTGTTTTTGCAGCAAGTGTTTTGTGATGTGATATGGCCAAAGTTGTGATGAATGATGAATGATATATATGTGATGTATGAGATGTTCATGCTATTGTAATAGGAATCACGACTTGCATGTCGATGAGTATGACAACCGGCAGGAGCCATAGGAGTTGTCTTTATTTTTGTATGACCTGCGTGTCATTGAGAAACGCCATGTAAATTACTTTACTTTATTGCTAAACGTGTTAGCCATAGTAGTAGAAGTAATAGTTGGCGAGCAACTTCATGGAGACACGATGATGGAGATCATGATGATGGAGATCATGGTGTCATGCCGGTGACAAGATGATCATGGAGCCCCAAGATGGAGATCAAAGGAGCTATGTGATATTGGCCATATCATGTCACTATTATTATTTGATTGCATGTGATGTTTATCATGTTTTTGCATCTTGTTTACTTAGAACGGCGATAGTAAATAAGATGATCCCTCATAATAATTTCAAGAAAGTGTTCCCCCTAACTGCGCATTGTTGCGACAGTTCGTTGTTTCGAAGCACCACATGATGATCGGGTGTGGTAGATTCTAACGTTCACATACAATGGGTGTAAGACAGATTTACACATGCAAACACTTAGGTTGACTTGACGAGCCTAGCATGTACAGACATGGCCTCGGAACACAGAAGACCGAAAGGTCGAGCATGAGTCGTATAGAAGATACGACCAACATGAAGATGTTCACCGAAGTTGACTAGTCCGTCTCACGTGATGATCGGACACGACCTAGTTAACTCGGATCATGTTATACTTAGATGACTAGAGGGATGTCTATCTGAGTGGGAGTTCGTTGAATAATTTGATTAGATGAACTTAATTATCATGAACTTAGTCTAAATTATTTACAATATGTCTTGTAGATCAAATGGCCAACGTAGTCCTCAACTTCAACGCGTTCCTAGAGAAAACCAAGCTCAAAGACGATGGCATCAATTATACGGACTGGGTCCGGAACCTGAGGATTATCCTCATAGCTTCCAAGAAAGAATATGTCCTACAAGCACCGCTAGGTGATGCACCCGTCCCACAGAACCAAGACATTATGAACGCTTGGCAGACACGTGCTGATGACTACTCCCTCGTTCAGTGCGGCATGCTTTACAACTTAGAGCCGGGGCTCCAAAAGCGTTTTGAGAGACATGGAGCATATGAGATGTTCGAAGAGCTGAAAATGGTTTTTCAAGCTCATGCCCGGGTCGAGAGATATGAAGTCTCCGACAAATTCTTCAGCTGTAAGATGGAGGAAAACAGTTCTGTCAGTGAGCACATACTCACTATGTCTGGGTTACATAACCGCTTGACTCAACTAGGAGTTAATCTCCCGGATGATGCGGTCATTGACAGAATCCTCCAGTCACTTCCACCGAGCTATAAGAGCTTTGTGATGAACTTCAATATGCAGGGGATGGAAAAGACCATTCCTGAGGTATTTTCAATGCTGAAATCAGCAGAGGTAGAAGTCAAAAAGGAACATCAAGTGTTGATGGTCAATAAAACCACTAAGTTCAAGAAGGGCAAGGGTAAAAAGAACTTCAAGAAGGACGGCAAGGGAGTTTCCGCGCCCGGCAAGCAAGCTGCCGGGAAGAAGCCAAAGAATGGACCCAAGCCCGAGACTGAGTGCTTTTATTGCAAGGGAAGTGGTCACTGGAAACGGAACTGCCCCAAATACTTAGCAGACAAGAGGCCGGCAAAACAAAAGGTATATGTGATATACATGTAATTGATGTGTACCTTACCAGTACTCGTAGTAGCTCCTGGGTATTTGATACCGGTGCAGTTGCTCACATTTGTAACTCAAAGCAGGAGCTGCGGAATAAGCGGAGACTGGCGAAGGACGAGGTGACGATGCGCGTCGGGAATGGTTCCAAGGTCAATGTGATCGCCGTCGGCACGCTACCTCTACATTTACCTTCGGGATTAGTTTTAAACCTCAATAATTGTTATTTAGTGCCAGCTTTGAGCATGAACATTGTATCGGGATCTCGTTTAATACGAGATGGCTACTCATTTAAATCCGAGAATAATGGTTGTTCTATTTATATGAGAGATATGTTTTATGGTCATGCTCCGATGGTGAATGGTTTATTCTTAATGAATCTCGAGTGTAATGCTACACATATTCATAGTGTGAGTACCAAAAGATGTAAGGTTGACAATGATAGTCCCACATACTTGTGGCACTGCCACCTTGGTCACATAGGTGTCAAACGCATGAAGAAGCTCCATGCAGATGGACTTTTAGAGTCTCTTGATTATGAATCATTTGACACGTGCGAACCATGCCTCATGGGTAAAATGACCAAGACTCCGTTCTCAGGAACAATGGAGCGAGCAACCAACTTATTGGAAATCATACATACTGATGTGTGCGGTCCAATGAGTGTTGAGGCTCGCGGTGGCTATCGTTATGTTCTCACCCTCACTGATGACTTGAGTAGATATGGGTATGTCTACTTAATGAAACACAAGTCTGAAACCTTTGAAAAGTTCAAGGAATTTCAGAGTGAGGTTGAGAATCAACGTGACAGAAAAATCAAGTTTTGCGATCAGATCGTGGAGGAGAATACTTGAGTCACGAATTTGGCACACACTTAAGAAAATGTGGAATAGTTTCACAACTCACGCCGCCTGGAACACCTCAGCGTAATGGTGTGTCCGAACGTCGTAATCGCACTCTATTAGATATGGTGCGATCTATGATGTCTCTTACCGATTTACCGCTATCTTTTTGGGGCTATGCTTTAGAGACTGCCGCATTCACTTTAAATAGGGCTCCGTCGAAATCCGTTGAGACGACACCGTATGAATTATGGTTTGGGAAGAAACCTAAGCTGTCGTTTCTAAAAGTTTGGGGATGCGATGCTTATGTCAAGAAACTTCAACCTGAAAAGCTCGAACCCAAGTCGGAAAAATGCGTCTTCATAGGATACCCTAAAGAAACTATTGGGTATACCTTCTACCTCAGATCCGAAGGCAAGATCTTTGTTGCCAAGAATGGATCCTTTCTAGAGAAAGAGTTTCTCTCGAAAGAAGTAAGTGGGAGGAAAGTAGAACTTGATGAAGTATTACCTCTTGAACCGGAAAATGGCGCAACTCAAGAAAATGTTCCTGAGGTGCCTGCACCGACTAGAGAGGAAGTTAATGATGATGATCATGAAACTTCAGATCAAGTTGCTACTGAACTTCGTAGGTCCACAAGGACACGTTCCGCACCAGAGTGGTACGGCAACCCTGTCTTGGAAATCATGTTGTTAGACAACGGTGAACCTTCGAACTATGAAGAAGCGATGGCGGGCCCGGATTCCGACAAATGGCTAGAAGCCATGAAATCCGAGATAGGATCCATGTATGAAAACGAAGTATGGACTTTGACTGACTTGCCTGTTGAGCGGCGAGCCATAGAAAATAAATGGATCTTTAAGAAGAAGACAGACGCGGATGGTAATGTGACCATCTATAAAGCTCGGCTTGTCGCTAAGGGTTATCGACAAGTTCAAGGGGTTGACTACGATGAGACTTTCTCACCGGTAGCGAAGCTAAAGTCCGTCCGAATCATGTTAGCAATTGCCGCATTCTATGATTATGAGATATGGCAAATGGACGTCAAAACGGCATTCCTTAATGGTTTCCTTAAGGAAGAATTGTATATGATGCAGCCGGAAGGTTTTGTCGATCCTAAGAATGCTGACAAGGTGTGCAAGCTCCAACGCTCGATTTATGGGCTGGTGCAAGCATCTCGGAGTTGGAACATTCGCTTTGATGAGATGATCAAAGCGTTTGGGTTTACGCAGACTTATGGAGAAGCCTGCGTTTACAAGAAAGTGAGTGGGAGCTCTGTAGCATTTCTCATATTATATGTAGATGACATACTTTTGATGGGAAATGATATAGAACTCTTGGACAGCATTAAGGCCTACTTGAATAAGAGTTTTTCAATGAAGGACCTTGGAGAAGCTGCATATATATTAGGCATCAAGATCTATAGAGATAGATCAAGACGCCTCATAGGTCTTTCACAAAGCACATACCTTGATAAGATATTGAAGAAATTCAATATGGATCAGTCTAAGAAGGGGTTCTTGCCTGTGTTACAAGGTGTGAAATTGAGCTCAGCTCAATGTCCGACCACGGCAGAAGATATAGAAGAGATGAGTGTCATCCCCTATGCCTCAGCCATAGGTTCTATTATGTATGCCATGCTGTGTACCAGACCTGATGTAAACCTTGCCGTAAGTTTGGTAGGAAGGTACCAAAGTAATCCCGGCAAGGAACACTGGACAGCGGTCAAGAATATCCTGAAGTACCTGAAAAGGACTAAGGAAATGTTTCTCGTTTATGGAGGTGACGAAGAGCTCGTCGTAAAAGGTTACGTCGACGCTAGCTTCGACACAGATCTGGATGACTCCAAGTCACAAACCGGATACGTGTATATTTTGAATGGTGGGGCAGTAAGCTGGTGCAGTTGCAAGCAGAGCGTCGTGGCGGGATCTACATGTGAAGCGGAGTACATGGCAGCCTCGGAGGCAGCGCATGAAGCAATTTGGGTGAAGGAGTTCATCACCGACCTAGGAGTCATACCCAATGCGTCGGGGCCAATCAAACTCTTCTGTGACAACACTGGAGCTATTGCACTTGCCAAGGAGCCCAGGTTTCACAAGAAGACCAGGCACATCAAGCGTCGCTTCAACTCCATTCGTGAAAATGTTCAAGATGGAGACATAGATATTTGTAAAGTACATACGGACCTGAATGTAGCAGATCCGTTGACTAAACCTCTCCCTAGAGCAAAACATGATCAACACCAGAATTCCATGGGTGTTCGATTCATCACAATGTAACTAGATTATTGACTCTAGTGCAAGTGGGAGACTGTTGGAAATATGCCCTAGAGGCAATAATAAAAGCATTATTATTATATTTCCTTGTTCATGATAATTGTCTTTATTCATGCTATAATTGTGTTATCCGGAAATCGTAATACATGTGTGAATAATAGACACCAACATGTCCCTAGTAAGCCTCTAGTTGACTAGCTCGTTGATCAACAGATAGTCATGGTTTCCTGACTATGGACATTGGATGTCATTGATAACGAGATCACATCATTAGGAGAATGATGTGATGGACAAGACCCAATCCTAAACATAGCATAAGATCGTATAGTTCGTTTGCTAGAGTTTTTCCAATGTCAAGTATCCTTTCCTTAGACCATGAGATCGTGTAACTCCCGGATACCGTAGGAGTGCTTTGGGTGTACCAAACGTCACAACGTAACTGGGTGACTATAAAGGTATACTACGGGTATCTCCGAAAGTGTCTGTTGGGTTGACACGGATCAAGACTGGGATTTGTCACTCCGTGTGACGGAGAGGTATCACTGGGCCCACTCGGTAATGCATCATCATTATGAGCTCAAAGTGACCAAGTGTCTGGTCACGGGATCATGCATTACGGTACGAGTAAAGTGACTTGCCGGTAACGAGATTGAACAAGGTATTGGGATACCGACGATCGAATCTCGGACAAGTAGCATACCGATTGACAAAGGGAATTGTATACGGGGTTGCTTGAATCCTCGACATCGTGGTTCATCCGATGAGATCATCGAGGAGCATGTGGGAGCCAACATGGGTATCCAGATCCCGCTGTTGGTTATTGACCGGAGAGCGATCTCGGTCATGTCTACATGTCTCCCGAACCCGTAGGGTCTACACACTTAAGGTTCGGTGACGCTAGGGTTGTAGGGATAAGTATATGCAGTAACCCGAATGTTGTTCAGAGTCCCGGATGAGATCCCGGACGTCACGAGGAGTTCCGGAATGGTCCGGAGGTAAAGAATTATATATAGGAAGTGCTATTTCGGCCGTCGGGACAAGTTTCGGGGTCACCGGTATTGTACTGGGACCACCGGAAGGGTCCGGGGGGTCCACCGGGTGGGGCCACCTATCCCGGAGGGCCCCATGGGCTGAAGTGGGAAGGGATCCAGCCCAAAGTGGGATGGGGCTCCACTTCCCCTAGGGCCCATGCGCCTAGGGTGGGGGAAACCCTAAAGGGGGGCGCCCCCTTGCTTGGGGGGCAAGCCCCCCACCCCTTGGCCGCCCCCCCTAGGAGATTGCATCTCCTAGGGCCGGCGCCCCCCTAGGTCCCCTATATATAGTGGGGGGGGATGGAGGACCTCTTACCTTTGTCTTTGGTGCCTCCCTCTCCCTCTCCAACACATCCTCCTCCTCCATAGAGCTTGGCGAAGCCCTGCCGGAGTACTGCAGCTCCATCACCACCACGCCGTCGTGCTGCTGCTGGAGCCATCTTCCTCAACCTCTCCTTGCCCCTTGCTGGATCAAGAAGAAGGAGATGTCACGCTAACCGTACGTGTGTTGAACGCGGAGGTGCCGTCCGTTCGGCGCTAGGATCTCCGATGATTTGGATCACGTCGAGTACGACTCCCTCATCCCCGTTCTTTGAATGCTTCCGCTCGCGATCTACAAAGGTATGTAGATGCATCCGATCACTCGTTGCTAGATGAACTCCTAGATGGATCTTGGTGAAACCGTAGGAAAATTTTTGTTTTCTGCAACGTTCCCCAACAATATTATCTACTGTTTTGAATGTTTATGGGCTTTATTATACACTTCTATATCATTTTTGGGACTAACCTATTAACCCAGAGCCTAGTGCCAGTTTCTATTTTTACCCTATTTTAGGGTTTTGAAGAAAAGGAAAATCAAACGGAGTCCAATTGACCTGAAACTTCACGGAACTCATTTTTGGAAAAAAAGAAGCCCAGAAGACTTGGAGTGCACGTCGGGGGACCTGCGAGGAGGCCACGAGGTAGGGGGGCGCGCCCACCCCCCTAGGCGCGCCCTCCACCCTCGTGAGCCCCTCGTGCCCCCCCCTGACGTACTTCTTCCGCCTATATATCTCCATATACCCTAAAAACATCCGTGAGCACAATAGATCGGGAGTTCCGCCGCCAGAAGCCTCCATAGCCACCAAAAGCCAATCTAGACCTGTTCCGGCACCCTGCCGGAGGGGGCAATCCTTCTCCGGTGGCCATCTTCATCATCCCGGTGCTCTCCATGACGAGGAGGGAGTAGTTCTCCCTCGGGGCTGAGGGTATGTACCAGTAGCTATGTGTTTGATCTCTCTCTCTCGTGTTCTTGAGGTGATACGATCTTGATGTATCGTGAGCTTTGCTATTATAGTTGGATCCTATGATGTTTTCTCCCCCCTCTACTCTCTTGTAATGAATTGAGTTTCCCCTTTGAAGTTATCTTATCGGATTGAGTCTTTAAAGATTTGAGAACACTTGATGTATGTCTTGCCGTGCATATCTGTGGTGACGATGGGATATCACATGATTCACTTGATGTATGTTTTGGTGATCAACTTGCGGGTTCCGCCCATGAACCTATGCATAGGGGTTGGCACATGTTTTTGTCGTGATTCTGCGGTAGAACTTTGGGGCACTCTTTGAGGTCCTTTGTGTTGGTTGAATAGATGAATCTGAGAATGTGTGACGCATATCGTATAATCATACCCACGGATACTTGAGGTGACATTGGAGTATCTAGGTGACATTAGGGTTTTGGTTGATTTGTGTCTTAAGGTGTTATTCTAGTACGAACTCTAGGGCTGTTTGTGACACTTATAGGAATAGCCCAACGGATTGATTGGAAAGAATAACTTTGAGGTGGTTTCGTACCCTACCATAATCTCTTCGTTTGTTCTCCGCTATTAGTGACTTTGGAGTGACTCTTTGTTGCATGTTGAGGGATAGTTATATGATCCAATTATGTTATTATTGTTGAGAGGACTTACTCTAGCGAAAGTATGAACCCTAGGCCTTGTTTCCTAGCATTGCAATACCGTTTACGCTCACTTTTATCATTAGTTACCTTGCTGTTTTTATAATTTCAGATTACAAATACCTTTATCTACCATCCATATACCACTTGTATCACCATCTCTTCGCCGAACTAGTGCACATATACAATTTACCATTGTATAGGGTGTGTTGGGGACACAAGAGACTCTTTATTATTTGGTTGCAGGGTTGCTTGAGAGAGACCATCTTCATCCTACGCCTCCTACGGATTGATAAACCTTAGGTCATCCACTTGAGGGAAATTTGCTACTGTCCTACAAACCTCTACACTTGGAGGCCCAATAACGTCTACAAGAAGAAGGTTGTGTAGTAGACATCAACGGCACCCCTAAAGAATTGAATGCCACACCTGGCTCCACTGAAGTGGTAGGGCGAACCGGAGTAGGTTGACGAGCTGCGTGCAGAGCTGCTAACTCCGTTTCTCGACGTGCACGACCATGATCCACCACATCCTGCCCATTAGCACCACCACCTGCCGGGTTGTGTCCTCGCGGCGAGTTACGGTGATGTGCACTGCTTGATACGGCCGGTTCATCCTCAACGTGCCTGTTGTAGCTCTGACTCGGACGGGGGGTGGAATGAATCCTCTCGCGACTATGCGAATAAGCCTGCTGCTGGTTTAAAGTTGTTTGAAGGAGCTCTCTGGCCCGTCGTGTCTCAATCGCCACTGGTGACTCGCCGTCAGTTGGGAGGGCTGCCAATCGTGAAGCGGCGACCACAATGTTATCCAACGGGTTGGAGTAATGCCCCGAGGGCGTTGGAACATACTGCGGCACAACGTTGTTCTGACGAGGCGGGTTCATCGTGCGTGGCTGAACCGACGCTCCTGTTCCCGGCGCCTCCGTCGGTTTACCATTGGCTGGTTACTGGTTCCGGCTCCTGGCGTGTTGAAGAGATTTCTTGGCTCATAACCCGGTGGGAGGTGTGACCTGTATATCCTCCTCATGACCTCATCTGAGGCATTCTGGTCCAACCTAAGCCGGTAGGCCTGAGCTTCCAACTCGGCCCGTTCTGTAGCTATCCTGGCGTTCTCTGCTGCCAGGTCTGCTTTAGCCTGAGTTATCTGATCCTTCACCTTTGCGATCTCCGCATTGTTCTGATCTTAGGCTGCCGCGTCCACCTCCGCGGCCATCAATGTTGCCAAAGCGTCGAACAAATCAGACAAAACCTGAGCGGGAGGCGGCGCAGAGCCCCCTGCTCCTGCTGGCGTTGCTGTTGCTGAACCGGAGAACATCGCCGTGGCGGTAGAAGAGTGTTGCGCTGGTTGTGTACCGGCCATGAAGACCGTGACCCGGCTTGGCAGATCGAGGGGGTCCGGAATACTGTTGCCATCGGAACTTCCACTAATACGGCCGTCCTGCAGCTGATACAGCGACTCGGTTTCTCCAGTTGAAGACTCGTCATCAGAACGGACAACGGCTTCCCCATTTGATGTGGGTCCATCCTCATATTCCGCTCCATGGATGACACCTACGAAAACATGCCTTGGTGCGGGCTGAACCGGGGCAGGGCTTGCACGCTAAGCCATCTCGATAATGTCGGTGCAGGTGTCCGACTTAGGGCCCGGTTCGCCGATCTTGCCGATGAAGACGTGAATTCCGTCAAAGGGGACCCGATACTCGTATTCAACTGAACCGGCCTCGGGACCCCATCCTGCGTCGTCGATGTAGAGCTTGCCGCGACGACTCTTCATCATCCGGCCCACAGCGTATCCCTTGAGTCCTTCGAAACTGCCCTTCAAAAACTCGAAACCATCGTGTGATAGCCCCACAGTGGGCGCCAACTGTCGTGGGTTTGTCACGGCAGATGTCCTCGTGAAAGGACTTAGTCGTGGAGCCATCGTTACGGGTTAGATTAAACGGGTTAAACCGGACAAGGGACACGAGGGTTTTTATACTAGTTCGGCCCCTTCAATGAAGGTAAAAGCCTATGTCTAGTTGTGTTGGTATTGCTAGGATTTCGATGACCAGGGAGCGAATCCGCTTTGCCTGGCTCTCGAGTTGTTGTCTGTTGTCCCTAAACCACTGCCGGGTCGTCCCTTTATATACATAGGTTGACGCCCGACAGTTTACAGAGTCCGAGGCCGGATCATAATATTGTCCAGCTCGGTCTCTATCCTTCCTATCTTACAATGCAAGTTACATAATAAGGTCGGTTTACATCTACAGGCTTTAACTCGTCTTTGGGCCTTGGGCCTTCGTAAAGCGTCATCATTCTTACGTCTTCATAGGCTTCTAATCTTCATAAAGTTAATCCGGCTACTCCTGGCCGGTTTACGTCCAGTAGTAATATCCCCAACAGAACACTTCATTTTGATAATTATTTTTTACTATTGGACATTCTAAGCTATTGAGTGGGTTACTTTTATGTATATTGTTGCTTAAGTATCCATCATTTATGGTGTAAACATGGACCCCGGGAAGTTTTTGTTCTAGGTCCGCCCCTGCTTAGCTTCCCTTATTTTCTTGCTTTGCCTGTACTCGGTTAAAGCCAGGTGGATTTAGAACTCCACTTTCCGGTGCTGTGTATGGTTTCTTTCTTAATGAAATGGAACCGGAGGAAAGGCCCCTCGTCATCGAATAAATATTTTATTTTTATTCTTATAGTTAATTTTATTTACCGCAGCTACAAAATAAGCCGCACAGTATAGTTCAGAAAGCATAAATTGTACGCGAGTTTTCTAGAATTATTAGACTGACGCACATAACTTACAAGGAAGTTTTTAGTTGAACGTAAAAGAATTTTGTCACCCAAATTCCCAAGAACTGTATCTACATGTTTCAAAAGAATTTCCAAAACAGCTGAAATGTAAATGCTAGAATATGCAATAAATATTATTACTTTTGTGTGGAAAACTTTTAATGTATTCATCAAACATCATGACAATACAAAGAACATCAAATAACAAAAATCACATCCATCTTCATAGACCACTAACCAACGATTATAAGCACTGAAGCGAGCCGAAAACGCGTTGCCGTCATCGCCCCTCTCTCATAGGAGACAGACAAACCTTGTCATGGTACAAAGTCTAAAAGTAATCGTGGTAAGGCCCCAAAGAACCAATGCACCAGAATAACAACTGTCGCAGACGAATGGAGACCGGATTCATGTGGATCCAACAAAGACAAATTAACAACAATTGAATCCCGCGAGATTTGTCGAGACACACCTCCACACACTCTTCGATGGCACGAGACACACCGTCAGGGCGAGAGCTAGGCGGGGAGAACCTTATTTCATCTTCAGATAGCCGTCACCACCTCACTTCCCCGAGCATGACACAAAACCCTAAACCGATTTTAAAATCACTTAAGAACAAACCAAGAGACCTCCTGCTTGCAAAGACCAGGATCCAGCACGCTTTCATGGCCCTAAGCCACAGGAGACCAAGCAGATCGGCGACAACGCGGGCGGGAGCGTGGGGAAACTCTAGATACATGAAGTCTCGTGGAAAGGAGAAAAACGTTTCAACACAAGACTAATTGGCCACCTAGAATCAGTATATGCTACAAATATGATGTCATAGATTACGGAATATTTCTTGTGCGACTCACAATTGTAAGCATTTCTTTTTCCTTTTCTTGTGGATGTATATTGTATTTCCATGTGTGCATATGTGAATATTTTGGTTATTTTGAACTGTAGATTTTTTTCTGAAATATTTAATATAGGCTATATTGTCACTATACATAGTAGGAGTAGAAAATTGCTGGGTCATTTTTTGCGACGTTTTCCACCTGTGTGTGTTATTTCCGAGCAAAAGAAAACGGCACGTAGTCACATAGGACACATATATGGAACACCCTGATGCACATTCCTGCATGCTCGTATTTGTGCAGATTGGGCAGGTGTGTAACACGTCCATGTTGACGGACAAACACTTTTGAGGGGCGGAGGGGCGGAGGGGCGCTAGAACATAGCAATCCGCTGTAGCCATCGACTTCAAATCAGTGGGTACTGCACCGATTGAGCCTCACGAGACGGCGAGCGCGCGCCGCCGCTCGGCGGCCCTGCGGCAGCGGGCGGGCGCCGTGTGAACCGCGAGGATGCCGTTTGGGTCGCCATCGGCGCGCGACGCGAGATCGCACGTCAGGTGACAACCACCCCTCACCTCCCGTCCCGCACCCGCCATCCCACTAGCGACCCTCTACTCGACACCAAACCCCCTTGCCGGCCCTGTCCGTTTCACCCATGACTCCGACCTCGTCCTGGCCATCAGAGTTGCGTCCGCCGATATGACCCCAGCGACAATGAAAGAACGAAGCTCCTCGATTCCGTGCCCCACCAATCTGCCGACTGCAAATCCGCCCTTCCACAACTCTCTTGAGCACACAAGCAACGCACAACAGTTGTATGAAAGGAAGGGCTTCTTTGATTTATGGGATCTTAAAAACGTCGAAATAGAAAAAATATAGGAGTGAAATGCCATGCTCATCTCAATTCTACGCAAAAGCTAACAAAAAAACTGACGTTAGCTTTTTAGGTATGGCAAATCTAACGTTTTTCATGGCAATTTATATTGGCACGACGGGAATTTCATGGCCAAAAAGTGAACTGAGAAAGATTGGCCATTCTCGTCAATTTTTCGAACACAGTACATACACAGGCTCTCATACATATGTAACTGAGACGGATTGGCCATGCCCGTCAACTTAACTTGCCATTATCAATTAACATAATTTGTCATAAAAATTGTTTATTTTGTGATGGTCAAAAATCCGACATCAGATTTGTAGTGGAGTCCCAATTCTAAGGCCTCCATTGGTTAATAGAAATTTTGTACAAGAATTATAAAAGACAGAAATTTTGTACTAGGAAAAATTCGTTGCAGCCCTTTTGTTTGTAGGAATCAATTCCAACTCCTATGCAGAATAACACCAATCCTTTCGAAAGTGTCCTTCTCAGTCCAAGCTCATATGAACTCAAGTGAATAGTAAAATCCAAAAAAAATAATTTTTTGATGACAAGCTTTCACAAATGTTCTCAATGTTTGCAAAGTTTTATCATGAAATGACATTTGTGGCGGTCGTGAAAAAAAATTGATACTTCAAAAATAATTATTTTTTTGAATGTTGATTTTGTTATTTTGCCACGACTTCCACCAATGGCATTCTATGATGAAACTTTGCAAGCTTTAAAATGTCACGAAAAATCATTTTTTTTATTTCATTCATTTTTTGGGGATTGCATTGTTCACCCAAACTGATGTGAGCTCGAGCTCAGTTAATATGTGACCCAATCCTTCACATTTCAAAGTAAAAAAATATTACCCTAGATTTAATGAAAATTTTCTTATCATATGAATTAAATGACTTCTTTTTACTTGTAGGTAATGAGGTACATGCCATCTCATTTTCTATGGCTTTTCTATTCAGGAAATGAGACACATGTCATCTCACTTTCTATGGTTGTTCTATTCCCACGATATTCCTATTCTATGAATTAGAGGACACTAAAGGATTTAGTTTGTTTGCTTGCATTGTCGAAAAAATAAAGAATTCTTCCAAAAAGGTTTGAGCGATTGATAAAATTTCTATGAAATATAGCACAAAGGTATCTAAGGGAAAAATCATATAAGAATTAATCCTACAACCAACGTAGGGAAAACAATAATGCTAGACCTACAAAGAATCTACAAACGTTTACCTAACTTTACAAACTATAATTCTCTCCTCCTAATTCAATTGGGGGTGGACCCTTCCTTTTTTTTATAGTACAATCGAAGTCGCTCACATAGACGAGAATACGTTAATCCCTATAAACGCACGCGCACACACCTATCTTTATAAGCACCTTCGAGAGACTAAGCCGGCATAGCATCTTGAGATTGATGTGTCACCACAGGCACCTCGTAGTTGACATGAATGAGTTCCTATTCCTACGTAGGATAGGATCCAATTCTTCACATTTTGAAGAGAAAAAAAATATTAGCCTAGACTTAATAGAAAAATTCTTATCTTATGCATCAAATGTCATCTTTTTTTCTATTGGAATTGATATGCATGTCATCTCATTTCCTATGAAGCTCCTATTTTTATAATACCTGTCCTATGAACCAAAGGAGACCCTAAAATGTGAAGAATTGATTTTTATCCCACATAAAAATAGAAATCCATTCCTACAAACCAAAGGGCTTCAAAGAAATTATTCGTGTAAAGTTTCTATCATTTAAAATTCCTACAAAATCACCATGAACGTAAGGAGGCCTAAAGGTGCAACGTTTCGCCATTCCAAACTAGGATCATTCAAAACCAAAAAGGTAGAATTGATCACGATGTTTTAACCAATGTTTCGCCATCCCAAACTAGGAACGTTTCAAAACCAATAGTCCGCGGAAGGCTTTTCCGGTGAGAGAGAATCAAACAACACAATCTATTAGGCATGGTAGGCGCCCACCACGGTCGCTTCTCCGGGACGCAGCCGTGCGTGCGCAACGCCGCAGCCACAGAGTTACGTTAGCGATCCGGCCGGTGCCGCCGTTTCGGTCATCAATCAGCGAGGAATCATCCGTTTCTATCACGACCGGAGAGGTTTGGGTTAGGTGCATCCGGGCCTGCCCCGGTCGACGTCACACAATTAACCTGCGCATATATCTTATTAATTCCCTCGTTAATCATGGAAGCTAGCTAGGGCCGTGACGAGTGCGGCGCCCATGCCGTCGTACTACATGCACGCACCTCGTAGTTATCGCGGCAGGACTGAACAGGCATACGACGTGACGGGGCTCTGCCGGGAGCAAGCAACGCCTTGATGGGTCGAAAGCTATGGGCAGCGCCTAATTTAGCACGGTCGTCACGTCTCGGTCTCAGGCGTACAGCCGCAACCAACTTCGTTGACTCTCCAACACACGATTCCAAATAGATGTTCGCTTGGTCTGGATTCGGTCCATTTGGGGCGGCAAAATGGACCCTTATGTCCGGTTTGGACCGTCCGTAATTAGACACCCAACACGCGGCCACATCCCAAAACCTATGCGGGTTGGACTAAAAAATACACCCAGAAAAGACATCCAAAAATAAAAAAAAGGCATTGCAAAATAGCTTAAAACATACTTCCTCTGTTAGTGGTCTAAATACTTTTATAATAGTTTACAGAGGAAGTACATAACTTAATTAAAATGTCCACCACAATCACGGCCACGCACAATACTTAAGATGAAGATAATGCGGTCGCCCCACGAGCCATGAAAGTAGTCGCTGCCGATGCCGTCGCCGTTGAAGCCGTCCCCGCCGCCATCTTTAGGCACCACCATCCTCGTCGTCGCTCGTTAGGTCGATGTAGGGTGGGGCGTCCAGAGGTGGGGCGGCGGCACCCAGAATGGCCCGGGTGCGTGCTGCGCAGGCTGCGGCGCGGTGGTGGTGGTGACCACGGCGCCCATGCATACTCCTCCATGGCCTCCTCCTTCACCTCCATCTTCACCTTCTGCTTCACGTCTAGCTCTAGCACGTAGACATCTCCAGAGGCCGACAACTCGAGCATCTTCTGCAGGTCCTCCCATTCCTCCTCCTGGAGGCGCTTGTACTCCCGTTCGGAGTCCTCCATGACGGCCTGCACAAGCCGTTCATCCTCCTTGGCCGTCATGGCGGGAGGCTGTGGGGGCGGCGGTGACGGGGAAGGAGATGGCGTCGGCGTCAGGCCGTGCACCCGCGTGCGATCACGCGCTCTGGGCGGGCTTGGTGCTTGCACACGAGGCATAGGGGGCGGGCTACAACCACGGTTGGCAAAAAGGTTTGCGGACGCATGTCATGCTCGTCCTGGAATCATGTGTCCTAGAGGGGCGAGTCGACGTCGTACCTGCTGTCGGCGAGGTGTTGGCGCGGGATCCGAGCGAGACGACAGGTGATCTCCTGCAGGCGGGCACGACCGCTCCCCAAGACGAGGGGAATGGGCACCGATCCGGGCTCAGGTGCCACCCATTGGGAAGGTAGGCATCTGACTAGGGCAGCGGGGTGCCGGTCTCCCAGTACCGGCGGCATACGGCGACCTTCACGTACGGCTTGACGCATGGCGCGACCGCCGGAGGGAGGACGGAGAAAGACGCCGGCGAGGTGGAGTGGCTGGCCGCACTTCCAGACGAGGCGGACGACGACCCCGCTTCGTGGTCGTGCTTGCTCTTCTTGCCGGGGTGCCACTTCTAGAACCCCATGGCCGGCGGGAAGCGAGGTGAACAACGGCTAGGGTTTGGTGTCTTCGATGGAGGGGGCAATGATGAGGAAGTGAAAGTGGCTGTGGAAGTTCACGGCTTCGCCATGAAAAAGGACATGGCCGGGGACCGTCTGGGTGGCTGACCTGCGGCTGCGGGTCCAACCATTTGTGCACATTGACTAGGGTCGATGGGAGGTGGTTGGACGGTCGGCATGTGGGCCCTGAGGTGGATGCCGAGACGCCGTGTGCCCGTTCATTCGTTGTCTGTGTGATCGCAGAGCTCTCTTAACTATGCGTCCGAATGAATCGAGCCGGATAAAAAACAGATACAATTTAAAAATGAGGATGCGCATTGAGCCAGCTCGTCTATCCGTTTGGGATCAAACATATAGACCCGAACGATTTGGGGTGATGTGATTGGAGTTGGCCTAACGCCCCGTGGCTGCTGCGGTGCTGCCGCTTTTGACGCCGCTTTTTCGTGTTTTGCCAATAGAACATCAGTGCATCGGCAGGATGGTGCGCAAAACAATCTTACGCGCAGCGCTTTGTTGCGATCTATCTTGATCAATCAAACTACTTAAAACTCGGTTCTGGACGCAAGCAATTTTTTTTTTACAAACACTGAGTACAATAAATATAATCATGAAGTCAAATACTCACACAACTTCTACTAACTAGAGCCAAAATGTTTGAATGGTGAGGAAATCACGCGCACGTAGGGCTGAAACTAAATTTGACCTCTTGTCAAAGGTTAAGTCCAACTCTGACCTCTTTGTGGAGGTGAGGTACAGCGTACTAAGATAAAATATGATCGCAAGTAAGTGACATTTTTTCTATAAAATAGCACAAACACAGACACACCCACCGTGCACATATTCATCCTATGAATGCACAGACACACTCCCTACATTTAGGAGCACTTTCGATAAACAGAGCTGTCAAATTTTGAAATTGATGAAGTTTACCATAGACGTATCATACTCCACGGGAATGTCACCGTTCATTATAAGAACATTATCGGAAAGCCTAAAATAAATCGAGGAAAATGCAGCAAGCGTATCAAGTCTAAGACTTCAACCCAGCCGGGCTGATCCAGCACAAGTAAACTTACCCTTTTTGCATAAAAAAATGCCCAGATTCAAGAAGTTTCAGAGATATAATTTTAAGCAATTTTTTTCTGTTGATCATAGACAAAATAATTAATTTTTATCGGTCACTCATACTAAGTTTCAAACATTGAAACTTAACATTTTTTTCAAAAGTTGTCAAAATATATTCAAAATGAATCTTATTTGAAAGCGTTGGTCGTGAGAAACCCAAATATGGAATATAATTTAGTTTTTTTGTTTAAAAGGTATAAAACATAAAAAAATGGAAGCCAAAATAAAAAGATGCCACCAGAGACCAGGGTCTGGAAGGAAAGGAATGCCAGGATCTTTGAACACAAAACAAGCAGCGTCGATCGAGTGCTCGATCTGATCAGGGATGACATTGCTGTGTGGAGAGCAGCTGGGTGTGTTTCGGACCTAGCAGCCTGATCTTCCAGGAAGGAGCTGCTCTTGCTTTTCCTTTTGTTTTCTGTAATAGCCCTTCCTTCGGCTCGGACAAGTACTTACAGCTCTAGATCGCCTAGACTGTGGTATGATTGTACTTTCACTCCTTTCTTATAAAATGCGGCCGCTGGCCCTTCGAGAGACTTGAGTGCCCCTGCAGTTGTGTGCCGTAAATCCTCGTCCCAAGAAAACTAACCATTTGAACTACCCTCGGTTCGAAAGAAGCGACAAATTCGGCAAACAAGATCTGAAAATGCAAATCTATGTTTAGTACACACATACATCAGGAATCCATCACCCAATGAAATTTAACAACTGGATGCCTGTGTTGGTCATTAGAAATTTGATGGTAATATTATTTTGTGTGAGAAACATTCAGTCTATTCGTCCACAATCATAACAGTACAAAGAACAATAGAGGTAATAAAAATTACAACCATGTACGTGAACCATCTAGCGACGACTACAAGCACTGAAGGGAGTCGAAGGTGCGTCTCCATCATCGCCCCTCCGTCACTGGAGCTGGGCAAACCTTATTGTAGTAGACAGTCGGGAAGTCGTTGTGCTAAGGCCCCATAGGACAAACGCACCAGAGCAGTAACCACCACTGATGAAGAAAGTTGTATATCAGAAGGATCAAACCTGTAAACACTCAAACAAAGACGAACGAAGACCGGATCCAAACAAATCCAAAGACCAACACCGACAGAATCCCGCAAGATCCGACGGAAGACACACCTCCACACACCATCTGACGATGCTAGATGCACTATCGGGACGAGTATAGCACGTGGGAGACATTATTTCTACTAAGGGACATCGCCGCTGCCACACAGTCCCAACCAAGCCGTTGAATCTAACAAGAACTAGAACGGGGCCCCTCCCGCCGGAGGGGGGGGGGGGGCGGATCCTCCGCATCTCCATGGCTCAGAGGCCACCGGTGATGGGGCGCACTGGCAGCGGTACCGATGGGAGGAGAAAGGGTTTTTCTTGTGGAGGAGAAAAGAGATACGCAAACAAGCAAATCTGATGATAATCTAAACGGTCACAAAATAATTGCATTGGTTCTGACTTTGTTTTCTTTCAACGTGGTTTTATATAAAGATTTCCTTCTTGTTACTGAGAGCTGCCTTTGGCTCTAGGGGTCCATGTAGCTTGATTTTCTTTTTGAAAAAACTTGAAAAGTAATGTTTATCAGTTCAAGAAAAGAAAAACCACACATGTAGATTTGCTATATATACTTGTGTAATCAATTAATATTTTTCTTTGTGAGCTACAAAAGATGACACTTGGATCCATAATAGAAATAGTATTTCCTGATGCACATACCTGTCCTTTTTGTGTAGCCCGTGCATAAACATATTCATTGGGTGAAATTCCACATGTGTGTAATGAGCATCTATTACTGGTGAATAAAATAGATTCATACGAAATTCAGAACTATTTTTTTTTCAAAATCGTAAAGAGCTTTATGGAGCTCGTGTTCAGTTTGTGCTTCCCATAATTTTCTTTATATTTTTCCTGACCATTCAATGCAAAAATTAAGTACACACGGAACGACCAAATATCTATTGTTAGGATGACATGAGCACTGCCAACTCTATTAGAAGAAATAAAATTATGATGCTTATTTCTATGGGAGGAAGGAGGATTAAACCTTATTTTGTGAGGCATTTAGGCCATTTTACAAATAATTAGTTTAGGTGCATTTTCTCTTATTTCCATATGGGTCAATCGTCATATCATTTAAGTTAGCATGTGTAAGTTTCTACTTGATATCTGAATGCATAGTATTTTAGGAATTATGTAGAACTTAGAAATATGATTATTATTATTTTTGGCTAAGTTTCGAAAGTGAGTACTTCCTCCGTTCCAAAACAAGTGAAGCTTTAGGATTTTCCCAAAATAAACTTCTTAAAATCGACCAAGTCTAAAGAAAAATTGCTAAGATCCATGATCATTTTGGTGTTTTTTTCATTTATATTCAGTAATTTAAAACTGAAACTATTTTCTCAGTCCTCGAATGGATTGACACTTAACAAATGGAACCAGCGAAACAATGGCAACCCAAAATAATACGAGACACCAGTTACAATTTGCGCGCATGAACAAGGAATATCACGCACATTGAGGGCATCTCCAACGCGGATCACCAAAACGCCCGCAAATATCGTGACTATTGTCCGGGCACTTTTATCAATCCAACGGGGATCATCAAATGGGTCAGAACGGTCCGAATGTCTAGAACCCCATAGACGTTTTCCACGTGTCTCTGACATCCCGGACCCACCGCAAAATCCCACCTGGTGCTCACATTGTTTCACAATACTCCATCCTCCTCCGCTCACGGGGGCCCTATCTGCCGCTGTATTCCCTTGGGTGCCGACCTAGCTTTGCTGGAGCTCCCCCGCTCAACCCACACGTATGCCTGCCTAGGCCTACGTCACCATCACATTATGTCGAATCCAGCCGCCGCCAAGGTACCCTCGGCCCCTACCGACGCCGTCCATGGCGGACACCGCACATGACAACTGTTCGGTAAAATTCCATAGAGAAATTTCAGGGCATTCTCATTTTTTGCTTTGAAGAAAACACCATGAAGACAAGGGGTACTTCTAAGACGAATTCATGGATTCGTGTTACTCGGATGAGGAAGATGAGGATTAATTGGAGGTGATGATGGCGATTCGTGAAGAAACAGTATGCGAAGGAGCATGTTCTCAACTTCAAGGGTTCAATGTTGGGACATCGAGTATTGAGTTGGCGTCCAACATACAAGCATGTTGATCTCTATGAGGACTAATTTACCCCCAATGTTTAGGACGTGTTTATAGTTTTTTTTCTTGTTTCATCCTATAATTATAGGACCTGATATCCACCACACGTGTGGTGGTAAGGCACATGGACCGACGCTCCCCTCACTATACATCGTGCCACGTCTTCGCATGCATGCACAAGTGATGGAACTGATGATCTCACCAGGAATCTTTTGAGTTTCAGTTTTCATTTTTTTATTTCTTAAATGAAAAATCTGATTAAAAAACCGATTTCACCAGTAAATCCGCCGCGACGAGATCTTCGAAACTAGATACCATATCAACATGATTCGATGACTTTTTCTGTTAAAAGTTGCCATGTCTATTGCACATAAATTGCCATGATGTTTATACTGAAGTTGTCATGATATCTCTCAACTACTTTTTCTTCTATGTTTAAAATAAATTTTGACATGTTACAAAAAAGGAAATTAAGAAACTAAACTTGCCATGATGAATTACTAAAGTATGCCATGATCCATGAAATAATTTTGACATGGTTCATAATTAAAAAGAAACCCGTCGTCAATTTCTTTAAAAATGCATGGCCAATGACTCAAATTTGCCATGAACCAGTAACTAAAATTGTCATGATGAATTACTTAAATTTGCCATGATACACCCACTAAAATTTGATATGGTTCATACAAAAAATAATTTCCATGATAAAAAAAAACTAGAATTGCAATGGTCAAAATACTTAAATTGCCATGATATATAAAGTAAATTTGCGAGGATGAATTACTAAATATTTCCATGACCCATGACCTAAATTTGTCGTGCTTAATTACTAAAAAATTTCATGGTCAATTAATAAAATTTTCCGTGAAAAGTAGCTGAAATACAATACTAACTTTAAATTTAGAAGAAAAAAATAGATGAAACATATCATGACAACTTTAGTGTAAACACTATGCCAACTTCAGTGTAACATCATGGCAACTTCTGGCCGAAAAAGTCATCAAAACATATCAATATGGGATCTAGTTTTGAAGATCTTGTCGAGACGGATTTAATGATGAAAACAAATTTTTTATCAGAACTTTTATTTAAGAGATAAAACATTTTTAAGGTCTGAAAACCCAAAAAGATTTCCCTGATGTCATTTGTTTGATGTGGCAAAATGGATGGTAATTGAGGCGTTTGGACTACGCTGCTTCGTGCCACACGTGTGGTAGTTATTATTTGGGTAATTATATTATTTTGGCATGGTTTTGGCATCAACTTTTATTATTTTTCTAAACTAACCTATTAATTTAGTTGCCAGTGCTAGCTATTGTTTTCTCATGTTTTTTTACTTTTCAGGAAAATTAGTTTTACGAAGCCCACAAAATCCCTAAAAAATCCAGAAATTCTTTTTCATCAGGAAGCTTTCAAAGGCACCTAACCCCACATGGGGAGCCACGCGGCCAGGGGGTCCCAGCGTGGGCCCTAGAGGCGGCTCATCCACGACCTCTTTCTTTGGATGCCTTTATATCCCACCCTGCAAATGCAATCTTTTATGGAGTGATGAATTGTCACTTTATGACCAGATCTATATATGTGATTCATATGAGTTCTTTATTGAATAATTTATATACATATGGGGGCAGTTTGGATTGGATCCCAAAGTCGCCATGCCAAAAAATTGGTCTTTGACTGAGTGGTCGCTATCCGTGTGGATGGACGCCGATTCTTTGGCGTGCCCAAGCTAGCTGCACTTCTTAGTTCAATTCCACGCCAATACTTTGTTTTATTTTAGGGATTTTTACATTTGCGCCCCTGGTTCCTTATGTTGGAAATATGTCCTAGAGGCAATAATAAAATGGTTATTATTATATTTCTTTGTTCATGATAATTGTCTATTGTTCATGCTATAATTGTATTAACCGAAAACCACAATACATGTGTGAATGCATAGACCACAACATGTCCCTAGTGAGCCTCTAGTTGACTAACTCGTTGATCAATAGATGGTTGTGGTTTCCTGACCATGGACATTGGATGTCATTGATAACAGGATCACATTATTAGGAGAATGATGTGATGGACAAGACCCAATCCTAAGAAAAACACAAGATCATGTAGCTCGTTTGCTAGAGCTTTTCTAATGTCAAGTATCATTTCCTTAGACCATGAGGTTGTGCAACTCCTGGATGCCGTAGGAATGCTTTGGGTGTATCAAACATCACAACGTAACTGGGTGACCATAAAGGTGCACTACAGGTATCTCCGAAAGTGTTCGTTGGGTTGGCATGAATTGAGACTGGGATTTATCACTCCGTATGATGGAGAGGTATCTTTGGGCCCACTCGGTAATGCTTGATCATAATGAGTTCAATGTGACTAAGGAGTTAGTCACGGGATCATGTGTTACGGAATGAGTAAAGAAACTTGCCGTTGACGAGATTGAACAAGGTATGGGGATACCGACGATCGAATCTCAGGCAAGTAACATAGCGATGGACAAAGGGAATTGTTTACGGTGTTGATTGAATCCCCGACATCATGGTTCGTCCGATGAGATCATCGTGGAACATGTGGGAGCCAATATGGTTATCCAGATCCCGCTATTGGTTATTGGCCGGAGAGGTGTCTCGGTCATGTCTGCATGGTTCCCGAACCCGTAGGGTCTACACACTTAAGGTTCGGTGACGCTAGAGTTGTAATGGGAATTGTATGTGGTTACCGAAAGTTTTTCGGAGTCCCGGATGAGATCCCGGACATCACGAGGAGTTTCGGAATGGTCCAGAGGTGAAGATTTATATATGGGAAGTCCAGTTCCAGTCATCGGAAGGTTTCGGGGGTTATCGATATTGTACCGGGACCACCGAAAGGTGTCCGGGGGTCCATCGGGTAGGGCCACCTGCCCCGGAGGGCTTAGTGGTCTGAATATGGGTGGGGACCAGCCCAGTGCGCCCCCCAAAGGGCCCAAGATGCCTAGGGTTGGAAACCCTGAGGGGTGGGGCGCCTCCCACCTTCTTGGGGGCAAGTCTCCCCCCTTGGCCGCCGCCCCCCTCTAGATGCATCTAAGGGGGGCGGGCCCCTCTCCCCTCCCCCTATATATAGTGAGGGGGTGGGAGGGTCCCCTTCCCCTGGAGCAGCCCTCCCCTCCTCCAACTCCTCCTCCTCCGTTGAGCTTGGCGAAGCTCTGTCAGAAAACCACGAGCTCCACCACCACGCCGTCGTGCTGCCGGAGTTCTCCCTCAACTTCTCCTCTCCCCTTGCTGGATCAAGAAGGAGGAGACGTTCCCGGGCTGTACGTGTGTTGAACGTGGAGACGTCGTCCGTTCGACGCTTGGATCGGATCTTCCGCAATTTGAATTGCCACGAGTACGACTTCATAAACCGCATTATTGTAACGCTTCTGCTTAGCGATCATCAAGGGTATGAAGATGCACTCCCTCTCTCTTGTTGCTAGCATCTCCTAGATTGATCTTGATGACACATAGGAATTTTTTAATTATTACTACATTCCCCAACAGTGGCATCACGAGCTAGGTCTATCCGTAGAATCTATACACGAGTAGAACACAAGTAGTTATGGGCGATGATTTGGTCAATTTGCTTGTCGTTACTAGTCCTATCTTGATTCAGCGGCATTGTGGGATGAAGCGGCCTGGACCGACCTTACACGTACGCTTACATGAGACAGGTTCCACCGACTGACATGCACTTGTTGCATAAGGTGGCTAATGGGTGTCTGTCTCTCCCACTTTAGTCGGATCGGGTTCGATGAAGAGGGTCCTTATGAAGGGTAAATAGAAATTGGCATATCACTGTTGTGGCTTTCGCGTAGGTAAGAAACGTTCTTGCTAGAAACCCATAGCAGACACGTAAACCATGCAACAACAATTAGAGGACGTCTAACTTGTTTTTGCAGGGTATGCTATGTGATGTGATATGGCCAAAATGATGTGATGAATTATATATGTGATGTATGAGATTGATCATGTTCTTGTAATAGGAATCACGACTTGCATGTCGATGAGTATGACAACCGGCAGGAGCCATAGGAGTTGTCTTAATTTATTGTATGACCCACGAGTCAATAAAACACCATGTAATTACTTTACTTTATTGCTAACTATTAGCCATAGTAGTAGAAGTAATAGTTGGTGAGACAACTTCATGAAGACACGATGATGGAGACCATGGTGTCATGCCAGTGATGATGGTGATCATGCCACGCCTCGAAGATGGAGATCAAAAGCGCAAGATGATATTGGCCATATCATGTCACTTTATGATTTGCATGTGATGTTTATCATGTTTATTTCTTATTTGCTTAGAACGACGGTAACATAAATAAGATGATCCCTCACTAAAATTTCAAGAAATGTGTTCCCCCTGAGTGTGCACCATTGCGAAGGTTAATTGTTTCGAAGCACCACGTGATGACCAGGTGTGATAGATTCTAACATTCGCATACAACGGGTGTAAGCCAGATTTACACATGCGAAATACTTAGGTCGACTTGACGAGCCTAGCATGAACAGACATGGCCTCGGAGCACGAGAGACCGAAAGGTCGAACATGAGTCGTATAGTAGATGCGATCAACATGGAGATATTCACCATTGATGACTAGTCCGTATCACATGATGATCGGACACGGCCTATTCGATTTGGATCATGTATCACTTAGACGACGAGTGGGGTTTCTATCTGAGTGGGAGTTCATTAAATAATTTGATTAGATGAACTTAATTATCATGAACTTAGTCTAAAATTGTCTTTACAATATGTCTTGTAGATCCAATGGCCCACGTTAATGTTGCCCTCAACTTCAACGCGTTCATAGAGAAAACCAAGCTGAAAGACGATGGTGTAAGTGCATCTAGTGCCCCTTAGTGATTTTGGTGTATTGAAGACTCATAGGTTAAGGGACTAATGCGTGTGTGAGTGTACACAGGTCGATAAGTCTATGAGGAGTTTGATATTTACAGGAAAAGTCGACCCCTAAAAATGGAATATCTTCGACTGAAGATTTTGGTATTTCTGAAGACTTTCATGAAGACTTTGAAAGTGAAGAAATTGTTGTGTCCGTGAAGACTTGATATTCATGCGAGAAATATGAAGCTTGAAGACTTTCGTTTTCATAGTTTTGTTTTTCTCTTTCTTGAGTCATAGGAAACACCGTACTATTAAAGGGGGTCGAGGAAATACTAAGGAAAAATTTCCATGTGATGCTCAACTCAAATCCTACACCTACCAATCCCTTCGAGTGAAGCCATTGGAAATCTCGTACAGTTCAGTCAATTTCTTTAGTGACAGAGACAAAGTTCTTATGGTCTCTGAGGAATTTGTCCTGACTGAGGAGTTAGGAATTCGCGAGTGCGGATTGCCTACACAATGAGGAACATGATAGCCCTGAGGATTTTGCTACTCAAAATTCCAACCGTTGTTGTGCTATGCGCCAGCTGTCCCAAAATATCTATCCACCTAACGGTCATATCATTGAAGGGCATTTATGTCTTATCATGTCGGGCTGCTCCCTAGGCTATAAATAGCCACCCCCTACAACCACTAGCTGGTTGGCTGCTCCGAGAGAAACCGACACTTGTCATTTGAGAGCAACCCATCCTCCGAGGACTTTGAGCAAAAATCATCAAGTGAGGAAAAACCAAAAACCCAAAACCCAAACACCTACAAACCCCAAGTGATTGAGCATCACTGAAGAGATTGATCCTGAGTGGATCCGACGCTTGTTACCTTTGAAGACTGTGCTTCTTCCAGATGGTTAGGCATCATGGTCTAGAGCATCCAAGAGGAATAGTGGATCACCGAGTGACCAAGTTTGTGAAGGTTTGGAAGTCACCTGAAGACTTACCACGAGTGATTGGACGAGGTCTGTGTGACCTTAGTTCAAGGAGAATACGGTGAGGACTGGGTGTCTTGGACTAAGTGTCCTTGACTGGGTGTCCGGGACTGTGTGTCCTCGAGTTTAAATACTCAGCCGCTCCAACCAGACGTACAACTGAGACAGCAGTTGGAACTGGTCTACCAAATCATTGTCTTCACCGAGCTTACTAGTTTTATTTCCTCAACTCTTTCATTTCCTCATAACTGTGCTGTATGTTTGTTCATATATGTGTTTGAAGACTTTGACTGAAGACTTTCTCAATTTCCTCAGTTCAATTTCTTCAGTCTGTTTGTCTTCATCCTGTGTTATCCTGTGATTATGCTTCCTGCACTCCGTGCCTGTCTTCATTTCATCATGATGACTATGCTTGTATTCTGTTATGTTTACTTTTGAGTACTTATTCCGCTGCTAGTAGTTCTTCGCTAAGGAATTTCCTCACCAACAAATTCCTCAGTGAAGAATTTCATAAAAATCGCCTATTCACCCCCTCTAGTCGATATAACGCACTTTCAATTGGTATCAGAGCAAGGTACTCCCTTGTTCTGTGTGATTTTGGTTTAACCGCCTGGAGTTTTAGTTATGTCGACCGCAGGTATGATCAAGGTCTCTGCTGGGTGTCCTACCTTCGATGGGACGGACTACCCCTACTGGAAGAATAAGATGCGAATGCATCTTGAAGCAATTGATAACGATCTCTGGTATGTTGTAGAAAATGGTGTTCCCTCAGTCACACCTTCTCTGAATGCTGCCGATGTGAAGAGATTCAAGCAACTCGACTCTCAAGCGAAGAATATCATATGTGGCCATCTGAGCAAAGGACAGTATGGCAGAGTGAGTGCTTTGGAAACAATGAAGCTTATCTGGGACAGGTTGTCCAAAGTGAATGAAGGAGTCTCAACTCAGCGTGACTCTCGAGTTGATGTTCTTCGCAATCTCTTCAACCGCTTCAAAAGACTCGACAATGAAAATGTTCAACAAACCTTCGATCGCCTCACTGACATCTCAAATGAGCTTCAAGCACTTGGTGCCACTGACATCACCGACCATGAGGTGGTGAAGAAATTGCTGAGATTGCTTGATTCCTCATTTGACACTCTGGCATTGATGATACAAGAACGTGATGATTACAAGTCACTTGATCCCGTTGATATTCTCGAGAGGCTAAATACTCATGAGTTCCAACTTGCTGAAAAGAGAGATCTCTATGGTTCAAGCTATGGCAGAACACGTGCACTGAAGGCCAAGGCAGTATCTGAGTCCGAAGATGAAGACTCTGGTAGCAGCCTTGGTGATCCTGAAGAACTGAGCCATGATCTGGCTCTGCTCGTGAAGAAGTTCCAAAAGTTCTCAAGACGTGGTCGCCTTGGAAGATCCTCAAGGAGCAATGATTCCTCATCCAGTGACTACAAGAAGAGGCTCTGTCACAAGTGCAAAAAACCTGGACATTTCATTCAAGATTGTCCTCAGTGGGAAAAGGAATCAAAGAAGAAGAAATACAAGGATTACAGTTCTGATGATGCAAAGAAAAAGAAGAAATCCACAAAATCCTCATCATCAAAATCCTCAAAGCCTTCATATCACAAGAAGAGCAGCTCCAAGAAGGCCAGAGCATTCATTGGCAAGGAAATGGACTCTAAGGCTGAATCTGAAGAAAATGAGGAAGAGGAGTCATCTGAGGAGTCTGAATCCGGAGTGGCGAGCCTAGCTCTCGCTACTGCATTCGTCAGCAAGTCTATCTTCAACACTGAAGAAAATGACCTCACCAACAAGGCTGATGAAGGCGATGATGACTACGCTCCCACCTATTGCTTCATGGCAAAGGGTGCCAAGGTACTCAAATATACCTCCTCTGAATCAAGTGAGAATGAATCTGATGAAAACCTTAAGCTCAGCTATTCTAAACTTGCTAAGATTGCTATAAAACAACAAAGGGCTTTAGAAAAGGTTCAAAACATGCTAAATAAAAGTGATGATATGTTGGGTGAAGAAATGGATCACACTGAAACTTTGAATGAAAATCTTCAGAGACTTCACTCCAAGCTTGACAAACTTCAAAGTCGTCATAACACTCTCTTATCGGATCATGAGAAGCTTTCTTATGAATTTCTTCAAAGAAAGCAAGATCTTGAGAAGCTAAGAGTGAGTTATGAAGATCTTTAGAAGGAGCGCGATTCATTACTTGCTCAACAAATCAACGCATCTCAGGAAGAATTTGTTCCTCCATGCTTGAAGTGCATTGAACGTGAATCTGCTAATTCTTCACCTGAATGTTCAAATGCTGCTAATGTTTCAAATTCTTCACATGCCTCTGCCATCACTAATTCCTCATCTGAGGACATTGCTAGTATCACTGACAATGCAGGGCTGAAGGAATTGTACACGACAGGCATGTACAAAAGCCTCAAAGGGCATCATGCTCTTTGTGATGTGCTTAAAAAGCAGATCCTCAACAGGAACCCTAGGAAAGAGGGTATCGCCTTTGAGAGGAAACTCAATGCTGATGATACATATTGGAAGCCTGAGCAGTACCCAAAACTACATGGGTTGCTGCAAAGGGATCTCCAGTTGATCCATCTAACTTATCTGGATTTGCATGTGAATTTCCTCATTCTGATGATGAGTCAATTGACTCCAACTATAAGCTATTCAAAAATCAGAATAGTGAAGTATTTGCTAGATATGTTGGCACTAACTGCAGGAACGGCTCCCCTATGCAGAAAATCTGGGTTCCCAAAAGATGCCTTGAAAATCTTCAGGTGAATGTCATCATGACGCCACCTGTGAAGAATAGGAACCCAGATCAAATTCCTCATATAGACCAAATTCCTCATATGGATCAAATTCCTCATATGAACATCATCATGCTAACCCGTCTGTTTCGCAGGGAAGATCTAAGGATTATGGATATGTGCATTATTCTTCAAATCATTATGTCCATAAGTCCTCATATGCTTACTCTAACCCATCTTATGTGAAACGAAATGGATTGGCTTCTATGCCATCCTTCTCGTATGGAGCTCGCAGAATGATGAACTCTTTGCCACCCCTTCAAATGTGGGTGGTGAAGAAAAAGAACCAATCTCTTCTGCAGGGTCAGGTCTCCAGACGCACGTAATCGTCTAAAGAATTTGCTGGAGACCTGAGCATGCCTGATAGGACGCAGGCTAATCATGAAGAAATGAACTTTCTTTTCTCACGTCCTCATATTGCTTTATCAGTTCTTTTACTTGATGAAATTGATCTGATGAATTGATGTCATATTCTTCACTGATGAAGTATATGAGTTTGTAAGCTGCACTAATTCATCTGCAGGATGATCAACCCAAAGCCTTGGGTCCTTGATAGTGGATGTACAAACCACATGACTGGTGACAAGAATCTATTGATGGGTGCTCCATTATCTCCGTCGCATGTGAAGCATATCATCTTTGCTGTGTAGCGACCAGACCTCAAACGGTCCAATCTCTGTGCTCCGATGTCATCCCTGGATCAGTAATGCTGACACCACACAGTACTTGAAGGATTTATAACAGAGTAGCAATCACACACTTAGTACATCGAGTGTCTCAATAGAGATCTTATTACAATAAATGTGGCTTAAGGCCATCTAATAATGATAACATCGGAAGGCTTGGAAGATAAGTGAGTCCATCAACTCCAACGGCATCACTGAGTATAGAACCACGACCTAAAACTCCTTAATCATCGTCTGAAAAGTCTTCAACATTAAGGTTGCAGCCCCGAAAACGGGTCAGCACATGGAATATGCTGGCAACGTAACACATAGAGAATAATGGAATGAAAAAGCTATAATATATGCATATTTGGCTGGTGGTAAGCTCTATGGTTACAGTTTTGCATAAAGCCAATTTTTCCCTACTGCAAAGGAATAAATTCATTTAACTATTATGGTGGTTGTTGAACATTGAGAATGGTTGACAGCATTCTCAATCCCAATTAAGTAACATCATTAACAAACCCATCAAATTAAATTTTATAGTAACATGCTGAGATTCACATGATAATCCAGGCACTAGATACTCAAGATGTCCATAACCGAGGACACGGCTAACCATGATTAGTTTATACACTCTGCAGAGGTTTGCGCACTTTTCCCCACAAGACTCGATCTCCTCCGTTGGATTTCTCGCACTACATGGTGTTTGAGAAATGGATGACCGAGACATAGTCTTTCAGAAGCGCTAGCACCTTACGATGGGTAGGACGTACCACCTACATCCCCTACATCTGCTAGTCTACCAGTGTAAGAGTTCGCACGACTTAGTCAACTATGCTAGAGCCCATAATAGCTTGTGGCTACACACGGAAGTTTCTAGCATGAATAATCTCATGATCCCTTTGAGCCTGGGTGGCGGTCCAAAAGAAAACAGGCAATCCTGGAATACCCAGGTGCCTCAATCCACCCAGATGTGTATTTAAGTTGCCACCTTAGATAAACCATTGATTTAAAAATCTCACATATGTCATGGATATCACTCACCCAATCCACGTCTACTAGCATAGCATAGCAATAATAAGCAAACGTAAAAGTAACTCCCAAAGGTTTGATAATAAACAGGTAATAGGTACTACCTCAACTACTTCCCAAACCCACAATTTAGTTAGATCCTAATCATGCAACGTGTAAGGATTGATCTAATGCAATAAAACTGGGTAGTAGAAGGTATGATCAAAGTGTTACTTGCCTTGCTGATGATCCGGGAAACCTAACGATTCGAAGTAGCAAGCGGCGCACTCTGGGTACTCTACCGCAAAAAAATAAGCATACAATAAGTACTCAACTAATGCACAGGTAAAACTCAAATAAGAGATCTAACCAGAAAGTTCAACTTAAGAACTCTGGTTGACAAAAAGAATCAAAATCGAACGAAGCAACAAAAGACAAACGGCAAAAGAAACAGGCTTTGTTTACTATTCTGGATCTAAGGCAATTTTTACAGAAGCAAAAACTTGTTTAAGTTGGTTAAACGGAAAGAGGGTTTCGAGATGAAACTCCAGGCGCTTGAATCGCCTGATTCCGATAAACGAGCGGGAAGTTATACTAAAACGAAATTCGGATCAGAAATCGCGATCAGAAAATCGCGGATTTAATCCGAGAAAAAGAAAAATGACGAACAGTTTAACAAACAAACGTTCGTTAACTGGATCTAAACGACGAACACGTTCGTTAAAATGAACGAACGAGCGAACGCTCGCTAATTAGCCTAAACCGTAAAAAAACCGTTCTAATAAAAAATGGATCTAAAAAAAACCGACGAAAACCGAACGGTTTTTCCGGGAAAACCGGCGGTGGGGTCGAGGTAAACATCGGGCGGCGGGACGGCGGCGGCGGGGTCCGGCGGGGCGGCGGCGGTGGGCGGCCGCGGGCGGCGGCATCGGCGGGGTCGGCGGTGGGTCGGGCGCTGGCGGCTAGGGTTTCGGCCTGGGTCGGCCGACGGTTTATAAAGGCTGGGTCTGGGGAGTCCGGGCCTAGCACGACCCGTAGGTCGGTTCAGACGTTTTTTTAATAATTCCGCGCAAAAAAACTAACGAAAGAAATACTAAACAGACTCCAAAAATACCGAAATAAATTTTCCCCGGCTTCTAAAATCAAGCCGCACAGGATGAACATTTATTTGGGGCCTAAATGCAATTTTGAAAAACGCACATTTTTTCTAAATTCAAATAAAATAGCAAATAAAACAAAATAAAATCTTGTTTGACTTTTTTATTAAATCCTCAATATTTCTTTATTTTGGGAAAGTCATTTTATTCCCTCTCTCATATTTTTGCAATAGAAATTATTGAAGATAAAATAAATAAAATCAAATTATCCTATTTTCAAAATTTGAGAATATGAAAATAACAAAATCCCCAACTCTCTCCGAGGGTCCTTGAGTTGCGAAAAATTTCTAGGATCAACCAAAATGCAATAAATATGATATGCAACGATGATCTTGTGTATAACATTCCAAATTGAAAATTTGGGATGTTACAAACCTACCCCCTTAAGATGAATCTCGCCCTCGAGATTCGGGTCCTTCAGCAATTCTTCCTCTCATTCCCAGGTGGCTTCATCCTCCGTGTGGTGGCTCCACTGAACCTTGCAAAACTTGATAACCTTGCTGCGGGTGACTCGACTGGCATACTCTAGAATCTTAACTGGTTTCTCCTCATAGGTCAAATCACTGTCCAACTGAATTGCTTCTAGTGGTATCGTATCTCTCAGCGGTATGTCAGTCATCTCTGAGTGGCACTTCTTCAACTGGGATACATGAAACACGTCGTGAACTCCTGACAGTCCTTTGGGTAATTCCAACTTGTAGGCTACTTCTCCCATACGTTTCAACACTTTGTATGGGCCTACAAAACGTGGCGCTAACTTTCCCTTAACTCCAAAGCGCTTAACTCCTCGAAGTGGTGATACTCGAAGATAGACTCGGTCTCCGACTTTGTAAACTGTCTCCTTGCATTTAGAATCTGCATAACTCTTTTGCCTGGATTGAGATACCTTCAGCCTATCGCGAATTAATTTCACTTTCTGTTCAGATTCCTTTATCAGATCTGGTCCAAACAACTGGCGATATCCAACTTCATCCCAGGACAATGGGGTCCTGCACCTCCTTCCGTACAAGGCTTCAAAAGGGGCCATCTTCAAACTAGATTGATAGCTGTTGTTGTAAGAGAATTCTACATACGGCAAATTCTCGTCCCAACTAGATCCGTAATCTAGCGCATAAGCTCTTAGCATAACCTCCAAGATCTGGTTGACTCTCTCAGTCTGTCCATCTGTCTGCAGGTGGAAAGCTGTGCTAAACTCTAGTCTGGTTCCCAAAGTCTCATGCAACTGATTCCAGAACTTTGAAGTAGACTGGGTTCCTCTATCCGATACAATGCTCCTTGGAACTCCATGCAGACATACGATCCTAGTCATGTATATCTTTGTTGGGGAATGTAGTAATTTCAAAAAATTTCCTACGCACACGCAAGATCATGGTGATGCATAGCAACGAGAGGGGAGAGTGTTGTCTACGTACCCTCGTAGACCGACAGTGGAAGCATTATGACAACGCAGTTGATGTAGTCGTATGTCTTCACGGCCCGACCGATCAAGCACCGAAACTACGACACCTCCGAGTTTTAGCACACGTTCAGCTCGATGACGATCCCCGGACTCC
Organism: Triticum aestivum; assembly: GCF_018294505.1. Taxonomy (NCBI): domain Eukaryota; kingdom Viridiplantae; phylum Streptophyta; class Magnoliopsida; order Poales; family Poaceae; genus Triticum; species Triticum aestivum. The sequence goes on from NC_057794.1 coordinate 480,659,865, forward strand.
GATCCAGCAAAGTATCAGGGAAGAGTTCCGTCAGCACGACGGCGTGGTGATGATCTTGATGTTCTACCGTCACAGGGCTTCACCTAAGCACCGCTACAATATTATCGAGGAGTATGGTGGAAGGGGGCACCGCACACGGCTAAGAAAACGATCACGAGGATCAATTTGTGTGTCTAGAGGTGCCCCCTGCCCCCGTATATAAAGGAGCAAGGGGGAGGCCGGCCGGCCCTTGGGCGCGCCAAGGAGGAGGAGTCCTCCTCCTAGTAGGAGTAGGACTCCCCTCTTTCCTACTCCTACTAGGAGGGGAAAAGGAAGGGGGAGAGGGAGAAGGAAAGGGGGGCGCCGCCCCCCCTCTCCTAGTCCAATTCGGACCAGAGGGGGAGGGGGCGCGTGGCCCACCCTGGCTGCCCCTCTCTCTCTCCACTAGGGCCCATAAGGTCCATTACTTCTCCCGGGGGGGGGGGGGTTCCGATAACCCTCCAGCACTCCGGTTTTCTCCAAAATCACCCGGAACACTTCCGGTGTCCGAATATAGCCGTCCAATATATCAATCTTTATGTCTCGACCATTTCGAGACTCCTCGTCATGTCCGTGATCATATCCGGGACTCCGAACAAACTTCAGTACATCAAAATATATAAACTCATAATGAAACTGTCATCGTAATGTTAAGCGTGCGGACCCTACGGGTTCGAGAACAATGTAGACATGACCGAGACATGTCTCCGGTGAATAACCAATAGCGTAACCTGGATGCTCATATTGGCTCCCACATATTCTACGAAGATCTTTATCGGTCAGACCGCATAACAACATACTTTGTTCCCTTTGTCATCGGTATGTTACTTGCCCGAGATTCGATCGTCGGTATCTCAATACCTAGTTCAATCTCGTTACCGGAAAGTCTCTTTACTCGTTTCGTAATACATCATCTCGCAACTAACTCATTAGTTGCAATGCTTGCAAGGCTTATGTGATGTGCATTACCGAGAGGGCCCAGAGATACCTCTCCGACAATCGGAGTGACAAATCCTAATCTCGAAATATGCCAACCCAACATGTACCTTTGGAGACACCTGTAGAGCTCCTTTATAATCACCCAGTTACGTTGTGACGTTTGGTAGCACACAAAGTATTCCTCTGGCAAATGGGAGTTGCATAATCTCATAGTCATAGGAACATGTATAAGTCATGAAGAAAGCAATAGCAACATACTAAACGATCGGGTGCTAAGCTAATGGAATGGGTCATGTCAATCACATCATTATCCTAATGATGTGATCCCGTTAATCAAATGACAACACATGTCTATGGTTAGGAAACATAACCATCTTCGATTAACGAGCTAGTTAAGTAGAGGCACACTAGTGACGTTTAGTTTGTCTATGTATTCAAACAAGTATTATGTTTCCGGATAATACAATTCTAGCATGAACAATAAACTTTATCATGATATAAGGAAATAAATAATAACTTTATTATTGCCTCTAGGGCATATTTCCTTCAATCTTTGCCAACTTTGCACTGGTATAGGTAGTCTTCACTGGAATGAAACGAGCTACCTTTGTCAAACGATCGATTACAACCCATATCGAGTCATAGCCTGAACGTGTTCTGGGCAATCCTGTAATAAAATCCATGCCTAGCTTATCCCACTTCCATTCGGGTATCGACAATGGTTGTAGCAATCCTGCTGGCTTCTGATGCTCTGCCTTCACTCTCTGACATACATCACAAACTCCTACGTACTCCGCAATATCCTTCTTTATTCCGGTCCACCAGAAAATATCCTTCAAATCCAAATACATCTTGGTATTTCCTGGGTGAATCGAATATGGTGAATCATGGGCCTCTTGAAGAATTAGCTTCCTAATCTCCGGATCATTTGGCACATAAACACGGTCTTCAAACCATAGGGTATCGTGCTCATCCTCACGAAATCCCTTAGCTTTTCCTTTGCTAATTTTCTCCTTAATAGAAGCAATCTCCTTGTCGGTCCTTTGGGCTTCTCTGATTTTATCCATCAATATAGACTGAATCTCCAATGCTGCTACATAGCCTCTCGGGACTATTTCTAAACATAACTCTTGAAGATTTTCGGCTAACTCCCTTGGTAAATCTCCCGTCATTAAGGTGTTGACGTGGCTCTTACAGCTTAATGCGTCAGCTACTACGTTAGCCTTTCCAGGGTGATAATGCAATTTCATATCATAATCCTTGATGAGCTCCAACCATCTCCTTTGTCTGAGATTCAACTCCTTCTGTGTGAAAATATACTTCAAACTCTTATGATCCGTATACACTTCGCAATGGTTTCCAATCAGAAAATATCTCCAAGTCTTCAGTGCATGCACTACGGCTGCTAACTCCAAATCATGCATAGCATAATTCAACTCATGAGGCTTAAGCTGTCGTGAGGCATATGAAACAACTCTCCCTTCCTGCATAAGCACTGCTCCAAGTCCTTGACGTGAAGCATCGCAATACACCTCATAATCCTTGGTCTGGTCTGGCAAAATCAACACTGGTGAAGTAACCAAACGTTTCTTCAACTCCTGAAAACTAGCCTCGCATTCCTCCGTCCATATGAACTTGGTATCCTTCTTCAACAACTCCGTCATAGGCTTCACGATCTTTGAGAAATTCTCAATAAACCTCCGGTAGTATCCTGCGAGTCCAAGAAAACTCTGGATCTCTCCCACGGTGGTTGGTGCTTCCCACTTGGTCATGGTATCAACTTTAGTGGGATCTACTGCTATACCTTCTCCGGATATAACGTGTCCGAGAAATCCAACTTCCCTCAACCAAAACTCACATTTGCTAAACTTGGCATATAATTGATGTTCTCTGAGCTTTCCAAGAACCAAACGCAATTGTTCCTTATGCTCCTCTTCATTCTTTGAGTAAACCAGGATATCATCAATGAACACTATGACGAACTTATCCAAGAACTCCATAAACACCTTGTTCATCATGTTCATAAAATATGCAGGTGCGTTAGTCAGACCAAATGACATAATGGTATACTCGTACAGCCCATACCTGGTGGTAAAAGCCGTCTTGGGTATATCCTGTTCCCGAATCTTCAACTGGTGGTATCCTGATCGCAGATCGATCTTGGAAAATACCTTAGCTCCTTGCAATCGATCAAACAGATCATTGATCATCGGTAGTGGGTATTTGTTCTTGATGGTTACTTCATTCAATCCTCGATAATCGACAACCATCCTTAACGATCCATCCTTCTTCTCTACTAGAAGTACTGGCAATCCCCAAGGTGAAGAACTTGGGCGAATATAACCTTTATCTAGTAACTCCTTAATTTTCTTCTTAATTTCCACCAAATCCTTTGCAGGCATCCTATATGGTCTCTTTGATATTGGCCCTGTGCCTAGCAATAGCTCAATCAAAAACTCAATATCTCTATCCGGTGGCATGCCTGGCAATTCTTCTGGAAATACTTTGGGGAAATCCTTCACTACTGGTACTTCCTTCCGCACAACTCCAGTTAAACAATTTATTTGAGTCCTCTTTGGCACATGTCGGGATACATACTTGATCCTTCTCCCTTCTAGGGTGGTAAGAAAAATTGACTTACTGGCACATTCAATATTCCCTTCATACTTTGATAACCAATCCATGCCTAATATCACATCCAATCCTTGGATTCCAATACTATTAGGTCCGAGGGAAAACATAGTTACCAATCCTTAATGGTAACCGATCACACCATAGACTAGCCATATATTCTGCTCCAGGCGAGGTTACTAACATGGGTGACCTAAGGGCTTGGGTTGGCAATTTATACTTATCCACAAATCCCCTTGATATGTATGAATGCGATGCACCAGTATCGAAAAGAACGAGTGCAGTAAATGACTTAACCAAAAACTTACCGATTACGGCATCCGGCTGCTCTTCAACCTCCTCCACATTAACGTGGTTCACATGTCCCCTGTTGAAAGGGTTCGGCTTCTTCCCAGAGCTTCCATTGCCATTTCCATTCTGCGATTTAGGACATTCATTGGCATAATGTCCGGTCTTCTGGCACTTAAAGCAAGTGACTTGACTCAGGTCTTTCTTGGCTGGGGTTGATGGGTTGGTGCGGTTCTGGCCGTTACTTCCTCCATTCCCATTACCATTCCTGGGGCCATTGTGATTGTGCGAGCTACCTCCTCCATGGGTATGCTGAAAATGTCCTCCCGGTCTAGGGGTAAATCGTGGCTTCTGCTGAGCTCCTGAATTGTACTTTCCTTGGGTATACTTCCTCTTGCGATTTTCAATTTGCTGCTGCTTCCCTTCAATCATAAGAGCATGATCTACCAATTCCTCGTAGTTGTTGAAGGTTGCTACCATCAACTGCATGCTCAACTCATCATTCAGTCCTTCCAGAAACTTCTCCTGCTTAGCGGCATCCGTAGCAACGTCATCCGGGGCATAACGTGCTAACTTACTAAATTCCTCCACATACTGGCCAACTGTCCGTCCTCCTTGGCGCGAGTTGCGAAACTCTCGCTTCTTCATGGCCATAGCTCCTGCTAAAACATGGGCAGTTTAAAAAGCCTGCTGAAACTGGTCCCATGTGATAGTATCGACAGGGAAAGTGGCTGTGAAATTCTCCCACCATGATGTTGCGGGTCCTTCAAGCTGATGTGCGGCAAACTTCACCTTCTCCGCATCAGTGCATCCTGCTGTGGTCAAGTCTCTAGCTGTCTTGCAGAGCCAATCATCTGCTACTATCGGCTCGGTGCTACTGGAAAACACCGGCGGATTCAGCCTAAGAAAACGGGCTAAGTGGTCAACAGGTGGTGGTGGTGGTGGTGGGTTGTTGTTGTTGTTCCCCTGATTCTGATTCTAGACTAGCAACTGCATCAATGTATTCTGCTGCTGGATCAACTGGGTGAGCTCCGGTGGAAAGGTAAATCCGGGGTCACGTCTCGGAGGCATCTGAGGGTTTAGAAAAGATGAGATTTAAGAATAGAGGGGGTCTAAAGAGAAAACACTACCCATATGCACATGAGGCAAAAGCAAACAATTCACTCATTCAATCAAACAAGGCATACAATCAATCTAACTATCGCAAAAGTGCTCGGACTACTATATTTACATGGTGGACTACTACTACTGATGAGGTGGTCTGCTAGAAATATTCTTCGGTTGCAGACTCCATGATATCTGCTCCAGCTTCATCAACATAGTCATCATCGCTATCATCTGGATCCGAGTCGGTGTCGTCGATGATGATGTAGTCTTCTGGGCGAATCTCCTTGGGTTCTTCGTCTTCTTCTACTGGTGTAGGGCCTCCCATAAATATTCCAATCTTCTTGATCAGATCGTCATTCTTCCCCACTAATATTTCGATTTCCTCTTCATAATCTTCACGTGTAGCCTTGAGTTCTTCCTCCAGTTCCTTGATTCTTGTCTTTGCCTTCTTCAGGTCTATCATGTCGGTGCACATCTGGTTCTCTTGACGTCAAATGTGCTGGTTTAACTCATGGATAAAAGCTGCAATTGATCTATCCTTTCTGGTGCTGATCATCTCCTAGTGCTCATCTCGGCGCCCACAAATCTGGTAGATAGTATCCTTGAGATCATTTCGGTAGACTTCTCCAATGCGTCCCATGGCGGTGTGAGCTGCCATGCTCTTTCCTAGACTCCAAGTTGGTGCATAAAAAGAAAACTCTATGGGCTCAGTGACTGGCATGAACGTCCTTCCTGGAACTTGAACTTGAATCATCCAGCGCTCTTCTTCAGGTAAAGTGGCATTGTAGGTTCCGGTGAAGCTTGGTACTCCTATGTTTAGATATCTAGTGACTTCCTTCAAGTGACGTCCAAAGGGTGTATCTTCATCCGGTTGCGTGAACTTGTTCCTTGCATCCGCCATCCTAAAGAGTAGAAAAGATGAGAGGTCAGAAGAGAAGAGAGTGAGTAGTGATCTAGGTCTTTAGCTTAGTGGTCTTGTCCTACAGTCAGCGTGTGCTCTGATACCATCTTGTAGCGACCAGACCTCAAACGGTCCAATCTCTGTGCTCCGGTGTCATCCCTGGATCAGTAATGCTGACACCAAACAGTACATGAAGGATTTATAACAGAGTAGCAATCACACACTTAGTACATCGAGTGTCTCAATAGAGATCTTATTACAATAAATGTGGCTTAAGGCCATCTAATAATGATAACAGCGGAAGGCTTGGAAGATAAGTGAGTCCATCAACTCCAACAGCATCACTGAGTATAGAACCACGACCTAAAACTCCTTAATCATCGTCTGAAAAGTCTGCAACATTAACGTTGCAGCCCGAAAACGGGTCAGCACATGGAATATGCTGGCAATGTAACACATAGAGAATAATGGAATGAAACAGCTATACTATATGCATATTTGGCTGGTGGTAAGCTCTATGGTTACAGTTTTGCATAAAGCAATTTTTTCCCTACTGCAAAGGAATAAATTTATTTAACTATTGTGGTGGTTGTTGAACATTGAGAATGGTTGACAACATTCTCAATCCTAATTAAGTAACATCATTAACAAACCCATCAACTTAAATTTTATAGTAACATGCTGAGATTCACATGATAATCCAGGTACTAGATACTCAAGATGTCCATAACCGGGGACACGGCTAACCATGATTAGTTTATACACTCTGCAGAGGTTTGCGCACTTTTCCCCACAAGACTTGATCTCCTCTGTTGGATTTCTCGCACTACATGGTGTTTGAGAAACGTATGATCGAGACATAGTCTTTCAGAAGCGCTAGCACCTTACGATGGGTAGACCGTACCACCTACATCCCCTACATCTGCTCGTCTACCACTGTAAGAGTTCGCACGACTTAGTCAACTATGCTAGAGCCCATAATAGCTTGTGGCTGCACACGGAAGTTTCTAGCATGAATAATCTCATGATCCCTTTGAGCATGGGTGGCGGTCCAAAAGAAAACAGGCAATCCTGGAATACCCAGGTACCTCAATCGACCCAGATGTGTATTTAAGTTGCCACCTTAGATAAACCATTGATTTAAAAATCTCACATCTGTCATGGATATCACTCACCCAATCCACGTCTACTAGCATAGCGTAGCAATAATAAGCAAACGTAGAAGTAACCCCCAAAGGTTTGATAATAAACAGGTAATAGGTACTACCTCAACTACTTCCCAAACCCACAATTTAATTAGATCCTAATCATGCAACGTGTAAGGATTGATCTAATGCAATAAAACTGGGTAGTAGAAGGTATGATCAAAGTGTTACTTGCCTTGTTGATGATCCGGGAAACCTAACGATTCGAAGAAGGAAGCGGCGCACTCCGGGTACTCTATCGCAAACAAACAAGCATACAATAAGTACTCAACTAATGCACAGGTAAAACTCAAATAAGAGATCTAACCAGAAAGTTTAACTTAAGAACTCCGGTTGACAAAAAGAATCAAAATCGAACGAAGCAACAAAAGACAAACGACAAAAGAAACATGCTTCGTTTACTATTCTGGATCTAAGGCAATTTTTACAGAAGCAAAAACTTGTTTAAGTTGGTTAAACGGAAAGAGGGTTTCGAGACGAAACTCCAGGCGCTTGAATTGTCTGATTCCGATAAACGAGCGGGAAGTTATACTAAAACGAAAATCGCGATTAGAAGATCACGGATTTAATCCAAGAAAAAGAAAAACGACGAACAGTTTAACGAATGAACGTTCGTTAACTGGATCTAAACGACGAACACGTTCGTTAAAACGGACGAACGAGCGAACGCTCGTAAAAAACCATTCTAATAAAAAAACAGATCTAAAAAAACCGACGAAAACCGAACGGTTTTTCGGGGAAAACCGGCGGCGGGGTCGAGATAAACCTCGGGCGGCGGGACGGCGGCGGCGGGGTTCGGCGGGGCGGCAGCGTCGGGCGGGGCGGCGGCGGTGGGCGGCGGTGGGCGGCGGCGGCGGCGTCGGCGGGGCGGCGGCGGTGGGGTCGGCGGCGGGGTCGGGCGCTGGTGGCTAGGGTTTCGGCCTGGGTGGGCCGGTGGTTTATAAATGCTGGGTCCGGGGAGTCCGGGCCTAGCACGGCCCGTAGGTCGGTTCGGACGTTTCTTTTAATAATTCCGCGCAGAAAAACTAATGAAAGAAATACTAAACGGACTCCAAAAATCCCGAAATAAAATTTCCCCGGCTTCTAAAATCAAGCCGCACAGGATGAACATTTATTTGGGGCCTAAATGCAATTTTGAAAACACGCATTTTTCCTAAATTTAAATGAAATAGAAAATAAAACCAAATAAAATCTTATTTGATTTTTTTATTAAATCCTCAATATTTCTTTATTTTGGGAAAGTCATTTTATTCCCTCTCTCATATTTTTGCAATAGAAATTATTGAAGCTAAAATAAATAAAATCAAATGATCCTATTTTCAAAATTTGAGACAACTCAAATGTGAAAATAACGAAATCCCCAACTCTCTCCGAGGGTCCTTGAGTTGCGAAAAATTTCTAGGATCAACCGAAATGCAATAAATATGATATGCACCAATGATCTAGTGTATAACATTCCAAATTGAAAATTTGGGATGTTAGATGCTGACAAAGGCAAAAGTCAGGTATTGGGTCTAGGTAAGGTTGCGATTACAAAGGATCGACACATGGACAAAGTCAAGCTTCTTGAGTCCTTAGGATACAACCTTATGTCTGTCTCAATGCTTTGTGATCTTGATATGGTTGTTGTCTTCGGCAAGTACCATTGTGTTGTGGTTATGGAAGCTGACAATTCCAAAGTCTTCGAAGGCTTTAGGAGAGGAGACCTGTATATTGTTGATTTCTCTACAGGACCACAACCATCCGTGTGCTTACTTGAAAAAGCTTCAGAAGGCTGGCTCTGGCATCGACGACTTGGTCATGCAGGCATGAGGAATTTGCACACGCTTGCGAAGAAGAAGCATGTCATTGGCATCGAGAATGTCAAATTCCTCAAGGATCACCTATGCGGAGCCTGTGAAGCTAGGAAGATGACCAAGGCCAAGCATCCAGCGAAGACTATCATGACCACCACTCGCCCATTTGAATTGCTTCACATGGAACTCTTTGGTCCTAATCATTATTCTGCTATCTCAAATGAAGCATCTCAATATGGCTTCGTTATTGTTGATGATTATTCTTGTTACACATGGGTACACCTTGTTACTTACAAACATGAAGTGCAGGAAGTCTTCAAACGATTTTCCTCGAGGGCTTCAACCAACTTTGGTGTGAAGATCAAGCACATCAGAAGTGACAATGGCACTGAGTTCAAGAATTCTGGTCTCGATGACTATCTTGATGAACTTGGTATCACTCATGAGTTATCTGCTCCTTACACTCCTCAGCAGAATGGTGTCGTGGAGCGCAAGAACAGGACTCTTGCTGAGATGGCTCGCACTATGCTTGATGAATACAAAACGCCTCGTCGTTTCTGGACTGAGGCAATTGATACAGCGTGCCACATCATCAACATAGTATATCTTCACAAATTCTTCAAAAAGACTGCCTATGAACTCCTCACTGATAAGAAACCCAATGTAAGTTATTTCAAAGTCTTCGGTGCTAAATGTTGGATTAGAGATCCTCCTCACAACTCAAAATTTGCACGGAAAACACATGAAGGTTTTATGCTTGGTTACGGAAAGGACTCGCACACCTACAGAGTCTTCAACAACGTTCTTCACAAAGTTGTTGAAACTGTAGATGTGTGGTTCGATGAAACTAATGACTCGCAAAGAGAGCACCTACCTACTGTGATAGATGAACCAGCACCTGAGGGAACTATCAAGTTCAAGGCTACCGAGGATGTCATTCCTACTGAAGAATCTGCTGAAGAATTCATTCCAGAACATGAAGAACATCAAGCTAATGCACCTGAAGAAAATGCTGAAGAAAATGGTGCTGAAGAAAACACTGATCAAATTCTTCAACGACAACCAGCTCATCCTCGCATTGCAAAAGAAGTGCAAGTTGAAAAGATCATCAATGACATCAAAGCGCCAGGTCCTCTCACACGCTCAAAAGCTTCACATTTGTCTAACTTTTGTGGGCAGTATGCTTTTGTCTCTATTACAGAGCCCACTAAGGTAGATGAAGCATTTCTGGAGCCTGAGTGGATTCAGGCCATGCAAGAAGAATTACATCAGTTTGAGCTTAACAATGTCTGGGAACTGGTCAAACGTCCAGATCCTCGCAAGCACAATATCATCGGCACAAAGTGGATCTACCGCAACAAGCAATATGAAAATGGCCTTGTGGTGAGGAATAAGGCATGGCTTGTAGCTTAAGGCTACACACAGGTGGAAGGAATTGATTTCGCTGAAACTTTTGCACCTGTTGCTAGACTTGAGGCTATTCGCATATTACTTGCTTATGCTAACCATCATGATATCAATCTATATCAAATGGATGTGATAAGTGCATTCCTCAATGGTAAGCTTGAGGAAGAAGTGTATGTTGCTCAACCCCCAGGTTTTAAAGATCCAAAGAATCCTGACAAAGTCTTCAGACTCAACAAGGCCCTCTATGGCCTCAAGCAGGCCCCATGGGCTTGGTATGATACTTTGAAGGAACTCTTCATGAAGAAAGGCTTCAAACCCGGTTCACTCGACCCTACTCTTTTCACTAAATCTTATGATGGTGAGTTGTTTGTGTGCCAAGTATATGTTGATGATATTATCTTTGGCTGTACTGACCAACGTTATAGTGATGAATTTGCCTATATGATGAGTGAAGAATATCAAATGTCTAGGATGGGAGAGTTGAAATTCTTCTTAGGTCTTCAAATTCGTCAACAACACAATGGCATATTCATATCTCAGGAGAAATACCTCAAGGATGTACTGAGGAAATTCATCATGCAAGATTGCAAAGGCGTCAAAATTCCTATGCCCACAAATGGCCATCTGTGCACTGTTGAAAATGGTATTGACTTCGATCATAAGGTATACCGCTCCATGATAGGTTCCTTATTATACTTATGTGCATCTAGGCCAGATATAATGCTTAGTGTTTGCATGTGTGCCCGATTTCAAGCTACACCGAAGGAATCACACCATAAGGCTGTGAAGCATATTCTTCGATATCTAGCTCACACACCAACACTTGGATTATGGTACCCCAAGGGCTCGGCTTTTGATCTTGTTGGATATTTTAACTCTGACTATGCTGGTGATCGTGTGGATCGCAAGTCAACATCTGGTACATGTCATTTCCTCGGACGATCTTTGGTCTGTTGGTCCTCGAAGAAACAGAACTGTGTATCACTATCTACTGCTGAAGCTGAGTACATTGCCGCTGGTTCTTGATGTGCCCAATTGCTATGGATGAAGCAAACTCTCAAGGACTACGGCGTCAACATGAAGAATGTACCTCTCTTCTGTGACAATGAGAGTGCCATCAAGATTGCTCACAACCCAGTTCAGCACTCGAAGACAAAGCACATTCAGATTCGTCATCATTTTCTTCGTGATCATGTGTTGAAGGGCGACATTTCTATTGAGGATGTGAAGACTGAAGAACAGCTAGCCGATATCTTCACAAAGCCCTTGGATGAGAAGAGATTTAGCAAGTTGCGATGTGAGCTAAATATCCTAGAATCTTCGAATGTTCTTTGAAAAGGACACTCATCCTAACACTTATGCAAAATTGATGACTTAGATGTGTAACACATGAAGAAACGTTTTTTTTCAATCAATAAAGAATAACACTCTTAGTGTGAAGAAATTAACGAAGAATTTGATTCTCAGAACCCTACGATAATTGTACGCGGTGTCTGAAATCATCATTCTCATACAGTGGGTCACGCCACCACCAAAAGTTGAAATTCCTCAAATTATTCATATTCTTCAACTTTGCATAGTCTTCACTGGTTCCGTCGTTTTTCTTCATTGGATATATATATATGAGTTTATCTCCTCTACAGCACTCACTTATTGCTATTTCTTCAAGTTGGTTTTCTGCTAAGTGAATGTGATCGGACCCTTCCCCTCTATGCTATACTTAACCCAATCTGTTCACAAATTCTTCATGTGCGTTCTATTTGAAACTCGTTCAAAATCTTCACTATGTCCTTGTCAGCTGAAGAAATTTTCGGTTTTTCCGCTCAAACCGTTCCGCATCCCTCGATACACTTATCCACTCACCCACGATCTAACACGATCTCCACCTCTCACTACGTGGGTGACACATGTCATGCGAATGAGAAGGGTCAGGGGCACGTTCGTCCAATTTCTTCGGGCGAGCAGTTTTTCACCATGGCTATAAATACCCCTCCTTCCCTTCCTCACTTCTTTTACTCCGCTCGACCTCTCTCTCCAGCTCGAGCTTCTCAAACCCTAGTGCCGCCGCTACTTCATCGCCGCCGGTGAGGAAGAGCTTCACTGCCTCGACCTCGTCGCCGACGTACTCGCGCCGACCACGGACATCTTCACTCCGCCGCCGCCGTAGCCGTCTTCCTCCGCCAAGTTAGGGCGTGGAAGATCTGCACAGACGAACTTCACATCTCCTCACTCCAGTTCGTCGGGTTCTTCATCCAGGGTAAATAAAAGTTACTTTTACTGCCCATGTTGATTCGAATGATTATCTACAAAATCTTCATAGGTGTTTTTCTTCATATCTTCACACACTAAACACCTCACAAGTCATCTATTCTTGATTCGTTTCTCTAAGCATCATTTTTCTTCAAGATTCCTCAATTGTGTGGATCTTTGATCTATACAACTCTGGAACCTAAGACAAAGAACGCTTAGTGAAAATCTTCAAGACTCATCTGGTCAAATTCCTCAAACCTGTTCATTTTGAAAAAACTTCTGAGAACGCATATGACCTCTCCAAATTCCTCGCAACTATACTCTGTTCACAGGTACACATGTCAGCTACTGAATCACTAGGTTCTCATCAACTTAACTCATTTGCAGCGTTCCTCAAAGAAAAGTTGCATACTTCTTCAGAGAATTCGATTGTTCAAATTCCTCAACTGAAGAAAATGGCTGATGGTAAAAGGCCACAGAAGGGAGGAAAGAGGCCTGAGGTAAATACAGTGTTTGAGATCCCTGATGACATATATGCTGGGTACTGCACACCTACTAAGGAAACCAAGAATGAGCGCAAAGTGCGCATTCATAAAATAGAGAGGAGATGGGCAAGAGAATGGAGGGAGTACAGATATGTCACTCCTAAATATATGAAGAAATTCACACTCAATCCTCCATGCCCAAGAGCTCCATTGGCACCTGGCCAAATTGCTGATCCCACCAGCCTCAAGCGAGGTGAGGACTATCGTAATGAATGGGCCAAGCGCCAAGCCAAGCTGGCTAAGCAAGCTAGAGAAGCAGTGAGGAAATTTAGTGAAGACTCTACTACTACTGCTGCTGCCTCTACAGAGGCCTTTGCTGTCAAGCCAAAGAAGGCTATGTCAAAGAAGCCTGCACGCAAGCCAAGTGCTTCACCAACAATGCCCTCAAGGCCAAGTTCCTCAGCAATGCCCTCACGGCCAGAATCATCAAAGCCCTCACGGCCAATTCCTCATGCTGCTCCTATTCCTCCAAAGTCCTCAGCTCCTCCGCCGAAGCCTTCAACTGTTCCGACCAAATCCTCAGCACCTATGCATCTCGCTTCGTGCCAAAGGACTACTGGCATCTTCATTGCCTCAGGTGTCTCAGCTAGTTCCTCAGCTGCACCAAGTTCCTCAGCTGGCCCCTCACTACTGAAGACAAAGGCCACTGCTGGACAAGGTCCACGCCCAAGTCCTCAAAAGAAGCAAGTCGCTTTCCAAGTGCCGTCTGATGAAGGCGAAGCTGATGATGATGAACTTGCATAAATCATCAGAGACAGGCAAGTCAGGGCCGCTAGAGCCAAAGGATCAGAGGTGCCACTGCTTTTGGATCCCAAGCTGACCCTCGATTACATTGATGATTGGCACAAGGACCCCAACACTCCCTTGCCTGACTTCAAGCTGACTCCTGGCCAAAGTCACATGCTGACCCACTTCATTCAAGAAGAAAAGTGAAAATTTGAGAAGGCCATGCAGATCAAGAAAGCGCAGTACAAGAAGGAGAAATTTCTGAAGAACAACGCTGTCACTATGACAACCGATGAACTTGTAAAAATCCAATCTGGAATCAAAATCCTCAGCGATGACTTCAAAGCCTACTATGCTGATTGGCAAGGAGCCAAAGTTAGATTAGTAAAGATAACTGAACAGTTCACTTCAAATGTTGCTGCCCCAACACAACAGGAAATTCCTCAGGCTGAAGCATCTGCTCAGCCGACTGAAGAACATGCCAGCACCACTGATGAAAATCAGGCTGCTGAAGAAAATGTGAGTTCCAAGGCTGATGACTGCACTCCAGCTGCTGAAGAAATTGCCAGGGCATCCACTTGTGGTGCGCCTGAAGAAACTGAAGAAATCGGGGCAACTGCATCAGTTGTGCCTGAAGAAAATCAACCAGATTCCTCAGCTACTCCTGCACCAACTTCAACTCCAACCCTTCCATCTGCATCAGATGTGAAGAAGACCAAGGCTGCAAAGCGTGCTACAGTGAAGAAAAGGAAAGCATCAGCTGCTTCAGATTCTTCAGCTCCGAAGAAAATGAAGCCTATGAAAAGTTCATTTGCACATCCGATTGATGATGTTCCCATCTCAACCAGGACATCAAAGGACCTTGTTCCTTTTGATGAAGAATATGTGATCCCCAGCGGATCTAATGAAGAAACTCATTCTGCTGCCTCGTCTGAACCATTGGATGAAGAAATTGAAGTGGATGCGATCCCTTCAACACCTATCATCTCCTCGCCTATGCCTCAGTTCACAGCTGAAGAGGCTGGCATTGAAGAAATGGAAGATGATGATGTGGACATTGGCTACTCCAAACCCATCATAAGTGATGAATTCTGGGAAAGTCAGCATCCAAAATCTCCAATGTTCACTCCTCTACATCAAATTCCTCAGTCCCCCCACACAAACTGTTCACATGGGCTCTGAAGAAACTCATCCCACTGCATCTGTCCATGAGGAAATACCAGCCACTAGCGCTGATGAAACTGCTGCTGCTGCACAACCAACTACGCAGACTGCCACTGAGGAGGAACCAGAAATTCCTCAGCTTGAAGAACCTGCGATTGAGATTCCTGAAGTCGTGATGCAACTCACTGACACTCCTCTGCCGAAGCCAAAGGATCCATTCTCACGCAAGCAAAAGTTCAAGGCTGATGATTTCTTCGGCGAGCACGTATTCTTCGAAGATTACAACCCATTTGACTCTGCTCACATTAGGAAGATGCGTTTCTGGACTGCTAGTCAAGCCAATTTCTATTCCTCAGTGCTGTTCAACAAGGAGAAGATTGTCTACCATGAGCATATTCCTCACGTGGATATGGAATCTCTGCCGTGCTTCGCACCAGTCCTCAATGTTCTTCACGATGCTGGGCTGCTCAACTTTTGCTCTGACATCTGCGATTGGAATGAGGAACTGATTCTTCAATTCTATGCAACGCTGCACATCACCGGAGATGCTGAAGATGTGAATTCATGGGTGCTGGAATGGATGTCTGAAAACACTCACTACACTGCACTAGCCTCTGAATTGCTTCGTGCTCTACCACTCAGTCCTCCCCTTGAAGAAGCTCGCTGCATCTACAGTGAACCTGAGCTCACACATCATTACATGCAGGTGCTGATGAAACCTTTGAAGCCAGGTCAAGCACCAAGAACCAAATTCCTCATGAAGGAATTCCTGTACGTGCCCAGAACTATCTATCGTATTCTTACGAGGACAATCAGTCCTATCAAAGGCCACGACTCATCTGATGAGGAAATTGTTGGCATCATGAAGAATCTGGTATTCAACATCGTTCATGGCATTCCTGTCAATTATCACGATTTCTTCATGAGGACTATGGCCAATGTTGCACTGTCTCCGTTTGAGATGAAGCCTTATGCACCTTGGATCATGAGATTCCTCAGGACAAGGTCTTCACTCAACTACAAAGCTGATTTCCATAATCATCTCAGCTACTTGCCCCCAATTAAAGTCCTCAAGCAGACATATTCCTCAGTTGATGGAAAGGGCAAGGCACCAGCTGTAATTGATGAAGGCATTCGTCCATTGAATGGTCAGTTTCGCAAAGCTGCATCTTATTCCACCAATGATGACTCTGCCACACATGACTCTGCTAATGCACCTAAGTCCACTCCTCAAGCCACTGCTCCACGCGTGATGACTGACCGTGAACTTCTGCTTAGTCTTCACCAGAAGGTGGATCAAAATCACAAATGGGTTAAGCGTTAGTTTGGTTCACATCTTCACAACATGACTGCCACACACTATGCAGTGAAGAAAAACCACTACTACCTCCATCAAGTCTTCGATCGCACCTGGGCAATCCTGTCACATCTGTATGGTGAAGAAGATCTGAAGAACATGGGTCTTAATGAAGATTTTGACTGGTCTGCACCTCCACCGAAGAAATTCAAGAAGGTCAAGGTTCCTTCTTTGGTGGCCAGCTCATATTCTTCATCGCGCGACACTGATGAACATGAAGATTTGGACGACACTGCGGTAGGCCCTACATCAACAAACGACCCCAACAACACAGGCGCTCCTTCATCAACATGATTATCTTCAGGGGCGTTAGTCCTCATTTTCGATCCTTTTGGTCATTCGATGACAAAGGGGGAGAAATATGATTTAGTCTTCAAGCGGGTCTACTATATGGGTGTTTTTTTGCTAAGTTACAACTCTCGTTCTTCTGAAACTTTATTGGATCGAGTTGTAATCTTAAACCCGATGGTGCTCTGATACTTTTGATGCACTGTGCTCTGATACTCTTGATGCACTATTCTGCATGCTTATTCCTTGTTAATATTATTGCACGCATGCTGAATTTCATCAGGCACCATATTTCATCATGCATTTCAAATTCTTCATATTATATGTTAAATGCGTGTATGAATTACAAGATATAGGGGGAGATCTCCATGATTCAACTCTTCAAGTGTGCATTGCTTCAAAAGCAAATTCCTCAATATGCACATCTTCAGGGGGAGTTCTTCTATATCTTGCAATCAAATTCCTCAATATCAGTATTTACACTTCATATGTTTATCCCCGTTGAAAACTTAACCTATATTGTCATCAATCACCAAAAAGGGGGAGATTGTAAGTGCATCTAGTGCCCCTTAGTGATTTTGGTGTATTGAAGACTTATAGGTTAAGGGACTAATGCGTGTGTGAGTGTACACATGTCTATAAGTCTATGAGGAGTTTGATATTTACAGGAAAAGTCGACCCCTAAAAATGAATATCTTCGACTGAAGATTTTGGTATTTCTGAAGACTTTCATGAAGACTTTGAAAGTGAAGAAATTGGTGTGTCCGTGAAGACTTGATATTCATGCGAGAAATATGAAGCTTGAAGACTTTCGTTTTCATAGTTTTGTTTTTCTCTTTCTTGAGTCATAGGAAACACCGTACTGTTAAAGGGGGTCGAGGAAATACTAAGGAAACATTTCCATGTGATGCTCAACTCAAATCCTACACCTACCAATCCCTTCGAGTGAAGCCATTGGAAATCTCATACAGTTCAGTCAATTTCTTTAGTGACAGAGACGAAGTTCTTCTGGTCTCTGAGGAATTTGTCCTGACTGAGGAGTTAGGAATTCGCCAGTGCGGATTGCCTACACAGTGAGGAACATGATAGCCCTGAGGATTTTGCTACTCAAAATTCCGACCGTTGCTGTGCTATGCGCCAGCTGTCCCAAAATATCTATCCACCTAATGGTCATATCATTGAAGGGCATTTATGTCTTATCATGTCGGGCTACTCCCTAGGCTATAAATAGCCGCCCCCTACAACCACTAGCTGGTTGGCTGCTCTGAGAGAAACTGACACTTGTCATTTGAGAGCAACCCATCCTCCGAGGACTTTGAGCGAAAATCATCAAGTGAGGAAAAACCAAAAACCCAAAACCCAAACACCTACAAACCCCAAGTGATTGAGCATCACTGAAGAGATTGATCCTGAGTGGATCCGACGCTTGTTACCTTTTAAGACTGTGCTTCTTCCAGACGGTTAGGCGTCATGGTCTAGAGCATCCAAGAGGAATAGTGGATCGCCGAGTGACCAAGTTTGTGAAGGTTCGGAAGTCGCCTAAAGACTTACCACGAGTGATTGGACGAGGTCTGTGTGACCTTAGTTCAAGGAGAATACAGTGAGGACTGGGTGTCTTGGACTAAGTGTCCTTGACTGGGTGTCCGGGACTGTGTGTCCTCGAGTTTAAATACTCAGCTGCTCCAACCAGACGTACAACTGAGACAGCAGTTGGAACTGGTCTACCAAATCATTGTCTTCACCGAGCTTACTGGTTTTATTTCCTCAACTCTTTCATTTCCTCATAACTGTGCTGTATGTTTGTTCATATCTGTGTTTGAATACTTTGACTGAAGACTTTCTCAATTTCCTTAGTTCAATTTCTTCAGCCTGTTTGTCTTCATCCTGTGTTATCCTGTGATTATGCTTCCTGTACTCTGTGCCTGTCTTCATTTCATCATGATGACTATGCTTGTATTCTGTTATGTTTACTTTTGAGTACTTATTCCACTGCTAGTAGTTCTTCGCTAAGGAATTTCCTCACCAGCAAATTCCTCAGTGAAGAATTTCATAAAAATCGCCTATTCACCCCCCTCTAGTCGATATAACGCACTTTCAGATGGAAGCAACTATACGGACTGGGTCCGTAACTTGAGGATAATCCTCGTAGCTTGCGAGAAAGCATATGTCCTTGAAGCACCGCTAGGCGACGCACCCATTTTCCCGCAACTCAAGACATTATGAATGCCTGGCAGTCGTTTAGTGATTATTACTCCCTGGTTCAGTGTGGCATGCTTTAAAGCTTAGAACCGGGGCTCCAAAAGCGTTTTGAGCAACACGGAGCATATGAGATGTTCCAAGAGCTAAGAATGGTTTTCCAAGCTCATGCCCGGGTCGAGAGATATGAAGTTTCCGACAAGTTCTTCAGTTGTAAGATGGAGGAAAACAGTTTTGTCAGCGAGCATATACTCAAAATGTCTAGGTTGCACAACCGCTTGTCTTAGCTGGGAGTTAATCTTCCAGATGACTCGGTTATTGACAGAATCCTCCAGTTGCCCCCACCTAGCTACAAGAGCTTTGTAATCAACTTCAATACGCAAGGGATGGAGAACTCCATTCCCGAGTTATATTCGATGCTGAAATCAGCGGAGGTGGAGATCAAAAAGGAACATCAAGTGTTGATGGTGAATAAGACCACTAGTTTCAAGAAAGGCATGGGTAAGAAGAACTTCAAGAAGGATGGCAAGGGAGTTTCCACGCCCGATAAGTAAGTTGCTGGGAAGAAGCCAAAGAATGGACCCAAGCTTGAGACTGAGTGCTTTTATTGCAAGGGAAATGGTCACTGGAAGCGGAACTGCCCCAAGTACTTAGCGGACAAGAAGGCCGGCAATGCCAAAGGTATATATGGTATAAATGCTATCAATGTGTACCTTACCAGCGCTCGTAGTAGCTCCTGGGTATTTGATGCCAGTGCGGTTGCTCATATTTGTAACTCAAAATAGGAGCTACAGAATAAGAGGATACTGGCGAAGGACAAGGTGACGATGCGCGTCGGGAATGGTTCCAAGGTCGATGTGATCGCCATCGGCACGCTATCCCTACATCTACCTTCGGGATTAGTTTTAGACATCAATAATTGTTATTTGGTGCCAGCTTTGAGCATCAACATTGTGTCTGGATCTCTTTTGATGCGAGATGGCTACTCATTTAAATCCGAGAATAATGGTTGTTCTATTTATATGAGAGATATGTTTTATGGTCATGCCCCGCTGATCAATGGTTTATTTTTATTGAATCTCGAATGTGATGTTACACATATTCATAGTGTGAATGCCAAAAGATGTAAGGTTGATAATGATAGTCCCATATACTTGTGGCACTGCCGATTTGGTCATATTGGTATCAAACGCATGAAGAAACTCCATGCAGATGGACTTTTGGAGTCTCTTGATTATGAATCATTTGACACGTGCGAACCATGCCTCATGGGCAAAATGACCAAGACTTCGTTCTCCAAAACAATGGAGCGAGCAACCAACTTGTTTATGAATAGTGGATCGCCGAGTGACCAAGTTTGTGAAGGTTTGGAAGTCGCCTGAAGACTTACCACGACTCCGCTTGGCTTCAGGAGGCTCCACTCGACGTCGACGCGCTCCCCGTCCGTGGGGCGACGCACTTTCGTGCATGCATCTGTGATGTCCTCCTGCGGCAGCCGTCGACCTAGTAACGGTCAGCTCCCGTGGCATCTCCCCGCCCTGTTTCTCGCCGGCTCAAGCGCTCCGGTCGGGCGAGGCTTCAGAGGTGGGTGAGGCATGCGGTGGCCCGCCAGTCGGCCACCCCACAACTCGCGGCAATTGAGCCCGACGAATCCCTCTACGGCCTGTTCGACCTGTCGACTGGCTCCGCAGAGACCGCATCCGAATGCGACAGCAGTGACCCAGCTGCAGAGGTTCTGGTGATCGATGGGCCACACAGTCCTCCCGGTTTCCCCCGCGCTGACGGAGGCGCGGATGAGGGCGACCCGTCGCGTCCTCACGAGGAGTATCTCCCCGAGCCTCTCACGTCGTTGCAGCGGGAGGAACTTCGCCGCCGGAACATGGATGCACTCCACACTCCTATCATTGGAGAAACCCCCAAGGCCCGAGCCTTGGAGGACGCGCGCTTGGCTAACTTGGCTGAGCGCACTCGACTGGAGAATCTCCAGCGAATACTCGACGGGCGAGTGCGTCAACGGGCTCCAGAATCCAGTCGACGTCAACTCTTTCCGCCCCTGCAGGTATATCGTACTCCGATTCAGAATTTGGCGGTTGCGGCCCGTATAGCAGAGTCGATTCAGCCCTCCCAGTCAGAGGCTGGCAGAGGCTTGTTGCAAATCAGAGCGTTGCTCCGGGCAGCGGGAGACCAGAATTCCACTATTTCTCAGTCGCGGAACAGGATCCACAGTCGATCCGTTGTAGCGGATACAGTCCAGTCGGCTCACAGCCCAAGATCGCCTCCGAGGCGTGAGGGACGTGGAGACCGGCGTGATCAGTACAGAAGGAATGAGCAGTATGATCACCGATTCGATCGTGATGATCGACATCGAGTGCCAACCCCTCCCCCAAGGAGTGGATCATATGTGCCTCGACAGCAGGTGGATAGATGCCCTCATAGTGTTGGGCGGAGAATTTCAGTCGACCCCAGGGAACCAGGCTTTGATGCGAGATCCATTCTCGTTCAAGGTTTGGTTGACAGGAATAGAGCTCACCGAGAAGGCCACGACAGAGATGCGCCTACCAGTAGCAGAGTACATGTTTCAGGGCCGGAGTGTTTCAGTCGAGCCATCAGAGCCGCTGTAATTCCTCCCAACTTTAGGTTGGTGACTGGAGTTAGTAAGTTCACCGGTGAGTCCAAGCCCGATACTTGGCTCGAAGATTACCGAGTGGCTGTCCAGATTGGCGGTGGGAACGATGAGGTATCCATGAAGCACCTGCCTCTCATGTTAGAAGGCTCGGCCAGAGCGTGGCTGAATCAGTTAGCACCCAGCAACATTTACACTTGGGAGGATCTCTCCCGAGTGTTTGTCACCACATTTGAAGGAACATGCAAGCGACCTGCAGGCCTTACGGAATTGCGGTCTTGTGTGCAGAAACCGAATGAAACTCTGAGGGATTACATCCAGAGGTGGATCACATTGCATCACACAGTTGAAAATGTACCAGATCATCAAGCAGTTTGTGCCTTTAAAGAAGGCGTTAAGTACAGAGAATTGAATCTAAAGTTCGGTCGAACCGGAGAGATGTCTCTGAATTGGATGATGGAGATTGCCACCAAATACACTAATGGTGAAGATGAGGATCGACTCCGGAGTGGCAAGCATAAAGCAGTCGCCCAGGAAACCGGAGGAAATTCCAGTCGGAAACAGAAGCGGAAAGCCGAGCCAGCCGCTCCTGGGGAGGCCCTGGCCGTAACCCAGGGAAAATTTAAGGGAAAACCCAAAGGACCTTGGAACCCCAAGAAAGTTAAAGACCAAGATGGAAATGATGTTTTGGATCTACCGTGTCACATCCACACCAAGAAAGATGAAGAGGGTAAACTCATTTACCCAAAGCATACCACTCGACAGTGTCGGCTTCTGATCCAGCAGTTTCAGGGCAAGCAGTCCAAAGATAAGGAAAAGGAGTCGGACAAAGTTGAGGACAAGGAAGATAGTGACGATGGGTACCCCCAGGTCAATTCCACCCTGATGATTTTTGCTGATGTTGAGAGTAAAAGTCGACTGAAGGTTATTAACGTGAGGTAAATATGGTTGCTCCGGCAACACCCAATTATCTGAAGTGGTCCCAGACTGCCATCACATTCGACCAGTCTGATCACCCTACGCACATTGCCACCCCTGGGAGGCAAGATCTAGTGGTCGACCCAGTTGTCGAAGGCACTCGACTGACCAAAGTCCTGATGGATGGAGGCAGCGGTTTGAACATACTGTATGCAGAAACATTGAAAGGAATGGGCATTCCGATGTCCAGGCTCAGCACCAGTAACACGAGTTTCCATGGAGTCATTCCTGGGAAGAAAGCCGAGTCACTCAGCCAAATTGCTCTTGATGTGGTTTTCAGTGATTCCAAGAATTACCATAAGGAAAAGTTGACATTCGAAGTTGTGGATTTCCAAAGTGCTTATCACACTATTTTGGGCAGGCCAGCTTATGCACGCTTCATGGCTCGACCATGTTATGTGTATCTCAAATTGAAGATGCCTGGTCCCAAAGGTGTGATCACTGTTACAGGCAATCGGAAGAAAGCAGAAGAGTGTTTTCAGAAAGGCTCAAAGATTGCTGACGCTCAGATGGCAGTGGTCCAGCTGCAAGAGTATCAGAAGACTGCAGATCCGAGTGAGTTGCTACGAGCTAAGAAGCCTGCTTCAGAATCAGCTTTTCAGTCGTCCGGTGAAACGAAGGCAGTTCACATTCACCCGACCGATCCAAACGCTGCTCCGACTCACATCTCAACGACGGTCGACTCCAAATAGGAAGAAGCGCTCATCCAGTTCCTCCGTGAGAACTGGGACATCTTCGCATGGAAGCCTGCTGACATGCCTGGAGTTCCCAGGGGGCTGGCTGAGCACCGTCTACGAGTCGACCCAAAATTTAAACCTGTGAAAGAATATCTTTGACGGTCCGCCGTCCAGAAGAGGAAGGCCGTTGGCGAGGAGGTGGCTCGGCTCTTAGCAGCGGAGTTCATCCGAGAAATTTACCACTCCGAGTGGCTCGCCAATGTTGTCATGGTCCCCAAGAAGGACAAGTCACTTCGCATGTGCATTGATTTCAAGCATATCAATCGGGCCTGCCCGAAAGATCATTTTCCTCTCCCCCGCATCGACCAGATAGTCGACTCGACTGCGGGATGTGAGCATTTGTCTTTCCTAGACGCCTATTCCGGGTACCATCAGATCCGTCTGTACGGGCCCGACAAGATCAAAACAGGTTTCATCACTCCATTCGGGTGCTTCTGTTATGTCACCATGCCGTTCGGCCTCAAGAATGCCGGAGCCACGTTCATGAGGATGATTCATAAGTGTTTGCTCACTCAAATCAGTCGGAATGTGGAGGCATACATGGACGATATTGTGGTCAAGTCACAGAAGGGTTCCGACCTACTGACTGACCTTGCTGAAACCTTTGCCAACCTCAGGAGGTATGATATCAAGCTCAATCCGTCAAAGTGCACGTTCGGAGTTCCAGGTGGGAAGTTACTCGGTTTTCTCGTTTCCGAACGGGGAATCGACGCCAATCCTGAAAAAATTGGTACTATACTCCGGATGAAACATCCTGTGCGCGTGCATGACGTCCAGAAGCTTACAGGATGCTTGGCCGCTTTAAGTCGATTCATCTCTCGCCTCGGTGAAAAGGCATTGCCTCTTTACCGACTGATGAAGAAGTCTGACAAGTTCGAGTGGACTCCAGAAGCTGATGCAGCGTTTACAGAGCTCAAAGCTCCGCTCTCCACCCAGCCGGTGCTTGCTGCCCCAATCAGCAAGGAGCCTTTGCTGATTTACATTGCAGCCACAGGACAAGTTGTCAGTACAGTACTTATGGTCGAGCGAGAAGAAGAAGGAAAGGCCTCCAAAGTTCAGCGCCCAGTATATTATGTTTCTAAAGTTTTGACTCCTTCAAAGCAAAGATATCCTCATTACCAGAAGCTTGTATATGGGATTTATATGACCACGAAGAAGGTTGCACATTACTTCTCTGATCATTCCATTACAGTCGTCAGCGACGCTCCACTATCAGAGATTTTGCACAACAGAGATGCAACTGGTCGAGTGGCCAAATGGGTGATTGAACTTCTTCCCCTAGATATCAAGTTTGAGGCAAAGAAAGCTATCAAGTCCCAAGCAATTGCAGATTTCGTCGCCGAGTGGATCGAACAGCAACTTCCGACTCAAGTTCACTCGGAGCACTGGACCATGTTCATCGATGGATCTAAGATGCTGAATGGTTCCGGTGCTGGGGTAGTATTGGTTTCCCCCCAAGGAGATAAGCTCAGATATGTTCTCCAGATTCACTTCGATTCCTCCAATAACGAAGCAGAATATGAAGCACTTTTGTATGGGTTGCGCATGGCCATTTCACTCGGCGTCCGTCGCCTCATGGTCTATGGCGACTCAGATTTGGTGGTTAATCAGGTGATGAAAGAATGGGACGTCAGAAGTCCAGCTATGACTCGTTATTGCAATGCAGTGAGAAAGTTAGAGAAGAAATTCGAGGGGTTAGAGCTTCATCACATCCCCCGACTGAAAAATCAAGCGGCTGATGATTTGGCAAAGATAGGATCCAAGAGAGAAGCCATCTCCAGCAATGTGTTTTTGGAACACATCCACTCGCCATCAGTCCAAGAAGATCCTTTTACAGATGAAGCCCCGCAGCCAAAGAGTGCCACAGATCCGACTGAAGTTGAAATTCCGGCGGTGGTCGACCTAATCATGAAAGTTTTGGCAATCACCCCTGACTCGACGATACCGTACATCGCGTATATCCTGAGAAAGGAACTCCCGAAGGACGAAGAAGAGGCTCGACATATCGTCCGTCGATCCAAGGCCTTTACAGTCATAAAGGGACAGTTGTATAGAGAAAGCGCGACTGGAGTCGGTCAGAAGTGTATAACACCAGAAGAAGGTCAGATAATCCTTGATGATATCCACTCGGGGACCTGTGGTCATCATGCGTCCTCTCGGACCATTGTGGCTAAAGCATACCGAGCGGGATTTTACTGGCCAAGAGCGAATGAAATGGCAAAAGAGATAGTCGACAAGTGTGAAGGGTGCCAGTTCTACTCCAACATGTCGCACAAGCCTGCATCAGCCCTGAAGACCATTCCACTCGTCTGGCCCTTCGCTGTTTGGGGACTGGACATGGTTGGCCCATTGAGAACAGGCAGGAGCGGTTTCACACATGTGCTTGTGGCAGTCGACAAGTTTACCAAATGGATTGAAGCTAAGCCTATCAAGAATCTTGATGCTTGCACTGCTATCAGTTTCGTCAGAGAGTTAACATTCATATATGGAGTTCCACATAGCATCATCACCGACAATGGGTCAAACTTTGATTCAGACAAGTTCAGAGCTTTTTGCGCCTCTCAAGGCACACGAGTCGACTACGCATTGGTCGCGCACCCCCAGTCGAATGGACAAGCAGAAAGGGCAAATGGTCTGATTCTCAAAGGACTAAAACCTTGGCTGATGCGTGATCTCAAACACGCAGCAGGCGCTTGGGTCGACGAGCTTCCGTCGGTTCTGTGGGGATTGAGGACTACCCCGAATCGGTCGACTGGAAGAACTCCGTTCTTTCTGGTTTACGGAGCGGAAGCAGTCCTGCCGAGTGATCTACTTCACAATGCACCCCGAGTCAAGCTTTATACCGAAGATGAAGCAGAACAAGCCCGGAAAGACGCAGTCGACCTCTTGGAAGAAGAAAGAGAAATGGCTATGATCCGATCGACCATTTATCAGCAAGACGTGCGTCGATTCCATGCCAGAAATGTGAAGAGTCGAGCCTTCCAAGAAGGAGATTTGGTCCTCCGAGTGGATCAACAGAAACCACACAAGCTCGCTCCAACTTGGGAAGGTCCCTTCACCGTCACCAGAGTCCTCCACAATGGAGCGTATCACCTTTACAATGTCGATCGCCAGATCGATGAGCCACGAGCTTGGAATGCAGAACTGCTCCGCCCCTTTCACACTTGAATTCTCACTCGGATGAGATGTAATAAGAAAAACTTCTGTAGTCTATTTATCAAAGACAAGAGTGTTACAAATTTTCCTATAATTGTTGTTGCTTTTGTTTGCATGTGAAATCCCACAGTGGGCGGCTTAGCTACGAATCCGTTTCGCCTAAGTTTGTAAAAAAAAATCCTACCGAGTGGCGAGCCAGACTCCCACTCGGAGGCTTAGCTGCAGCTCAGTGCTCGCCTAAGCGTTTAAAAATCCTACCGAGTGGCGAGCCAGACTCCCACTCGGAGGCTTAGCTGCAGCCCAATGCTCGCCTAAGTGTTTAAAAATCCTACCGAGTGGTGAGCCAGACTCCCACTCGGAGGTTTAGCTGCAGCCCAGTGCTCGCCTAAGTGTTTAAAAATCCTACCGAGTGGAGAGCAAACCTCCCACTCGGAGGCTTAATTGCAGCCCAGTGCTTGCCTAAGTGTTTAAAAATCCTACCAAGTGGTGAGCCAGACTCCCACTCGGAGGCTTAGGTGCAGCCTAGTGCTCGCCTAAGTGTTTAAAAATCCTACCGAGTGGAGAGCAAACCTCCCACTCGGAGGCTTAGCTGCAGCCCAGTGCTCGCCTAAGTGTTTAAAAATCCTACCGAGTGGTGAGCCAGACCCCCACTCAGAGGCTTAGCTGCAGCCCAGTGATCACCTAAGTGTTTAAAAATCCTACCGAGTGGTGAGCCAGACCCCCACTCGGAGGCTTAGCTGCAGCCCAGTGCTCGCCTAAGTGTTTAAAAATCCTACCGAGTGGTGAGCCAGACCCCCACTCGGAGGTTTAGCTGCAGCCCAGTGCTTGCCTAAGTGTTTAAAAATCCTACCGAGTGGTGAGCCAGACCCCCACTCAGAGGCTTAGCTGCAGCCTAGTGCTCGCCTAAGTGTTTAAAAATCCTACCGAGTGGTGAGCCAGACTCCCACTCGGAGGCTTACCTGCAGCCTAGTGCTCGCCTAAGTGTTTAAAAATCCTACTGAGTGGTGAGCCAGACTCCCACTCAGAGGCTTAGCTGCAGCCCAGTGCTTGCCTAAGTATTTAAAAATCCTACCAAGTGGAGAGCAGACCTCCCACTCAGGGGGCTTAGCTGCAGTCCAGTACTCGCCTAAGTTTGAAAAAATCCTACCGAGTGGAGAGCAGACCTCCCACTCGGGGGCTTAGCTACAGTCCAGTACTCGCCTAAGTTTGAAAAAATCCTACCGAGTGGATAGCAGACCTCCCACTCGGGGGCTTAGCTGTAGTCCAGTACTCGCCTAAGTTTGAAAAAATCCTACCGAGTGGAGAGCAGACCTCCCACTCGGGGGCTTAGCTGCAGTCCAGTACTCGCCTAAGTTTGAAAAAATCCTACCGAGTGGAGAGCAGACCTCCCACTCGGGGGCTTAGCTGCAGTCCAGTACTCGCCTAAGTTTGAAAAAATCCTACCGAGTGGAGAGTAGACCTCCCACTCGGGGGCTTAGCTGCAGTCCAGTACTCACCTAAGTTTTTAAAATCCTACCGAGTGGAGAGCAGACCTTCCACTCGAAGGCTTAGCTGCAGCCCAGTGCTCGCCTAAGTACGGAACACATCCCAATCCGCAAGGACGACAAGGTGCAAATCGACTGCTACCTTCTCCTTCGGAGTTGCACCACAAATACAAAGTTATTTCGAGTGAAGAACAAGTTCCACTCGACAGATAATTCATGAAGATATTCAACGATAAATCAAGTTTAGATAAGATCCAAAGGTTCTAGACCGCAGATCAAAGTACTCGAGCCTCCAGCTCGACAGAGTTTAACGGTTACAAAATCCACTCGGCATTCCGAGGCAAATTTAAAGTGAAGCATAAAAGTTTTTATTCCTCATGCGGAGGACTGGAAGGGGCGACGAACTCGTCCAAGTCGATCCCGTCTGCAATGCGAGTGGCAGCAGCAATGAAAGTCTCCATGAAGTCTTGAAAGTTGTGCTTCCTGGTATTGGCAACTTGGATGGCGGCCAACTTTTCTTCTCGCGCCTCCTTGCAGTGGACGCGGACCAGAGACAGAGCGACGTCAGCGCCACATCTAGCAGAAGATTTCTTCCATTCCGCCACTCGACCTGGGACTTCATTCAGTCGAGTCATCAGGGACTCGAGGTCATTCTGAAGCGTCGTCCTAGGCCAGAGCGATGTGTCGATCCGTGACATCGCAACCTTCAACCGAGCAAGATAGTCAACAACGCCGGCAACACGAGATTCCAGTCGGAGCACGTTCATAGCAGCCTCGTCCTTCACTGGAGAATTGATGGGGTCCAAGTCTGTCTCCACTCGACTGGTCTCCTCTTCGAAGTTCTGGCAGAATTCTGTAAACACAATTCAAGGATAAGTCAGTGGCTCTACGCAGATTTGGTAACTGCAAGTCAGTCGGGCCGGAGTAATTACCCTCGAGCATGACGAACAGCTTCTTGGCGAGTCCACCGAGATAAGCCTCCAGATCGTTCCTCTTCCCCGCCAGTTCACTTGCCTTGTCATTCAGAGCTATATTGCCATTCTTCAGACGGCTGGCCTCTCGATTAGCCGCGTCGAGAGCAGTTTTCAGCCTGGAGTTTTCCTTTTCAAGAGTACCGACTGAAGCCAGTTTTTCTTCAGCAAGCTTCGTTTTGTTCAGGGCCTCCTTCTGCGCTTCGGCAAGGTCTTGATCCTTCTTCTTCAGAGCCTCCTCCATTTTGTCTGCGAAACAGCAAGTGAGATCAACATCGAGGACGGCCAGAAAGAAAGGACAGTCGACAAAAGCTCACCAGCCATACCTTTTGCTTCGTCCCTCGCCTTCTGCAAGTTCTCCTGAGCAAGCTTCAAGTCAAGGTTCAGCTGGATCTGTTTGTTCTCCAACTCAGTGTAGCGAGCCACAAGTTCGCAGGATTTCTGCAAAAAATCAGTCGACAGACATCCAAGATAAGTTGCTTCCGAGTAACCAAGAGACAATGATGGCGTTTCTAAGACTACAGCCGAATCAAAAACATTCGACAGTAGTCTCGGGGACTACACCCAGTGGGTGCACTCAGCGTGCCCCCACTGGTTCGACCAAAAAAAATCGACTGCCCGCAGCCGACCGTGTACAGTTCCATTCGACATGGCCTGACCAGACCGAGTGAAGAAGTTCAGCTAAAGCAACACAATATAAAGACTACAGTCGACTGCCAGCAGTCCACCGTAGTCTCGGGGACTACACCCAGTGGGTGCACTTAGCGTGCCCCCACTCGTCAAAAAGATTAATAGACACACCCAGTGGGCGTACAGATATAAAGATCTTCGGAAAAGAGATTCTTCAGATAGCATATCCTAACAGAACAAGCGGTGAATCGACTGACCTGGACGTTGCTCTGAAGAGCTGAGCTCGCGTCATAAGCTGCTTGGCTGGCTTCCTGAACCACCTTCACTTGCTCCATCATGATCCCTGCCTGGCGTATAGCCTCTTTAGCGGCACCCACTTGGTCCTCAGGGACGTGGTGTGTGGCAAAAAGCGAAGGCGGATTTGCAGTCGACGTCAAAGGCCGGACACTCGTCAGAGGTTCAGCGAAGGTCACAGAAACCCGAGTGGCATCACCACCCTCCCGGACTGCGGCCTCAGGCGCCGGAGTAGTTTGTGGGGTCTTGCCAGCCGGCGCCCTCCTGTTCCTTCGCGCCATCAGCGGAACTTCGTCGTCATCATCAGGGAGGTCAATGACATGAGGAGGAGCTACAAGAAAAATCCAATCGACTGGAATTATAAGAAATAGTCAATCGACTAAAAGCAGAGCATCAGTAATCGTACCGGGGTTGGAGGTAACAACGTCTTCCATCTCTTGATCATCGTCCTTGGTGGAGATCTCCGAGGTGGCAGCACTGCAAATTTCGAAAGTCAGTCAGCTTATTCAATGAGTCGACCAAGAGTCCGTCACGATCGACAAAGGAAAACAAATTCTACTATTACCCAGAAATGGTGGGGATAGTCATCTTCATCTTGGGCAGAGCCTTGGGCGGCTTGGATGGCGTCGCGCGTGGGTGCTTGGGAGCTTTTTCTGTTGGCGCTAGAGATGAGGTCCGAGGGTGCTTCGATGACTGCCCAACAGGGACAGTCGCCTTATCACGTTCCCGCGCAGGGTCGCGTATAAGCTTGGATCGCCGTTCCGAGCGGGGAGGTTCGACTTCTTCCTCCTCCTCTTCACTGGAGTCGTCGTCGTCATCCCCCTCTCCTTCGCTGTCAGATTCCCACTCTTCTCCCTCGTCTCCACTTTCGCCTCCACTCGCCTCTCCTTCCTCGGCCTGCTCCTGTGCTCCATAGGGTGTCGAGTACATCTCAGTAGTGGCCTAGAGGACAACAAACGAGACAAAAGTCAATTGACTGATCCAAAAAGAACAAATAAAGAAAGTGAGATCACAGTCGGAAACGCAAGGTCAGACCTTGTCCACTTCGCATGTTTGGTCGAGTGGAGGAATCCTCCTGGCTCCTCGGGGGTTGTCCTTGTTCCCTGTGATACTCGACAGCCACCCTTCCAACATCTTGTCAGTGACCTCCTCTGGGTGAATCCGAGTGGTGTCTTCGAGACCCGAGTACAGCCACATCGGGTGGTCACGAGCCTGAAGCGGTTGGATGCGCCTCCGAAGGAATACTTCCAACAAGTCCATGCCAGTCACACCCTCGCGGACAAGCTGAACAACTCGAATGACCAGCACCTTGACTTGCGCCTTTTCCTCCGGCATCACTTTCGGGGAGGCAGGTTTTTGTGCTCGATTCAGAGAAAAAGGGGGAAGCCCAGTCGACTGTCCTGGGGTCACCTGGACTTTACAGTAAAACCAAGTCGACTGCCACCCACAGACTGACTCGGGAAAAGTGATAGACGGAAAGGAACTTTTTCCCCTCATCTGGATCGCCATACCCCCGCACAGCTGGATCACCTGCGTCTGTTCGTCACTCGACTTGGCCTTCTTGACCGACTGAGAGCGGCAAGTGAAGATGTGCTTGAAGAGTCCCCAATGGGGGCGGCAACCCAAGAAGTTTTCACACAAGGAAACGAAAGCAGCAAGATACACAATAGAATTGGGAGTAAAGTGATGGAGCTGCGCTCCGAAGAAGTTCAAGAAGCTCCGGTAAAAAGGATGAGGAGGCAGAGAGAATCCACGATCGATATGGGTGGCGAGGAGGACGCACTCACCATCAAGAGGCTGGGGTTCGACTTCTTTCCCCGGGAGGCACGCAGATTTGTGGGGAATGAATCCCCCCCTCGACCAGATCATCGAGATCATCCTGCCGAATCACCGACGGCATCCAGTCGCCCTGGATCCAATCCTTGGGCAGAGCAGTCCTCGAGGAAGATCCGCCCCGAGCGGACTTCTTCCCCTTCCCCTGCACCGCCGCCTTCTTCACGCGCTCCAGAGCCAACGTCTTCTCCTTCACCATCGTCGCCGACGAAGCTCGAACAGACCTATGGCACCAAGGTGGGAGCGGAGGTGGCGGAGGATCTTGTGAAGGAAGGGGGAAAAGTGAAGGCGCACTGTTCGGGGGTCCCGAGCCGGCAGCTTATAAGAGGTCGCTTCCGAGTGGCTGACTGGTAGGCCTAGGCAATCCCGTCAAATCCCGCAACGGGCGCGCGCACGGTACGTGGAAAAAAAGGTGGCGCGGGGATCGAGGAGCTTCCGTCCTATCCCATCCGATTACTGCGGCCGCCCCCGTCCCGCGCGCTTCCCGAAATTCAAATCCCGCAAAATCCGCGGGCCGCAGAACAACTTGTCAAACAGAAGATCCCTTTCACACCGTCACTCGGAACTTCACAAGTAAAGAAATTCACTCGACAAGAGGCCAAGAATGGATCAAGGCGACTGAAAGAAGTTGACAACGTCAACCGTGACAATTGATCCAAAACAAGACGTTCATATAACATGAAGAACCAGTCGGAAAGATCCCCAACTCCTTCCCCACTCGAACCTTGATCCATTCGGGGGCTAATGATGAAGCTATGTACCTAGGATAGGGGCATGGACCAGTCCTAAGTACCCTACCCAAGGACATCCCTAGAAGAAGTCACCTTTCAATCGACTTGGAGGTATCCCACTCGACAGATTCAAGACACTCGACCACGAAGCAATCACTCGACCAAATTCCAACCACTCGACTGCCAGGAGATCTAAAGTCACCCTGCACGCAAACGGTCGGTCATTAAGTAGCTTTTATGGTCATCATAGCACTTTATTAGGGGCGTTACCAGTAACCCCCAGTCTTAATGTACTTTAAACCTTGCATTACTGAGGGCTGGAGGGGCCTGGCGAACTCTATATAAGCCACCCCCCTCCTCAGTATCAAGGGTTGGCACCCCTGTTATTCATACACACATAATTCAGTCGCCGCCTGGGCACCGAGACGTAGGGCTGTTACTTCCTCCGAGAAGGGCTTGAACTCGTAATCCTCGTGTGCTTACAACTCCTTCATAGCTAAGATCTAGCCTCTCCATACATACCCCCCTACATCACTGTCAGAGTTAGAACCACGACAACTATAAATTTCAATGTCGGTGACGAACCAAAGTACAAGACAGTCCGAGCACCAGCCGCCTTGGTCCTCATTCCAATCATGGACGGCTTTTGGCTCACCAAATTTCTCATGGATGGCGGCAGTGGACTAAACCTCATCTATGAAGATACACTTCACCAAATGGAAATAACACCGGTCGGGAGGCACGATGTGCAGGAAAAATAACACTCGACGTGGTATTCGGCACGCCGGAGAATTATCGGTTAGAAGAAATAACCTTCCAAGTGGCCCCTTTCAATGGCGGATAGCACGCCCTCTTGGGGCGAGAGGCATTTACACGCTTCCAAGCGGTACCTCATTACGGGTACATGAAGCTTAAGATGCCCGGGCCCAACGACATAATCACTCTCGCTAGTGATCCGGACATAGCACTCCACGCCCAAAATAAAACCGCATCCCTATCCCTTGAGGCATTATCTGAAGCCCTCGCGGCCGAAGAATTAACCACACTACGCTCCACGGTGGACAGAGACGATGTAGTCTTAGACAAACACCCCAAATCCACCTCCTTCGAGCCAGTGGAAGAAATAGTCAAATTCCAGGTCCATCCAACGGACCCCAAGAAGATAGCATCTATTGTGGCACAGCTAGACCCAACGGTCGACGCCGCACTACAGGATTTTCTTCGCGAAAATTGGGATATATTCGCCTGGCACCCTTCTGACATGCCAGAAATCCCATGCGAGTTGGCCGAACACAGCCTCAACATATTAAAGGGATACAAACCGGTCAAACAAACACTGCGGCACTTTTTAGAACCCAAACGACAAGCCATGGGAGAGGAGCTAGCCAAGCTAATCGAGGCCGGATTCATTAGAGAAATAAAACACCCGGACTGGCTGGCAAACCTGGTGATGGTACTAAAGAAGGATAAATCCTGGCGCCTGTGTGTCGATTTTAAAGACCTCCATAAGGCTTGCCCTAAGGATCCCTTCCACCACCCCCCCCGCATTGATCAAATCATTTATGCTACCGCAGGACATGACTCACTGTGTTTCCTTGACGCATATTCCCGATACAATCAAATCAAAATGAAGGAGTCCGACCAAGCTGCAACAGCATTCATTACCCCATACGTGCCATTCAGCTTCAACACCATGCCCTTCGGGCTCAAGAACGCCAGCGCCACCTACCAACGCATGATCCAAACATGCTTGGAGAAATAGATCGGAAAGACAGTTGAAGCCTATGTGGACGACGTGGTAATCAAGACAAGGCACGTCGAAACACTAATAGACGACTTACGTCTCACATTTCACAACCTCAGCGCATATGACATTAAGCTCAATCGGAAAAGTGTGTTTTTGGCGTCCCAGCAGGAAAGCTCTTGAGTTTCATCGTCTCCAATAGAGGAATTGAAGCAAATCCAGCGAAAATCCGAGCTCTATCACAATTGGCTACACCAACATACCTTAAACAGGTCCAGAAACTCGCGGGTTGCATGGCAGCTCTAAGCCGCTTTATCTCCCAATTGGGAGAAAAGGTACTGCCACTCTATTGCCTTTTACGGCGAACCGATCACTTCAAGTGGACGGACGCGGCAACAACTGGACTGGAAGAAATAAAAACACTTCTAGTAAGCAACCCAATCCTGGCTGTGCCAAACGTCGGCGAACCCATGTTGCTGTACATATCGGCAACACATCAAGTGGTGAGCGTCATGCTCGTCGTTGAACGAGAATAGGACGGACACAAATTCATGCTTCAGAAACCAGTATACTACGTATCCACTGTCCTTACACCATGCAAATCCCGGTACCCCCATTATCAAAAGATAGCATACGCGGTCTTCATGGCATCCCAAAAGCTACGACACTACTTCCAGGAGTGTTCGATCACGGTGGCTTCCGAAGTACCACTCAACGACATAATAAACAACCGCGATGCCACGGGCCGGATTGCCAAATGGGTCCTTGAGCTCCTTCCATTTGATATTACATACAAACCACGTCAAGCTATTAAATCCCAAGTACTGGCTGACTTCGCCGCCGAATGGAAAGAGGCCGAACTACCTAAAGAGTATGACGCATATTCCAATTGGGTTATGTATTTCGATGGCTCCAAAATGCTGGCACGGCTAGGAGCGGGCGTCGTTTTAACGTCCCCCACTGGAGACGTCGTTCAATACGTACTCCAAATACTATACATAGACTCCAACAACGCAGCCGAATACGAGGCCTTATTGCATGGTCTCTGGATGGCTGTCTCGATGGGAATACAACGCCTAGAAGTGCGCAGGGATTCAAACCTTGCAATATCTCAAATAAATGGAGACTTCGATGCCAAATATCCGAAGATGGCAGCTTATCGTAATGCGTCCTAAAAATGTCGGCTCGGATCGAGGGGCTCGAGTTCCATCACGTGGCCCGAGAAAGTAATCAAGCGGCGGACGTTCTCGCTCGTATCAGCGCCAAGCGCGACCCCGTCCCACCTAATATCTTTCTGGAAAGTCTTTTTAAGCCATCCGTGGTATGGCACGGGGAAAGCAGCAACACTAGTCCGGATCTGAACACAACCCCAGATTCCGAACCCATCGATATCATCGGAGGCTCAGCCACCGCAATAACACCGTTGGCCTGCTACGTCTCCAACGTATCTATAATTTTTTATTGTTCCATGCTATTATATTATCTGTCTTGGATGATAACGAGCTTTATTTTACACTTTTATATTATTTTTGGGACTAACCTATTAACCGGAGGCCCAACCCAAATTACTGTTTTTTGCCTATTTCGGTGTTTCATAGAAAAAGAATATCAAACGAAGTCCAAACGGAATGAAACCTTCGGGAGCGTGATTTTTGGAACAAACATGATCCAGGGGACTTGGAGCGGACGTCAAGCAATCAACGAGGCGGCCACGAGGCAGGGGCGCGCCCTCCACCCTCGTGGGCCCCTCGTTGCTCCACCGACCTACTTCTTCCTCCTATATATATTCATATACCCCGCAAACATCCAGGAGCACCACGCAACCCTATTTCCACCGCCGCAACCTTCTGTACCCAAGAGATCCCATCTTGGGGCCTTTTTTGGAGCTCCACCGGAGGGGGCATCGATCACGGAGGGCCTCTACATCAACTCCATGGCCTCTCCGATGATGTGTGAGTAGTTTACCTAAGACCTTCGGGTCCATACCTAGTAGCTAGATGGCTTCTTCTCTCTCTTTGGATCTCAATACAAAGTTCTCCTCGATTCTCTTGGAGATCTATTCGATGTAATCTTCTTTTGCGGAGTGTTTGTCGAGATCCGATGAATTGTGGGTTTATGATCAAGGTTATCTATGAACAATATTTGAATCTTCTCTGAATTCTTTTATGTATGATTGGTTTATCTTTGCAAGTCTCTTCGAATTATCAGTTTGGTTTGGCTTACTAGATTGATCTTTCTTGCAATGCGAGAAGTTCTTAGCTTTGGGTTCAATCTTGCGGTGCTCGATCCCAGTGACAGAAAGGGAAACGACACGTATTGTATTGTTGCCATCGAGGATAAAAAGATGGGGTTTATATCATATTGCATGAGTTTATCCATCTACATCATGTCATCTTGCTTAAGGCATTACTCTGTTCTTATGAACTTAATACTCTAGATGCATGCTGGATAGCGGTCGATGTCTGCAGTAATAGTAGTAGATGCAGGCAGGAGTCGGTCTACTTGTCACGGACGTGATGCCTATATACATGATCATACCTAGATATTCTCATAATTATTCACTTTTCTATCAATTGCTCGACAGTAATTTGTTCACCCAGTGTAATACTTATGCTATCTTGAGAGAAGCCACTAGTGAAACCTATGCCCCCCGGGTCTATTTTCCATCATACAAGTTTCCAATCTATTTTATTTTGCAATCTTTACTTACAATCTATATCATAAAAATACCAAAAATATTTATCTTATTATTATTATCTCTATCAGATCTAACTCTTGCAAGTGGCCGTGAAGGGATTGACAACCCCTTTATCGCGTTGGTTGCGAGGTTCTTATTTGTTTGTGTAGGTACGAAATGACTCGCGCGTGGACTCCTACTGGATTGATACCTTGGTTCTCAAAAACTGAGGGAAATACTTACGCTGCTTTACTGCACCACCCTTTCCTCTTCAAGGGAAAACCAACACAGTGCTCAAGAGGTAGCAAGAAAGATTTCTGGCGCCATTGCTGGGGAGATCTATGCCAAGTCAAGACATACCAAGTGCCCATAACAACTCTTATCCTTCGCATTACATTATTTGCCATTTGCCTCTCGTTTTCCTCTCCCCCACTTCACCCTTGCCGTTTTATTCGCCCTCTTTTTCCGTTCGCCTCTTTTTCCTTCCTGCCTTCTGTGTGCTCGTTCTTTTTGCAATTTGTTGCCATCATGTCTGAAACTAGGGAGGTTATCATTGATGAGGATAATAATATGGAAAACTTTGATGCTATTGATGATCCTCTTGAAAATTCTATTATTCTGCACACTAAAAAGTTTTGTATTGGCAGCGGTAATATTATTGGGAAGGGAGTTATTCAAGATTTCTTTACTTGTGCCGGTGCTTTGCCCACTATGAGTGGATCTATCCCACATAAAACTAGTAGTCTCGCAGATGCTATATCCTTGCTCATAGTTGAACTCGAGAGACAGTTTTTACTTATGCATCCTTCCATACAAAGGATTTTCCTAGAATTTTCTAATATTGAACATTATTCTGTTAAGTGAGCAGCGACCATCAAGAAGATATTATGCGTTTACGATCTTTAGATCATGTTGCTTTTAATGAAAACCTTAGAAAAAAAGGTTCCTACCGATGCTCTTGTTAATAGGATCTCTGAACTTAATGATAATTTTGCCATCTAAAACAATGGGCTAGGTTTTTCCCTTGAACAAAGGCTCATGACTTTTTGCCAAAAGAATGCTTATAATGATGAATTGATTGTGCAATATGAGGGGCCAAAGGAGGAACCAATACCTCCCGAGCTTGATCTTGGGGACTTTTGTCCCATTAAATTTAGCCCTTTTGATTATTTTTGCTTGCCACAAAGGAAGCTTGCTGCTGAACGCAGGGAGTATGAGATGAGCATTCACAATTTATCTTATCATTATCATGGCAATACCTAGATCTATCCTTGCTTTTATGCCTAGCTAAGGGCGTTAAACGATAGCGCTTGTTGGGAGGCAACCCAATTTCATTTTTACTCCTTGTTTTTTTGCTTCTGTTTAGTAATAAATAATTTATCTAGCCACTTTTTCGGTTGTGTTTTTGTGTTTAATTAGTGTTTGTGCCAAGTAGAACCATTGGGAAGACTTGGGGAAAGTCTTTTTGATCTTGCTGTAAAAAACAGCAACTTTAGCTCTCGCGAGAATTGCTGCCATTTTTTACTGGAAAGTGATACTTAGTTAATTCTTTTTGAAGATTATTAATAGATAAATTCCTCACTTCCAACAATTTATATTAGAATTTTTGGGGTACCAGAAGTATTCGAAACCTACAGATTACTACAGAATGTTCTGTTTTTGACAGATTCTGTTTTTCGTGTGTTGTTTGCTTATTTTGATGAATCTATGGCTAGTAATAGAGTTATAAACCATAGAGAAGTTGGAATACAGTAGGTTTAACACCAATATAAATAAAGAATGAGTTCATTACAGTACTGAGGGAGTCCTAGATTAGGGGGTCTCCAGACAGCCGGACTATATCCTTTGGCCGGACTGTTGGACTATGAAGATACAAGATTGAAGACTTCTTCCCGTGTCCGGATGGGACTCTACTTGGCGTGGAAGGAAAGCTAGGCAATACGGATATGTATATATCCTCCTTTGTAACCGACCTTGTCTAACCCTAGCCCCCTCCGGTGTCTATATAAACCGGAGGGTTTAGTCCGTAGGAAAACATACAATCATACCATAGGCTAGCTTCTAGGGTTTAGCCTCTCTGATCTTGTGGTAGATCAACTCTTGTAATACTCATATCATCAAGAACAATCAAGCAGGACGTAGGGTATTACCTCCATCAAGACGGCCCGAACCTGGGTAAACATCGTGTCCCCTGCCTCCTGTTACCATCCGCCTTAGACGCAGAGTTCGGGACCCCCTACCCGAGATCCACCGGTTTTGACACCGATATTGGTGCTTTCATTGAGAGTTCCACTGTGTCGTCACCATAAGGCTTGATGGCTCCTTCGATCATCGCTAGCGATGCGGTCCAGGGCGAGGTTTTCCTCCCTGGACAAATCTTCGTATTCGGCGGCTTTGCACTGCGGGCCAATTCGCTTGTCCATCTGGAGCAGATCGAGAGCTCCGCCCCTGGCCATCAGGTCAGATTTGGAAACTTGAACTACATGGCTGACATCCGTGGAGACTTGATCTTCGACGGATTCGAGCCCATGTCGGACGCGCCGCATAGTCGCGACGAGCATGACGTAACTCTGCCGTCGGACAGTGTTCGGGAGATCGCATCCGCAACTACTCCAACCGTTAATCTGAAGCAAGTCGCGCCATCCGAGAGCAGAGGGATAGACCCTGCCATGGAGGTCGCACTCTCAGTGGCGATTGAGCCAAATACTGACTTCACCCCTTTCGAGAGTCGCGTCACCGAACCACTGGATTTATCTCCGGCCACGGACTCCGAGCCGCCTACATCCGTGCCCGTCGAATCCGACGGGACGCCGATCATGGAGTTCACCTCCACGGATATCTTTCAGCACTCCCCTTTCAGAGATGTGCTAAATTCATTAAGGTCTCTCTCCCTGTCAGGAGAGCCTTGGCCGAACTATGTCCGGCTAGAATGGGATGCAAACGACGAAGAAATTCGCTGCCCACCCACCACCCACTTACTAGCCACTGTCGACGATTTAACTGACATGCTCGACTTCGACTCCGTAGACATCGACAGTATGGACGAAGATGCAGGAGACGAATAGGAACCACCGCCCACAGGGCGCTGGACCGCCACTTCATCACATGACGTATACATGGTGGATACACCCAGAGAGGGCAATGGCAAAGAGACAACGGAGGATGCCCCCTCCAAGCAACCCAAGCGCCGACGTCAGTGGCGCCGCTCTAAGTCCCGCCATAGCAAAAACAGTGATAACAGCGCAAGAGGAAATAACAGTCCAGTCGACTCTAGAAGAAACGACGACTACACCACCCCGGTGGCAGAGCACGATCAAGATGCAAACTGCAAACATAGTACGGATCCGACGTCCGAACACGACGACGCCAAGGATAAGCCTCATCAAACCCCGTCTGGGGAAGAAAACAATCCGGACGAAGATGCACATCATCCCGGAAACGCACTTGGAGCAAGAGAACCTCCGCAGAAGGCTTATTGCTGCAGCGAGGAGCCTGAAGAAACAGAAGCAAAGGCTTAAGGTCACACAAGATACACTCAACAGCAGGTGGAACAAAGTAACAAATTATGGTGGAAGTTACCATAAAAATAGCTATCCAAAGTGCAAACTATTATCGGAATTCGACGATGAGGCCCTAGAGCCCATACAGCCGAAGAATAATACGGCCAACCGGCCGGATCCACCACCTCGTGAACGCGATATAGAGGCTAGCAAAGTCGCGCATAAGTCAACACACGGTCTACGTGAGAACTTGCGTCAAAAATCTGGCGCGACCAGATCCATCTATGGATCTAGGAAGCGCGCTACGGTACAAAAC
Organism: Triticum aestivum; assembly: GCF_018294505.1. NCBI lineage: Eukaryota > Viridiplantae > Streptophyta > Magnoliopsida > Poales > Poaceae > Triticum > Triticum aestivum. The sequence continues at coordinate 480,700,357 of NC_057794.1, forward strand.
CAACACCAAATACTACAACTGTCCGAACACCATGGAACATCCCAATACAGGGGTGCCGCACACCCCTTATGTTTCGCGGATGAGGTACTGGATCACGAATTCCTAGAGGGATTCAAACCGGTGAACATAGAGGCATACGACGGGACCATAGACCCTGGAGTCTGGATAGAGGACTTTATCCTCCATATTCATATGGCTCGTGGAGACGAGATCTCCATGCCATTAAATACTTGCCCCTCAAGCTTAAAGGGCCAGCTCGGCACTGGCTGAAAAGCCTCCCCGAAAACTCAATTGGAAATTGGGAGGAGCTCGAGGACGCTTTTCGGGCCAATTCTCAAGGGACTTATGTCCGACCTCCGGATGCAGACAATTTAAGTCATATAATCCAACAGTCCGGAGAGTCCGCCCAAAAGCTTTAGAACAGGTTCCTCACGAGGAAGAACCAAATCATCGACTGTCCGGATGCCGAAGCCTTAGCCGCTTTTAAAAACAGCGTCTGAGACGAATGGCTTGCCAGACACCTCGGCCAAGAAAAACCGAGAACAATGGCAGCCCTAACAAGCCTCATGACCCGCTTTTGTGCGGGCGAGGACAGCTGGTTGGCCCGTAGCAGCACCAGCGACCCAAGCACATCCGAAGTCAGGGATGGCAATGGTAAACCATGACGCAACAAAAACAAGCATCGAAATAAATAAGGTAGCCCAGATAACACGGCGGTAAAACACCAGATTCAGGGGCTCCCGACCAGGTCAACGGAAAAAGCCTTCCAAAGGCAGCAGAGAAGGACAATCTAGCCTAAACAAAATTCTTGACAAACTCTGTCAGATTCACGGCACCCCAGACAAACCTGCAAATCATACCCACAGAGAATGTTGGGTCTTCAAGCAGGCCGGTAAGCTAAAAGCCGAACACAAAGGGGAAGAGACATGAAGCGAAGACGAGGATGAACCTCGCCAGCAAAGCGCTGGAGGACAGAAAAAGTTCCCACCAGAGGATAAAACAGTAAACGTGATCCATGTGACAAAGAGGAGAAGCAAGCATGCACTCAGAGGCACACGCGCCATAGAGCCTGTCCCCCCTAGGTTCAACCCCTGGTTGGTCTGCCCGATCACTTTTGATCGTATGGATCACGAGACAAATGTCCGGCATGAAGGACCGACAGCCTTGTTATTAGACCCTATAATAAATGGGTACCATTTCACACGAGTCCTCATGGACGGCGGCAGTGATCTAAATCTGATATATCAGGACACAGTCCGCAAAATGGGGATAGACCCGACACAAATACGCCACAGTAATACTACCTTCAAGGGAGTAATACCAGGCAAAGAGGCCTGCTGTACGGGCTCTCTACTACTAGAGGTGGTATTCGGTTCTCCCGATAACTTCCGAAGCAAAAGGTTAACTTTTCACATCACCCCATTCCGAAGTAGTTATCAAGCACTACTCGGAAGAACGGCTTTCACTCGTTTTAACGCAATACCGCATTATGCTTTTCTCAAGCTTAAGATGCTTGGTCCACGTGGCATCATCTCAGTTAGTGGAAATACCGAACATTCCTTACATACGGAAGAGGATGCGGCGGCTCTAATAGCAAGAAACTAGACGGCCTCACCAACCAGATAAAATGGCAGGTCGTCAAGACCACGAACACGATTAAAGGAATCCGGAGTTCCATCATATATACATGAGATTGGTTTGATGATCAAACCCTCATAAACAATACCAGGAGCTTCCCACGTGTAATCAGGGCCATCCCAGCTCAACTTGGCTTCTCTTGAATTTTGATAGTTCATTGATAATAACCAATTCTTCTTTTTGGCACGGAAACTTTCACCTAAGTTCTTTCCTTTTACGGACGACAATCGTGCTACACCCGTCCAGGACATGGCACAACGGAGACACAGGCGTAGACGTGTAGCAGGGACCCGCCCAAAGGTTTCTTTTTAGATTAAGACCCTGCGTAAACCTTTTTTTACTGTCTCTTGTTGCTCACATCCTCCGGATACTCCACACAACTGAGAAGGATGCTGGCGTTATTGGCATGTGGCCACGTCAGGATTTTGCACGTACTTGGACACATGGGGTTTCTTATTAAGGGCATTTTTAGCCCGGTATATGTTATAAAGACCGAACACCTTAGGGAGTGTTCGGCGTCGCGAGTTTGGCCCTATATGCATCAGCTCCGAATCATGTCTTTGGTCACATGTTGGGTTTGCCCATCTCCCACATTTTGGTACCTTACGTTCCGTTATATCGGCTAAGGTAGCACTGTGAGAACTACTTCAATTGTGCCCTGGTTCATTTGGATGAGCACCTCAGTAGAGAAAGCCGAAAACTGACTGTCATGATATGGCGAGAGAGTGGTCAACCACTCGATGACTCATCGGAATCTTCGGGATTCCTCCGCATTAACGAAGGGCCGTTTCCCGGTCATGTACGTACGCGCCCTGTATTCGGACGAGCGCAAAAGTACCAAGGGCTATATAGTAGCCCCACCGTCAAACTCCTATGGCTAAGTGAAAGTTTAAAGCAATATAGTCCGATTGCATCGTTCGCTGTGCTATCACCTCCTTAATGGACCAAGACGTTGGAAAGTGTGAATATGCATTTTCTGCGAACAACCCCGCATTATATGCGTGGGGGCGGAAGCCGACGACTGCAAACTTTCAGGTTATATACATATGTACATAAACGGCCGCACAGGAGGCATCATAGTACTTTCGGGCAAAAGTATAAACACAGCCTTGATAATTCAATAAAACATTGTTTTTACAATGGGAATACATGTCACTAGAACATAATATTCTTCGAGAACTGAGCCTCTATCGAACGAGCGCCTTCAAGAACTTCTTCAAAGTAGTGCTCGGCAGCCACTCGGCCTACGGCCGAACCCTGTGTCGCAACAGTGGTGGCCTCCATCTCCGCCCAATATGTCTTGACACGGGCAAAGGGCATCCGCGCAACCTCTATGCACACCGATCTCTTTACAGCATCGATGCGTGGCACAGCACCAAGGAATTGTTGCACCAAACTAAAGTAGCTATTCGGCCTTGGCCCTCCCGGCCACAGGTGATCCACAACGGACCTCATGGCAAGTCCGGACAACCTATGGAGCTCGGCCCACTTGGCCATTTGCTCATTCAACATCAGCGGATGGACTGGAGTGTGAAACTGTGACCAGAATAGCTTTTCCACTTCGAGACCTTTCTGATCCTTGAAGTACTCGGCCGCATCAGCAGCACTTGCAGCCAAATCCATGTAGGCGTCCGCAGAACTCCATAGCCGGTCCAGAGGAGCATACTTCGGATCTCCGAACTTAGTCCGCAACAAGAAGGGCTTCCCAGACACGATATCTGCAGCTTGATTCAGCTCCTCCTTCATCGCTCTAATTTTGGAGCAGGCTTCCTTGGCAGCCACCAGGTCCGTCGCCTTCACCTGGTTTTCTTCTTCAAGAAGCTGGTAACGGTCAGCGACATCTTTTAACTCTACAACCATCTTGGCTATTTTTTCCTTGCTCTCGCAATGCGCGGCCTATTCGGCCCTTAACTCGTCGACCGCCTTTAGAGTGGCCGCATTGCTACTCCTTGCCTGCTCCTTGGCTCGGGCAAGCTCCGCCCGAAGGGTCTCCACGGTGGCAGCTCCATCTGCAGTCACAACATATTAAAGATACTGGCATCATGCTCCTCTTATTATGTGACGATTACCAGATAAATCACTCACCCTGTGCCTCGTCAAGCCGCTGGTTGACAAGCACGATATCGGCATCGGCCGCATCAAGTTGCCGCTTTAGCTCGGTAAATCCATCAGTTCGGCTAGCCACCGTAGCCTCAGCCACCTGCACATAAGGCAATCGAATTATTACCTGGGTATATGATCCTCAGGTTGCCGCCGTTCTCGACGACAACCAGAGTCTCAGGGGCTACTATCTGCACAGGGCACACCTAACATATGCGGTACTATCAAAATATACACTATTTCATGTACCTCGAAGCCTTTCAGCAGACTCATAAAGGCTTCCTGCAAACCGCTTTCAGTGGATGAAATCCTTTCAATTACCGTACCCATTAGCGTACGATGCGCTTCCGAGACGGCCGCTTGCCCCAGAAGATCCTTCAGCGCGTCCGATCGCACACTGTACAGACCCTCGCTGTCGCTCTCCTTAGGAGCCGGATACTGGGGATTCCGGGTAGCCAAAGGGTTATCCTCTGGCCTTAGTGGATCTGGAGATACCCTTCACGATGACACTTCAAGGTCACCCGCTTCATGAGGCGGGGTGTCAGGGGGAGGCGTTTTTCTCTCCATCATCTCCGGAAGAAGATCCCCAGAAGACGAACTCTGTCGAGAAGGGCTACGATCCGGACTAAAATTTATAAGCATCGGTTATTGTCTTCGGAAGTAAGGTAGGATGTTTCCACTATTAAGTACTTTTCGATTACTTACAGCTCGGTAGAGGGCTGATCCCCGCGCGGACATTGTGCGGCAAGAATACCCTCCGAGGCAGGGCCCTCTGATGAAGATTTCTTCTCCCGTTTGGAAACCTTAGTTTCCAGATCTTCAGAGGTAGTCCTCTTCCTTCCCCGGGGAGAGAGAATGTTAGATTCTTCCCTTTGGTTATCCTCCCCCGTGGAGGCGCTCATTCCCCTGGCTGGAATAAGTAGCGAGTGAGGCCCGCTTTCATCCTCTCTATTCCCCCATCATCTTCCTTTGAGGGCACTGAATAAGGCACCGGCTTGAGCATCTTGTCCAGTACTGGATTGTCCAAGCCCTCAGGAAGGGGGGGCGAACAGCTGATCATCATCGCCTTTGTTATCCAGTCCTGGTCAAAGAGCGGCCCTTTAGAATGATGCCATGATGAATAAAAGGACAATAGGTTCGACATGGGATTACTTACCTGAGCAGCGGGGCGGTTGCATCTCAGACCCACATCCTCGGTGGTGTCCGGACACTCCATTTGGGGTCCGAAGAACGATTTGTACATGGTCCTTCCGGGTTGAATTCCCACATGCGGCGGGGCCGTCGTTTGCAAGGCTGGACTCGATGAACTAGCATAACTTGCACTACCATAACCAGACTGAAATCTCTCTCAAAGAGATCTCGGATACCGCTTCGCAGTATTGGCACGTCCTTTGCTGGACCCCAGCTCAGCCCCCTGCTGATCCATGACATCAGTTGCGGTGGGGGGCCCGAGCGAAAGGTGGGGGCAGCTACCCACTTGGCCCTTCGGGGAGCTGTGATGTAAAACCACTCCCGCTGGCACAATCTGGACACCTTTGGGAAGGAACCCTCTGGCCATGGAGCGTCAGAGATTTTGCTTATTAAAACACCTCCGCGCGCTGCGTGCCGCCCCTCGATCATCTTCGGCTTCACATCGAAGGTCTTGAGCCACAGGCCGAAGTGAGGGGTAATGCGGAGGAAGGCCTCACATACGACAATAAATGACGAGATCTGAACAAGGGAATCTGGGGCCAAATCGTGAAAATCCAGCCCATAATAGAACATAAGACCCTTGACAAATGGATCCAGAGCAAGGCCTAGTCCTCGGAGGAAGTGGGAGATGAACACGACACTCTCGTTGGGTTCGGGAGTAGGGATGACCTGCCCTCGAGCAGGCAGCCTATGCGAAATTTTGGCGGTCGGATATCTGGCCTCTCTCAACTTCTTGATGTCCTCCTCTGTGACGGAGGAATTGAAGGTTGGATCCGGACATAGTTGAAGGTCCGAAGCACCCGACCTGGGCTTTGGGTGTTAGAACTCGAGGCGGGGGAAGGATTCAATTGAGCACATGAGGGAAATAATAAAAAGCCTCTTCCCCCTTATAAAGAGGGTGAATATCAAGTGTCCTCCTCGTGGCCGTTTGGGACTTGCCTAAGATCGAGGAGTCATACCAACAGGCACGGTTGGGTTACCCACGTCTGTATTGATGAGAATCCCATGATAAGGGGAACAAGATCTCTGCTTTGACAAGACGTGTCAAGAAAACCGCCTCGCGTTATGTGCGGAGCTGGTTGAGAAAAACGGTTCGAATAATGACCGAGCCATGGTGTGATGTCATGCTGTCAAAATGTGTCAGCAGATTAAATTTGTGGAAATATTATTCTCTTTACAGTGGTATGTGGAACTTATTTTGTAGGGCCGGACACTATCCTTGTATTCTAAACTCTTCCATGGTGTATGTGGAGGAGGAACCTGCCTTGCAATGCTGAACATAATACTACGCGCCAGACTCATCGTCATTGAAGCCTGGTTCAGGGGCTACTGAGGGAGTCCTGGATTAGGGGGTCCTCGGACAGCCCTACTATATCCTTTGGCCGGACTGTTTGACTATGAAGATACAAGATTGAAGACTTTGTCCCATGTCCGGATGGGACTCTACTTGGCGTGGAAGGCAAACTAGGCAATATGGATATGTATATCTCCTCCTTTGTAACCGACCTTGTGTAACCCTAGCCTCCTCCAGTGTCTATATAAACCGGAGGGTTTAGTCTGTAGGAAAACATACAATCATACCATAGGCTAGCTTCTAGGGCTTAGCCTCTCTGATCTCGTGGTAGATCAACTCTTGTAATACTCATATCATCAAGAACAATCAAGCAGGACGTAGGGTATTACCTCCATCAAGAGGGCCCGAACCTGGGTAAACATCATGTCCCCTGCCTCCTGTTACCATCCGCCTTAGACGCAGAGTTCGAGACCCCCTACCCGAGATCCACCAGTTTTGACACCAACAAGTACCTTGAAGTGGTGGTTTATTTTAGTTTACTAACGGAGCTCACGAAGATTTTCTGTTAAGTTTTGTGTTGTGAAGTTTTCAAGTTTTGGGTAAACATTTGATGGATTATGGAGCAAGGAGTGGCAAGAGCCTAAGATTGGGGATTCCCAAGGCACCCCAAGGTAAAATCCAAGGACACCAAAAAGCCTAAGCTTGGGGATGCCCCAGAAGGCATCCCCTCTTTCGTCTTCGTCTATCGGTAACTTTACTTGGAGCTATATTTTTATTTGCCACATGATGTGTGTTTTGCTTGGAGCATCTTGTATGATTCGAGTATTTGCTTTTTAGTTTACCACAATCATCCTTGTTGTACACACCTTTTGAGAGAGACACACATGAATTGGAATTTATTAGAATACTCTATGTGCTTCTCTTATATCTTTTGAGCTATATAGTTTTTGCTCTAGTGCTTCACTTATAACTTTAAGAGCACGGTGGTGGTTTCATTTTATAGAAATAATTGATCTCTCAAGCTTAACTTATATTATTTTGAGAGTCCTTTAGAACAACATGGCAATTTTCTTTTAGGCATAATAAAAACTTTCATATAAGTGCATTGAATACTAAGAGAAGTTTGAGACTTGATGATTGTTTTGAGATATGGAGATAGTGATATCAAAGTTGTGCTAGTTGAGTAGTTGTGAATTTGAGGAATACTTGTGTTGAAGTTTGCAAGTCCCGTAGCATGCACGTATGGTAAACGTTGTGTAGCAAATTTGAAACATGAGGTGTTATTTGATTGTCTTCCTTATGAGTGGCGTTCGGGGACGAGCGATGGTATTTTCCTACCAATCTATCCCCCTAGGAGCATGCGTGTAATACTTGGTTTTTGATGACTTGTAGATTTTTGCAATAAGTATGTGAGTTCTTTATGACTAATGTTGAGTCCATGGATTATACGCACTCTCACCCTTCCACCATTGCTAGCCTCTTCGATACCGTGCATTGGCCTTTCTCACCTTGAGAGTTGGTGCAAACTTCGCCGGTGCATCCAAACCCCGTGATACAATAAACTCTATCACACATAAACCTCCTTATATCTTCCTCAAAACAGCCACCATACCTACCTATTATGGCATTTCCATAGCCATTCCGAGATATACTGCCATGCAACTTTCCACCATTCCGTTTAATATGACACGCGTCATCATTGTCATATTGCCTTGCATGATCATGTAGTTGACATCGTATTTGTGGCAAAGCCACCATTCATAATTCTTTCATACATGTCACTCATGAGTCATTGCACATCCAGGTACACCGCCAGAGGCATTCATATAGAGTCATATCTTGTTCTAGTATCGAGTTGTAATCATTGAGTTGTAAATAAATAGAAGTGTGATGATCATCAGTAATAGAGCATTGTCCCATAAAAAAAGAGAAAGGCCAAATAATAATAAAAAGGCCCAATAAAAAATAAATAAATAAGGGGGCAATGCTACTTTCTTTTTTTCCACTCTTGTGCTTCAAAGTAACACCATGATCTGATAGAGAGTCTCTTGTTTTGTCATTTTCATATACTAGTGGGAATTTTTCATTATAGAACATGGCTTGTATATTCCAACAATGGGCCTCCTCAAGTGCCCTAGGTCTTTGTGAGCAAGCAAGTTGGATGCACACCCACTTAATTAGTTTCTTTTGTTGAGCTTTCATACATTTATAGCTCTAGTGCATCCGTTGCATGGCAATCCCTACTCCTTGCATTGACATGAATTGATGGACATCTCCCTAGCCCATTGATTAGCCGCGTCGATGTGAGACTTTCTCATTTTTTGTCTTCTCCACATAACCCCCTTCATTATATTCTATTCCACCCATAGTGCTATATCCATGGCTCACACTCATGTATCGCGTGAAAGTTGAAAAAAGTTTGAGATTACTAAAATATGAAACAATTGCTTGGCTTGTCATCGAGGTTGTGCATGATGAGAGCATTCTTGTGTGACGAAAATGGAGCATGGCCAAACTATATGATTTTGTAGGGATGAACTTTCTTTGGCCATGTTATTTTGAGAAGACATGATTGCTTAGTTAGTATGCTTGAAGTATTATTATTTTTATGTCAATATTAAACTTTTATCTTGAATCTTTCGGATCTGAACATTCATGCCACAATAAAGAAAATTACATTGAGAAATATGTTAGGAAGCATTCCACATCAAAAATTCTGTTTTTATCATTTACCTACTCGAGGACGAGCAGGAATTAAGCTTGGGGATGCTTCATATGTCTCCAACGTATCTATAATTTTTTATTGTTCCATGCTATTATATTATCTGTTTTGGATGATAACGGGCTTTATTTTACACTTCTATATTATTTTTGGAACTCACCTATTAACCGGAGGCCCAGCCCAAATTGCTATTTTTTTTGCCAATCTCAGTGTTTCGTAGAAAAGGAATATCAAACGGAGTCCAAACGGAATGAAACCTTCGGGAGCGTGATTTTTGGAACAAACGTGATCCAGGGGACTTGGAGTGGACGTCAAGCAATCAACGAGGCGGCCACGAGGTAGTGGGGCGCCCTCCATCCTCGTGGGCCCCTCGTTGCTCCACCGACCTACTTCTTCCTCCTATATATATATATATATATATATATATTCATATACCCCGCAAACATCCAGGAGCACCATGAAACCCTATTTCCACCGCCGCAACCTTCTATACCCAAAAGATCCCATCTTGGGGCCTTTTCCGGAGCTCCGCCAGAGGGGGCATCGATCACGGAGGGCCTCTACATCAACTCCATGGCCTCTCCGATGATGTGTGAGTAGTTTACCTCCGACCTTTGGGTCCTTAGCTAGTAGCTAGATGGCTTCTTCTCTCTCTTTGGATCTCAATACAAAGTTCTCCTCGATTCTTTTGAAGATCTATTCGTTGTAATCTTCTTTTGCGGTGTGTTTGTCGAGATCCGATGAATTGTGGATTTATGATCAAGTTTATCTATGAACAGTATTTGAATCTTCTCTGAATTCTTTTATGTATGATTGGTTTACATTTGCAAGTCTCTTCGAATTATCAGTTTGGTTTGGCCTACTAGATTGATCTTTCTTGCAATGGGAGAAGTGCTTAGCTTTGGGTTTATATCATATTGCATGAGTTTATCCCTCTACATCATGTCATCTTGCTTAAGGCGTTACTCTCTTCTTATGAACTTAATACTCTAGATGCATGCTGGATAGCAGTCGATGTGTGGAGTAATAGTAGTAGATGCAGGCAGGAGTCGGTCTACTTGTCATGGACGTGATGCCTATATACATGATCATACCTAGATATTCTCATAATTATTCACTTTTCTATCAATTGCTCTACAGTAATTTGTTCACCCACCATAATACTTATGCTATCTTGAGAGAAGCCACTAGTGAAACCTATGGCCCCCGGGTCAATTTTCCATCATACAAGTTTCCAGTCTATTTTATTTTGCAATCTTTACTTCCAATCTATATCATAAAAATACCAAAAATATTTATTTTATTATTATTATCTCTATCAGATCTCACTCTTGCAAGTGGCCGTGAAGGGATTGACAACCCCTTTATCGCGTTGGTTGCGAGGTTCTTATTTGTTTGTGTAGGTACGAGGTAACTCGCGCGTGGTCTCCTACTGGATTGATACCTTGGTTCTCAAAAACTGAGGGAAATACTTACGCTGCTTTACTGCGCCACCCTTTCCTCTTCAAGGGAAAACCAACGCAGTGCTCAAGAGGTAGCACGGCCCATCTCATTATGGCAGTCATTGCCCCATGGACCGAACCCTTCTTGGCCTACCTTATTAGGAAGGAACTTCCTAAGGATCAGAATGAGGCCCGCTGCATTGTCCGGCGTTCAAAGGCCTTCAAGGTTCACGACCGAGAGCTCTATAAGAAAAGCGACACTGAAGTCCTTCGAAGATATATCTCTGAGGAGGAGGGGCAGCAACTCTTGGCTGAGATCCACGCTGGTCTCAGCGGGCACCACGACGCAACTCGGGCCCTTGTTAGCAAGACCTTCTGTACAGGGTTTTATTGGCCGACGTCCCGAGCAGATGCACATGACCTTGTCCAACGTTGCGTCGGGTGCCAACTCTTCGCCAACCAAAGCCATATGCCCCCCACCGCCCTACAGACAATCCCCATCACTTGGCCTTTTGCGGTCTGGGGACTAGATATGGTTGGACCCCTTAAAAAAGGAAGCCATAAGAAAAAATATCTGCTGGTAATGGTGGACAAATTCACTAAGTGGATAGAGGCCAAACTAGTTAAAACAGCCGAGTCCGGGATGGTGATATAATTCAGATCCGGTGTCATACACCGTTATGGTGTTCTACACAACATCATCACTGATAACGGCTCCAACTTCACAGCTGACGAAGTGAAAACCTGGTGCGCTAATCTGGGCATCAAGCTCGATTACGCCTCTGTCTATCATCCGCAGACAAACGTTCAAGTCAAACAAGCCAATGGTCTTATTATGAGCGACATCAAGCCTAGACTAGTGCGGTCTTTGAAAGAATCAGACAAGCACTGGGTTGAGGAGATCGACTCCGTACTCTAGGGGATGTGGACCACGCCCAATCGCACTACCGGATACACACCTTTCTTCATGGTGTACGGCGTGGAGGCAATGTTACCTTGCGACATTATTCATGACTCACCTAGAGTGCGCATGTACGAAGAGAGAGAGAGAGGCTGAGCTGGATCGGCAGGACAGCTTAGATGTCCTGGAAAAAGAGCACGACGTCGGAAAAGCCCGTTCCACATTTTATCAACAGCAAGCTCGCAGGTATCAAAGCAGAGAAGTGCGGGCCAAGACTTATAACGTTGGCGAACTCGTTCTACGCCTGCCGGAGAAAAAGAAGGACAAACTCAAGCCCAAGTGGGAGAGTCCCTTCATCATCGACGAAGTTCTCACCGGAGGAGCGTACTGCCTGCGTAACGCGTCAGAAAATCGCCTGGAGCCGAACCCTTGGAACGCGGCCAGACTCTGAAGGTTCTACGCCTAGAGCCGAACTCTTTGTTTGTCCCCTTCCCCCTGTTGCCTCCTTCATCTTTTCTCTCTTTTCGTTTTTCTTTTCTTTCCTTTTTCCTTTTTATCCTTAACGCTTTCGCGCGGTTAGACCGCACACCCCTGACGCACACATCTTCACATATGTGCGTCTGTTACACCTGGGGGCTTCTTGTACAGAAGCTTGCTATTATTCCCCGAGCATTAAGCTCATTACATATGCGTTTTCCCCATATGTACCTTTTCTTCGCCATTATATGCATCCATATGACTTAAGTTTTGGCCAAGCTGGGTTGCCTGGCTCCTGTGCTTATGCCCTATGTTCCCGTTAGTTCGGCTAGGGCATAAAGGGAGCACCTCTGCGATTGTTACTGCCGGGTCATCCGGATGTGTACCTCAGACTGGGTGAAGCCGAAAGCTAGCGTTCTTAAGGGAATATTCGGTCGGTGGATTAAAGATGTTTTTTCGCATTCACTTCATTGTGAACCCCCAGAAGTCACGCATACTGCGATTTTTCAATCACAGTCCGGACATGCACATTAACGCATGCACACCGAGGGAAAGGAACCCCTAACGGAACTATTCTCTCTAGAAGATGTTTCTTACAACTTTAATGTAATATAGCATAACTAGCCGGATACAACTTGTCTGTTCAAGCAACTATGACCCCCATGCCTGGTTTCCATGCATACCTCGGTCTATTCGGCTGCACGGGTATTCGGAAACACTCCGCACCTTCGGGTCCCGAGGTTGAAGCGAAAAGGTCTGCCATGACAATCGTTTTACAATTCAGCTAGAACTTATATATGTCAAGGAAAGTACATAGTCACTTAGACTCATAAATTTCCTCCTCTATACCATCCAACAGGATATCTAACTTACAATCCTGTTGGGAATATTTGGCAGCTACTGCTACTTGGTCATATACCAAATTAACGGGTACTTCTTTCCCATCTGACCCTAAAGGTCGGACCCGGGCCATGTGATTCGGATAAAGCTTGGTATACCGCGTCTTCACCATGGCACAGGCCTCTCGCGCACCCTCCTGGCAGGCCGATATTTTCCATAATCGGATACGTTGCTGCGCTCCCTTTAATAGCTCTACAAGCTCCTCCATACTTCCTAGAGGGGAGGCGGATGTCCATAAGGCCTTAGCAACACTCCGCATTGCCTGCCGAGCTTGCTTGTGCATCTGCGGCAGCCCCTGCAGCAGATCATCCGATAATCCAGACATCTCCTCTTCGGGACGGCCTGTCAGCATACCTGCAAACATAACTTTGTCAGTACCCTTCATCTCCGAACTATTATAAGGTAAGTGCGGTCACATACTGAATATGCCGCCTCGTAGCCTTTTATTCTCCTTCACGGAGTCAGCCAGTTGGGCCCGCACATCTTTTAGTTCCTTGCCCAGCTGGATGTTGGAATCCTGGAGTTTGTTTTTCTCCTCTCTGACTCGGATCAGAACGCGCTCGCCTGCGGCATGTGGTCTTTTCGCCTCTTTCTCGCCTGCTTGAGTGACCCTCAGTTTCTCTTCCCGTTGGTCCGACGACCCTGTTATGAGACAAGCAACAGAATCAACACAGCTGGCACATAATAATTGTTTCTCGATGGAGGGAAACATTACCAGGAGATGCCTTCTTGGATTTCTCCAGTTCGGCACGGGCATTAGTTAGCTGCGTCTGACACTTCTCTAGCTCCTGGGCTAGCAGGTCGTTCTTCTCCGTAAGAACCTGGTTATACAACAATACTTAAATCAGTTGTACCAACTGCTTCAAGTCTCGGGGGTTACTGGCATATGGTTATCATATTCGGACAAAGTAAACTTACCCATACATCTTTTAAATGCTGCTTTGTAGCTCTGTTAAGTCCATCCCGAGCAGCTTGGATATATGCGTCAGCCAAGCTGCAGGTGTTAAAGGCCTCCTCCGAAAAGCCGGGGTCTTGTAAAACGGCCTTTCGGCGCCAATGATTCATGGCGCTCTCCACTTCTGAGTTAGTGACGGATACATCATCTGAATCCTCAATTGAAGGACAGTCCGGCGTTACCCCCATATCAGCCCCTGTCTTTACGGCAGGATCTGGATCCTGGCTGTGGGAAGTATGACCAGCCAGACCCCCGGATATAGTCCGGCACACCTTTTTCCTGATACAGGATAAACCGAAAGGTCACAGTTGGATGTGACTGCCAAAGTGTATATGTGCAAATCCATACCTCTTTGATGAAGGCTCGGCCGTATCTTCGTTTGCCTTCCTTTCTGAAGGCTTGCCCAGTGTGGGGGTCGCTCTCTTCGAAGATGCCCCTAGGGCAGCATGGCGCACCGAACGCCACCCCTTTCGAGCACAGGACGGTGCGGTGGATGTGGAAGAGAAAACTCTCTTGGACAAGGTATCTCTGGATACTTACATGCAAAGTGGGAAGGAGGCCAGGATAATCGGCGATGATGGGTACATTCGTACCATCATAGCTCGTTTGATAGAATATTCCATCCTCGAGCTCCACAAATATGCCCGGATCTTCTTCATATCCGGGGTCAAGATCCCGGTTGTGATTCTCCAGCTGAGGGGCAGGGTCATGGATCCCCTCGACAACCTTTCGCCATTCCTGTTATAAGCAGATAAGATACTGCCTGTCAAGAATGATTTAGGGACATGAGTAAAATAGTGGAGTTGGAGCTTACCCAACTAGGAGGATTATACATGGAAAATCCGTCTCGACATTGGAGACGGGCGAACTCCTCCTTCTCCCCTTTATACAGTTCGGCCAATATTTTGGCCAGAGCTGCAGGGGTCTTTGGGCCCTTCCGACCATAGCGTGAGGCGTCGTCCTCCCTGTTGTAATGCCACATGGGCAGCCCTCTGTATTGGAGTGGCTGGACCCCCCGCGCTATGGAGATCGCCATTACCTCGACTATTGACAATCTGGACTGGGCAAGCATCTCAATCTTGCCTAGCAGCAGGCTGATCTCTACACTATCCTCTTCCTCGAGGCTCCGAGGATGCCAGCTCTGGCGTTTCTTCAACGGAGCACTTGAAAACTTGGGGAGGCCCATACATATGGGGTCGGGAAGTGCAACGACATCGATATAGAACCATTCGGAAGGCCACTCTTCGGAAGCTTTCTTTGGCGTGCCGGACAGGTATCCGGTCCCAGCGATGCGCCACACTTTGGCTCCTCCCACTTTAAAAATTGACCCACCTTGATTACGAGGAATGAGGCAGAACAGTCTTCTCCATAAATCAAAATGGGCCTCGCAGCCCAGGAATAGCTCACATAGAGCAACGTAACCCGCGATGTGCAGGATGGAGGCAGGAGTGAAACTGTGCAGTTGAAGGCCGTAATACTCTAGCAGTCCTCGGAGGAAGGGATGGATCGGAAATCCGACGCCTCTCAGCAGGAAGGGAATGAAGCATACTTGTTCCCCCCTGGACGGATTGGGGAAATTCTCTGCCTGAACCCCATCGTCGAAGGACATTCATCCTTCTTGGACGGGGACTAGAGCCGCGGGAGGAAGAAAGCCCTGTTTCTGCAGCTTCGCCAGCTGACCATGGGATATGGAACATCTCCCCCAATCACCCTTTTTGGATCTGTGGGGACAAGAGGATGAGCTGGGAGCGCTAGCCATGTTGGGGTGGTTTTTCTTAGCAAGCTCTGAGGATTTTTCACGGGGTGTGGAATGGATCTGAGATCTATTCTCTTTAAATAGGCACCTTTGTGGTATGGTTGGGGTGGTATATGCAAAAATACCGTGACCTCTCGCATTCACTCGACATGTGGAAACTGAAGTTGCTGATGCATAGAAGCCGATGGGTACAACATTAAATGGAAGGTCGGACACACTGCTTGGAAGCCATCGGTGGAGGAACCCGCCTTGCAATGCCGAAGACAATCTATGTCCCGAACACCTCATCATTGAAGACTGGTTCGGGGGCTACTGAGGGAGTCCTGGACTAAGTGGTCCTCGGGCGTCCGGCCTATTAACCATGGGCCGGATTGATGGGCTGTGAAGATACGAAGACCGAAGATTGCACCAGTGTCCGGATGGGATTCTCCTTGGTGTGGAAGGCAAGCTTGGCAGCCAACCATGTAGATTCCTTTCACTGTAACCGACCTTGTGTAACCCTAGATCCATCCTGTGTCTATATAAACCGGAGGGCTAGGTCCGTAGATAGGCCGAATCCTCATAATCATAGCTAGACTAGACTTTTACGGTTTAGTCGTTACGATCTCGAGGTAGATCAACTCTTGTAATACTCATATTCATCAAGATCAATCAAGCATGACGTAGGGTATTACCTCCATAGAGAGGGAACGAACCTGGGTAAAACGTTGTGTCCCCCATCTCCTGTTACCATGGATCTTAGACGCATAGTTCGCGACCCCCTACCCGAGATCCGCCGGTTTTGACACCGACAGGAGCCCCCTCTTTCCTTCTCTCTTTCCTCTCATTCCTTCTTCTCCTAATTGTACTAGGAAAGGGGGGAAACCTACTCCTACTAGGAGTAGGAATCCCCCACTTAGGTGCGCCCCTTGAGGCCGGCCCTCCTCCTCCTCCCCTCCTTTATATACGGGGGAGGGAGGCACCCCATAGACACAAGTTGATTGTTTAGCCGTGTGCGGTGCCCCCCTCCACAGATTTCCACCTCGGTCATATTGTTGTAGTGCTTAGGCGAAGCCCTGCGTTGGAAACTTCATCATCACTGTCATCACGCCGTCGTGCTGACAAAGCTCTCCCTCGACACTCAGCTGGATCTAGAGTTCGTGGGACGTCACCGAGATGAACGTGTGCAGATCGTGGAGGTGCCATACTTTTAGTGCAAGGATTGGTCGGATCATGAAGACATACGACTACATCAACTGCGTTGTCATAACGCTTCCGCTTCCGGTCTACGAGGGTACGTAGAGATACTCTTCCCTTCTCGTTGCTATGCATCACCTAGATGGATCTTGCGTGTGCGTAGGAATTTTTTTGAAATTACCGCGTTCCCCAATAGTGGCATCCGAGCCAGGTCTATGCGTAGATGTTATATGCATGCGTAGAACACAAAGGAGTTGTGGGTGTGGGTATATATATTGCTTGCCGTCACTAGTTGATTCTTGATTCAGCGATATTGTTGTATGAAGCGGATCAGGCCGACATTACGCGTACGCTTACGCGAGACTGGTTCTACCGACGTGCTTCGCACACAGGTGGCTAGTGGGTGTCAGTTTCTCCAACTTTAGTTGAATTAGATTCAATGAACAGGGTTCTTTCTGAAGATCAAAAAGCAATCACTATACTATGTTATGGTTTTGATGCGTAGGCAAGAACGGTTCTTTCTAGAAGCCCATAGCAGCCACATAAAACTTGCAACAACAAAGTAGAGGACGTCTAACTTGTTTTTGCAGGGCATGTTGTGATGTGATATGGTCAAGACGTGATGAGATATAAATTGTTGTATGATATGATCATGTTTTGTTGAAGTTATCGGCAACTGGCAGGAGCCTTATGGTTGTCTCTTTATTGCATATAAGCAAGCGGCATACAATTGCTTTACTTTATCCCTATGTGATAGCAATTGTTGGCGAGATGGCCATGTGATGACACGTTGATAGAGATCAAGATGATGGAGATCATGGTGTCATGCCGGTGACGATGGAGATCGTGACGGTACTTTGGAGATGGAGATCAAAGGCACAAGAAGATGATGGCCATATCATGTCACATATTTTGATTGCATCCGATGTTTATCTTTTATGCATCTTATTCTTCTTAGTACGACGATAGCATTATGAGATGATCCCTCACTAAAATATCAAGGTATAAGTGTTCTCCCTGAGTATGCACCGTTGCGACAGTTCTTTGTGCTGAGACACCACGTGATGATCGAGTGTGATAAGCTCTACGTTCACATACAATGGGTGCAAGCCAGTTTTTCAAATGCAGAATACTCGGTTTAAACTTGACGAGCCTAGCATATGCAGATATGGCCTCGGAACACTGATACTGAAAGGTCGAACATGAATCATATAGTAGATATGATAAACATAGTGATGTTCACCATTGAAAACTACTTCATCTCACGTGATGATCGGACATGGTTTAGTTGATATGAATAACGTGATCACTTAGATGATTAGAGGGATGTCTATCTAAGTGGGGGTTGTTAAGTAATATGATTAATTGAACTTAAATTTATCATGAACTTAGTCCTGATAGTATTTGCATATCTATGTTGTAGATCAATTGCTCACATATAGCTTCCCCGTTTTATTTATGATATGTTCCTAGAGAAAACTATGTTGAAAGATGTTAGTAGAAACGATGCGGACTAGCTCCGTGATCTGAGGATTATCCTCATTACTGCACATAAGAATTATGTCCTTGATGTACCGCTAGGTGACAGACATGTTGCAAGAGAAAATGCAGCCGTTATGAACTTTTGGCAAGCTCGGTATGATGACTACTTGATAGTTTAATGCACCATGCTTTACGGCTTAGAACCAGGAATTCAAAAATGTTTTGAATGCCATGGAGCATATAAGATGTTCCAAGAGCTGAAATTGGTATTTCATACTCATGCCTGAGTCTAGAGGTATGAGACCTCTAACAAGTACTTTGCCTACAAGATGGAGGAGAATAGCTCAACCAGTGAGCATGTGCTAAAAATGTCTGAGTACTACAATCGCTTGAATCAAGTGGGAGTTAATCTTCCAGATAAGATAGTGATTGACATAGTTCTCTAGTCACTATCGCCAAGTTACTGGAACTTCATGATGAACTATAATATGTAAGGGATTACAAAAATGATTCCCGAGCTCTTCGCAATGCTGAAATCAGCGAAGGTAGAAATCAAGAAAAGCATCAAGTGTTGATGGTTGACAAGACAACTAGTTTCAAGTAAAAGGGCAAGGGAAATAAAGGGAACTTCAAGAAGAATGGCAAGCAAGTTTCCACTCCCATGAAGAAGGCCAAAGCTAGACCCAAGCCTGAAACTGAGTGCTTCTACTGCAAAGGAAATGGTCACTGGAAGTGGAACTGCCCTAGATACTTGGCGGATAAGAAGGATGGCAAAGTGAACAAAGGTATATCCAATATACATGTTATTGATGTGTACTTTACTAGTGTTTATAGCAACCCCTCAGTATTTGACACTGGTTTAGTTGCTAAGAGTAGTAACTTGAAACGGGAGTTGCAAAATAAGCAGAGACTAGTTAAGGGCGAGGTGATGATGTGAGTTGGAAGTGATTCCAAGGTTGATAAGATCACCATCACACACTCCCTTTACCTTAAGGATTAGTGTTGAACCTAAAATAAATGTTATTTGGTGTTTGCGTTGAGCATAAATATGATTGGATCATGTTTATTGCAATAAGGTTATTCATTTAAGTCAAAGAATAATTGTTGTTCTATTTACATGAATAAAACCTTCTATGGTCATACACTCAATATAAATGGTTTACTGAATCTCGATCGTAGTAATACACATATTCATAATAATTAAGCCAAAATATGCAAAGTTAATAATGTGCAACTTATATGTGGCACTGCCATTTAGGTCATATTGGTATAAAGCGCATGAAGAAACTCCATGCTGATGGACTTTTGGAATCACTTAATTATGAATCACTTGGTGCTTGTAAACCATGCCTCATGGGCAAGATGACTAAAACTCCGTTCTTTGGAACAATGGAGCGAGTAACAGACTTGTTGGAAATAATACATACTGATGTGTGCGGTCCAATGGGTGTTGAGGCTCGCGGTGGGTATCGTTATTTTTTGACCTTCACAGATGATTTGAGAAGATATGGGTATATCTACTTGATGAAACATAAGTCTAAAACATTTGAAAAGTTCAAAGAATTTCAGAGTGAAGTAGAAAATCATCGTAACAAGAAAATAAATTTTATATGATCTGATCGCGGAAACAAATATTTGAGTTACGATTTTGGTCTTCATTTGAAACAATGTGGAATAGTTTCGCAACTCACGCCACCTGGAACACCACAATGTAATGGTGTGTTCGAACGTCATAACCGTACTTTATTAGATATGGTGCAATCTATGATGTCTCTTACCGAATTACCACTATCGTTTTGGGGTTATGCATTAGAGACAGCCGCATTCACGTTAAATAGGGCACCATCTAAAAATCCGTTGAGACGACACCATATGAACTGTGGTTTAGCAAGAAACCTAAGCTGTCGTTTCTTAAAGTTTGGGGTTGCGATGCTTATGTGAAAAAGTATCAACCTGATAAGCTTAAACCCAAATCGGAGAAGTGCGTCTTCATAGGATACCCAAAAGAAACTGTTGCGTACACCTTCTATCACAGATCCGAAGGCAAGATCTTTGTTGTTAAGAGTGGATCCTTTCTAGAGAAGGAGTTTCTCTCGAAAGAAGTGAGTGGCAGGAAAGTAGAACTTGATGAGGTAATTGTACCTTCTCCCGAATTGGAAAGTAGTTCATCACAGAAATCAGTTCCAGTGATGCCTACACCAATTAGTGAGGAAGTTAATGATGATGATCATGAAACTTCATATCAAGTTACTACCGAACCTCGTAGGTCAACCAGAGTACGTTCTGCACCATAGTGGTACGGTAATCCAGTTCTGGAAGTCATGTTACTAGACCATGACGAACCTACGAACTATGAGGAAGCGACGATGAGCCCAGATTCCGTGAAATGGCTTAAGGCCATGAAATCTGAGATGGGATCCATGTTTGAGAACAAAGTATGGACTTTGATTGACTTGCCCGATGATCGGTGAGCCATTCAGAATAAATGGATCTTCAAGTGGAAGACGGACGCTGATAGTAGTGTTACTATCTACAAAGCTCGAATTGTCGCAAAAGGTTTTCGACAAGTTCAAGGTGTTGACTACGATGAGATTTTCTCACTCGTATCGATGCTTAAAAGTCTGTCTGAATCGTATTAGCAGTTGCCGCATTTTATGAAATCTGGCAAATGGATATCAAAACTACATTCCTTAATGGATTTATTAAAGAAGAGTTGTATATGATGCAACCAGAAGGTTTTGTCAATCCTAAAGATGATAACGAAATGTGCAAGCTCCAGCGATCCATCTATGGACTGGTGCAAGCATCTCGGAGTTGGAATATACGCTTTGATAAGTTGATCAAAGCATATATTTTTATACAGACTTGCGGTGAAGCCTGTATTTACAAGAAAGTGAGTGGGAGCACTACAGCCTTTGTGATAAGTATATGTGAATGACATATTGTTGATCAGAAATAATGTAGAATTTTCTGGAAAGCATAAAGGAGTGTTTGAAAGGAGTTTTTCAAAGAAAGACCTCGGTGAAGCTGCTTACATATTGAGCATCAAGATCTATAGTGATAGATCAAGACGCTTGATAATTTTTTTTCAACGAGTACATACCATGACAAGATTTTGAAGGAGTTCAAAATGGACCAGTCAAAGAAGGAGTTCTTGTCTGTGTTGCAGGGTGTGAAGTTGATTAAAGGCTCAAAACCCAACCATGGCAGAAAATAGAAAGAGAATGAAAATTCATTCCCTATGCCTCAGTCATAGGTTCTATAAAGTATGCTATGTTGTGTACCAGACCTATTGTATACCTTAGCATGATTTTGGCAAGGGAATACAATAGTGATCTAGGAGTAGATCACTGGACAGCGGTCAAAATTATCCTTAGAGGAGTAAGGCAATATTTCTCGGTTATGGAGGTGATAAAAGAGTTCGTCGTATAGAGTAACGTCGATCCAAGCTTTTGACACCGATCTAGATGAATCTAAGTATCGATCTAGATACATATTGAAAGTGGGAGCAATTATCTAGAGTAGCTCCGTGTGGAGTATTGTAGGCATAGAAATTTGCAAAATACATACAGATCTAAATGTTGCAGACCCATAGACTAAACTTCTATCATAAGCAAAACATGATCACTCTTTGGGTGTTAATCACATAGCGATGTGAACTAGATTATTGAGTCTATTAAACCCTTTGGGTATTGGGAACATGAAGATGTGAACTAATCACATAAAGATGTGAACTGTTGATGTGAAATCACATGACGATGTGAACTAGATTATTGGCTCTAGTGCAAGTGGGAGACTGAAGGAAATATTCCCTAGAGGCAATAACAAAGTTGTTATTTATATTTCCTTATATCATGATAAATGTTTATTATTCATGCTAGAATTGTATTAACCGGAAACTTAGTACATGTGTGAATACATAGACTAACAGAGTGTCCCTAGTATGCCTCTACTAGACTAGCTCGTTAATCAAAGATGGTTAAGTTTCCTAGCCATAGACATGTGTTGTCATTTGATGAACGGGGTCACATCATTAGAGAATGATGTGAAGGACAAGACCCATCCGTTAGCTTAGCACTATGATCGTTTAGTTTATTGATATTGCTTTATTAATGACTTATACATGTTCCTATGAATATGAGATTATGCAACTCCCAAATACCGGAGGAACACTTAGTGTGCTATCAAACGTCACAACGTAACTCGGTGACTATAAAGATGCTCTACAGGTGTCTCCGATGGTTTTTGTTGAGTTGGCCTAGATCGAGATTAGGATTTTCACTCCGATTGTCGGAGAGGTATCTCTGGGCCCACTCAGTAATGCACATCACTATAAGCCTTGCAAGCAATGTGACTAATGAGTTAGTTTCAGGATGATGCATTACGGAACGAGTAACGTGACTTGCCGGTGACGAGATTGAACTAGGTATGATGATACCGACGATCAAATCTCGGGCAAGTAACATACCGATGACAAAGGGAACAACGTATGTTGTTGTGCGGTTTGAACGATAAAGATCTTCCTAGAATATGTAGGAGCCAATATGAGCATCCAGGTTCCGCTATTGGTTATTGACCGGAGATGTGTCTCGGTCATGTCTACATAGTTTTCGAACCCGTAGGGTCCGCACACTTAACGTTCGATGACGATTTGTATTATGAGTTATGTGATTTGATGACCGAAGTTTGTTCGGAGTCCCGGATGAGATCACAGACATGACGAGGAGTCTCAAAATGGTCGAGATGTAAGGATCGATATATTGGAAGGCTATATTCGGACATCGGAAAGATTCTGAGTGGTTCGGGTATTTTTCGTAGTACTGGACAGTTACGGGAATTCACCAGAGGAAGTAGTGGGCCTTAATGGGCCGTACGGGAAAGGAGAGAAGGGCCTCAAGGGGTGCCCCCCATGGGCTGGTCCGAATTGGACTAGGGAGGGGGTGGTGCCCCCCTCTTTCCTTCTCCCTCTCCTCTCCTTCCTTCTTCTCCTACTTGGACTAGGAAAGGGGGGAAACCTACTCCTACTAGGAGTAGGAATCCCCCCCTTGGGCGCGCCCCTTGAGGCTGGCCCTCCTCCTCCTAAACTACTTTATATACGGAGGAGGGAGGCACCCATAGACACAAGTTGATTGTTTAGCCGTATGCGGTGCCCCCCTCCACAGATTTCCACCTCGGTCATATCGTTGTACTGCTTAGGCGAAGCCCTGCGTCGGTAACTTCATCATCACCGTCATCACATCGTTGTGCTGACGAAGCTCTCCCTCGACACTCGGCTGGATCTAGAGTTCGTAGGACGTCACCGAGCTGAATGTGCACAGATCACGGAGGTGCCGTACTTTTTGTGCTAGGATCGGTCAGATCGTGAAGACGTACGACTACATCAACCGCGTTGTCATAACACTTCCACTTTCGGTCTACGAGGGTACGTAGACATACTCTTCCCTTCTCATTGCTATGCATCACCTAGATGGATCTTGCGTATACGTAGGAATTTTTCTGAAATTACCGCGTTCCCCAACAGATCCCCACCGGGAGTGAGTAATTGCTTCGTAGGCTCGCAGGTCAGTGAGAAGTTGGATGAGATTCATCATGTAATCGAGTTAGTTTTATTAGGGCTTGATCCCTAGTATCCACTATGTTCTTAGATTGATGTTTCTATGACTTTGCCATGCTTAATGCTTGTCACTTTGGGCTTGGGTGCCATGATTTCAGATCTGAACCGTTTATGTTATCACCATTATATCCATGTTCTAGATCTGATCTTGCAAGTTATAGTCACCTACTACGTGTTATGATTTGGCAACCCCGGAGTGACAATAGCCGGGACCACTCTCGGTGATGACCGTAGTTTGAGGAGTTCATGTATTCACTATGTGTTAATGCTTTGTTCCGGTTCTCTATTAAAAGGAGGCCTTAATATCCCTTAGTTTCCAATATGGACCCCACTGCCATGGGAGGGTAGGACAAAAGATGTCATGCAAGTTCTTTCCATAAGCACGTATGACTATTTACGGAATAAATGCCTACATTATATTGATGAACTGGAGCTAGTGCCGTATCGCCCTAGGTTATAACTATCGCATGATGAATATCATCCAACAAGTCACCGATCCAATGCCTACGAATTTAGCCTATACTATTCTTGCTAAGTTACTACTGCTATCATCATTGTTACACTTGCTACAAAACTACTGCTATCACCGTTACTGTTACCATTGATACTGCTACTACTATCAAAACTATCATATTACTGTGCTACTGATCACTTTGCTACAAATAATTAATCTCTAGGTGTGGTTGAATTGACAACTCAGCTGCTAATACCTTCAAATATTCTTTGGCTCCCCTTGTGCCGGATCTATAAATTTGGGTTGAATACTCTACCCTCGAAAACTGTTGCGATCCCCTATACTTGTGGGTTATCAAGACCTTTTTCTGGCGCCGTTGCCGAGGAGCACAGCTATATTTGTTGAGTCACTTGGGATTATTATCATATTATCACTATGAATAATCTGAAGGATGCTAAGACTAAGATATTTCCCTCAAAGACGAGGGGGGGGGGGTAAGGAACTGCCATCCAATTCTGCCTTACATTCACCTTCTTTTATAAGTAAACTTGCAACACCACCACATGCTATTAATTCTAATATGTCACAAGTTATTGATGATGCCACTTCTGCTATGGATAATGCTTATGATGATGCTAGTACCTTGCTTGATAATGATGATGTGCCGCTTGGTGAATTTCTTGATAAACAAATTGCTAGAGTAATACAACATGATGTTGTTGAATATGATGATGAACTTGAAACTGAATTGCCTGAAACACCTACTAGAACTAGCCCTCCTAGATATGAATTGCCTAAGGTACCGGAAGGTTATGTTATGAGTGAAGAAATAACTAGAGATATTCTTGCTTGCAGAGATAGAGATGATCTAGAGAAATTATTATGCAAGTATTAAGAAAAATCTCTGAATGCTAGAATGAAATGTGATCCTAAGTTTGCTACTTCACCTATCTTTATTGATGTTAAGTATTATGAATTCTCTGTCGACCCAGAGTTAATTACTTTGGTTGAATCTGATCCTTTCCATGGTTATGAAACTGAAACTATTGTGGCACATCTTACTAAGTTGAATGACAACGCCACCCTTTTTACTCATGATGAGAAAACTTGATATTACTTTATTCTCAAATTATTTCCTTTCTCATTAAAGGGTGATGCTAAAGCTTGGTACAATACTCTTCCTCCTGGTTGTGTGCGTAGTCGTCAGGATATGATTTATTACTTCTCTAAAAAATATTTTCCTGCTCATAAGAAACAAGCTGCCTTACAGGAAATATTTAACTTTGTTAAAATTAAAGAAGAGAGTCTCCCACAAGCTTTGGGGAGGCTTCGCCAATTACTTAATGCTTTGCCTGATCATCCTCTTAAGAAAAATGAAATACTTTATATCTTCTATAATGGACTAACCGATGCTTCTAGGGACTTCTTAGATAGTTGTGCTGGTTGTGTTTTCGGGGAACAAACTGTTGGGCAAGTTGAAGAATTATTGAATAACGTATTGAAAATTATGATGATTGGACTCTTCCTGAACCACTGGCTAAACCCACTCCAAAGAAGACTGGTATATTATATCTTAGTCCTGAAGATATGCAAGAGGCAAAGAAATCTATGAAGGAAAAAGGTATTAAAGCTGAGGATGTTAAAAATTTACCTCCTATTGAAGAAATACATGGGCTTAATACACCACCACTGCCTAAGGTGGTAGAGGTAAATTCTCTTATGAAATTCAATGATAATGACAATCCTCACAATAAGCATCCTAGTCAATTCCTTTATGAGTTTGAAAATTACATTAGAAAACAAGATCACTTCAATGCAAATGTTATGAAACAATTGAAATACAATTCTGATATGATTTCTCGCTTGAGTGGCTTGTTATTTAGAATATCAAATGATGTTAGAGGTGTTGGAAAGCATGCTTCTATGGTTCAAACCCAGTTAGAACAAGTTGCTAAATCTCAAAGAGAGTTGCTTGATGAAATGAATAATAATATGCATGACTTTGCTGTTAGAGTTGCAAATAGAGGAGGTAAAATGACTCAGGAACCACTTTATCCCGAGGGACTGATACGTCTCCAACGTATCCATAATTTTTGATTGTTCCATGCTATTATATTATCTATTTTGGATGTTGAATGGGCTTTATTATGCACTTTTATATTATTTTTGGCTAACCTATTAAGCGAAGGCCCAGTGCAAATTGTTGTTTTTTGCCTATTTCAGTGCTTCACACAAAAAGGAATATCAAACGGAATCCAAACGGAATGAAACCTTCGCAAGGATCGTTTTTGGAACAAACACAATCCAGGAGACTTGGAGTGGACGTCAAGGAAGCAGCGAGAAAGCCACGAGGCAGGAGGGCGTCCCCTAGGGGGGGTGGGGGCGCCCCACCCTCGTGGTCCCCTTGCGGCTCCACCGACCTACTTCTTTCACCTATATATACTCATATACCCTGAAAACATCTGGGAGCACCATGAAACCCTATTTCCACCGCCGCAATCTTCTGTACCCGTGAGATCCCATCTTGGGGCCTTTTCCGGTGCTCCGCCGGAGGGGGAATCGATCACGGAGGGCTTCTACATCAACACCATAGCCTCTCCGATGATGTGTGAGTAGTTTAGCACAGACCCGCGGGTCCATAGTTATTAGCTAGATGGCTTCTTCCCTCTTTTTGGATCTCAATACAAAGTTCTCCTCGATTCTCTTGGAGATCTATTCGATGTAATTCTTTTTGCAGTGTGTTTGTCGAGATCTGATGAATTATGGGTTTATGATCAAGATTATCTATGATTCTTCTCTGAATTCTTATTTGCATGATTTAAATATATTTACAAGTCTCTTCGAATTATCTGTTTGGTTTGTCCTACTAGATTGATCTTTCTTGCAATGGGAGAAGTGCTTAGCTTTGGGTTCAATCTTGCGGTGTCCTTTCTCAGTGACAGCAAGGGCAGCAAGGCACGTATTGTATTGTTGCCATCGAGGATAAAAAGATGGGGTTTATATCATATTTCTTGAGTTTATCCCTCTACATCATGTCATCTTGCCTAATGTGTTACTCTGTTCGTATGAACTTAATACTCTAGATGTATGCTGGATAGCGGTCGATCTGTGGAGTAATAGTAGTAGATGCAGAATCGTTTCGGTCTACTTGTCACGGACGTGATGTCTATATACACTATCATGCCTAGATATTCTCATAACAATACGTGCTTTTCTATCAATTGCTCGATATTAATTTGTTCACCCACCGTAGACTATGCTATCTTGAGAGAAGCCACTAGTGAAACCTATGGCCCCCGGGTCTATTCTCCATTATATTATTTTCCCGTCAACTTGCCAATTTCTGTCGCCGTTTATTTTGCAATCTTTACTTTTCAATCTATACAACAAAAATAACAAAAATATTTATCTTATTATCTTTATCAGATCTCACTTTTGCAAGTGGCCGTCAAGGGACTGACAACCCCTTTATCGCATTGGTTTGAAGGTTCTTGATTGTTTGTGCAGGCATGAGGGATTTGCGTGTAGTCTCCTACTGGATTGATACCTTCGTTCTCAAAAACTGAGGGAAATACTTAAGCTACTTTGCCGCATCACCCTTTCCTCTTCAAGGGAAAACCAATGCCTGCTCAAGAGGTAGCAAGAAGGATTTCTGGCGCCGTTGCCAGGTAGATCTACGCACAAGTCAAGACATACCAAGTACCCATCAAAAACTCTTCTCCCTCGCATTACATTATTTGCCATTTGCCTCTCGTTTTCCTCTCCCCAACTTCACCTTTGCTGTTTTATTCGCCCTCTTTCGTTCATCCTTCTGTTTGCTCGTGTTGCCATGTGCCTTCTATTAGGTTGCATCTTCGCTTGATAAATATCTATTCTTATGGATCCTCATCGTCTTACCAATCTTTTTAAGAGATACAATTATGATGAACCAATTGCTAGTGAGTTCTGTGCACTAGATTATCTTTATGAAGTTTTGCTTGAAATTCGTGAATCTGAAAATTGTGATGAAGTACTTTATGAAGTGTTCACGATAGATCTTTGAATAAAAAGCATGATTGCAATGATGTTATTATAAATTCTATGAATGTCAGTTGTGCTAATAATATGCAAAACCCTAAGCTTGGGGATGCTAGTTTTGCTATGTCCACTACTTGTTCCAATGATCATGATTGGGGTGATTCTTCTTATGATCTTGAAAATTTATTTAAGCCCCATGATGAATATAAGATTGATAATAATGTTTGAAATATTGGAAGTGGGTTTGGAAGAGTGTAAACTTTAAATCCCATGTATTTGGATAATGTTCGATCTTATTTTGATAAAAGTGGGTTTGGAGAGGTCATGACTTTAGTTAATGTCAATCCCACTATTTTGGAAGAGTGTCAACTTTACATGCATGTGGATCGTGTTGAAAATATTTTATGTGATAGCTATTTTGTTGAATTTTCTTATGATCCCACATGTAATTATTATGAGAGAGGAAAATATGATTGTAGAAATTTTCATGTCACTAAATTACCTCTCGTTATGTTGAGATTGCTATTGTCTCTTTCCTCTTCCTTGCATATGCTAGTTCTTGCTTGCTATGATAATTTGTTTGCCTATAAGATGTCTATGCATAGGAAGTATGTTAGACTTAGTTGTGTTTTTCACATGCTATATGATGCTCTCTTTGTGCTTCAATTCTTGTCTTTTATGTGAGCATCATTGAAATCTCAATGCCTAGCTAGGGGCGTTAAACGATAGCGCTTGTTGGGAGGCAGCCCAATTTTATTTTTGTTTCTTGCTATTTGTTTATGTTTAGTAATAAATAATTTATCTAGATTCTGTTTAGATGTGTTTTTATGTTTTTAATTAGTGTTGTGCCAAGTAGAACCTTTGGGAAGACTCGGGGAAAGTCTTTGCGATCTTGCTGTAAAAATCAGAAACTTTAGCACTCACGAGATTTGCTGCCATTTTTTACTGGAGAGTGGTATTAGGTTGATTCTTTTTGCAGATGATTAATAGATAAATTCCTCACGTCCACCAATTTATTTCCGAATTTTTGGGGTTACATAAGTATACGTTTGATACACATTTCTATACACTATTCTGTTTTTGACAGATTCTGTTTTTCGTGTGTTGTTTGCTTATTTTGATGAATCTATGGCTAGTATCGGGGGGTATGAACCATACAGAAGTTGAAATACAGTAGGTTTAACACCAATATAAATAAATAATGAGTTCATTACAGTACCTTGAAGTGGTGGTTTGTTTTCTTATACAACGGAGCTCATGAGATTTTCTGTTGAGTTTTGTGTTGTGAAGTTTTCAAGTTTTGGGTAAAGATTTGATGGATTTTGGAATAAGGAATGGCAAGAGCCTAAGCTTGGGGATGCCCATGGCACCCGAAGGTAAAATTCAAGGACAACCAAAATCCTAATCTTGGGGATGCCCTGGAAGGCATCCCCTCTTTCATCTTCGTCCATCGGTAACTTTACTTGAGGCTATATTTTTATTCACCACATGATATGTGTTTTGCTTGGAGCGTCTTGTATGATTTGAATCTTTGCTTATTTGTTTACCACAATCATCCTTGCTGTACACACCCTTTGGAGAGACACACATAAATAGGAATTTATTAGAATACTCTATGTGCTTCACTTATATCTTTTGAGCTAGATAATTTTGCTCCAGTGCTTCAGTTATATCTTTTTAGAGCACGGTGGTGGTTCTATTTTATAGAAATTATTGATCTCTCATGCTTCACTTATATTATTTTGAGAGTCTTTTAGAACAGCACGGTA
The DNA here is from genome assembly GCF_018294505.1 of Triticum aestivum. NCBI lineage: Eukaryota > Viridiplantae > Streptophyta > Magnoliopsida > Poales > Poaceae > Triticum > Triticum aestivum. Next base: position 480,730,245 of record NC_057794.1, read on the forward strand.
ATTTTCTTTGGCTATAAAATTAGTCCTAATATGATAGGCATCCAAGATGGGTATAATAAAAACTTTCATAAAAAAGTGCATTGAATACTACGAGAAGTTTGATACTTGATGATTGTTTTGAGATATGAAGATGGTAAAATAAGAGTCGTGCTAGTTGAGTAGTTGTGAATTTGAGAAATACTTGTGTTGAAGTTTGCAAGTCCCGTAGCATGCACGTATGGTGACCGTTGTGTGACAAATTTGAAACATGAGGTGTTCTTTGATTGTCATCCTTATGAGTGGCGGTCGGGGACGAGCGATGGTATTTTCCTACCAATCTATCCCCCTAGGAGCATGCGCGTAATGCTTGGTTTTTGATGACTTGTAGAGTTTTGCAATAAGTATGTGAGTTCTTTATGACTAATGTTGAGTCCATGGATTATACACACTCTCACCTTTCCATCATTGCTAGCCTCTTCGGTACCGTGCATTTCCCTTTCTCACCTTGAGAGTTGGTGCAAAATTCGCCGGTGCATCCAACCCCCGTGATATGATATGCTCTATCACACATAAACCTCCTTATATCTTCCTCAAAACAGCCACCATACCTACCTATTATGGCATTTCCATAGCCATTCTGAGATATATTGCCATGCAACTTTCCACCGTTTCATTTATTATGACACGCTTCATCATTGTCATATTGCCTTGCATGATCATGTATTTGACATCATATTTGTGGCAAAGCCACCATGCATAATTTATCATACATGTCACTCTTGATTCATTGCCCATCCCGGTACATCGCCGGAGGGACTCATATAGAGTCATATTTTGTTCTAGTATCGAGTTGTAATCATTGAGTTGTAAATAAATAGAAGTGTGATGATCATCATCAATGGAGTATTGTCCCAAAAAAAGAGAAAAAAGAAGAGTAAATAAATAAAAGGGACAATGCTACTAACCTTTTTTCCACACTTGTGCTTCAAAGTAGCACCATGATCTTTATGATAGAGAGTCTCTTATTTTGTCACTTTCATATACTAGTGGGATTTTTTCATTATAGAACTTGGCTTGTATATTCCAACAATGGGCTTCCTCAAATGCCCTAGGTCTTCGTGAGCAAGCAAGTTGGATGCACACCCACTTAGTTTCTTTTGTTGATATTTCATACATTTATAGCTCTAGTGCATCCATTGCATGGCAATTCCTACTCCTTGCATTGACATCAATTGATGGGCATCTCACTAGCCCATTGATTAGCAGCGTCAATGTGAGACTTTCTCCTTTTTGTCTTCTCCACACAACCCCCATCATTATATTCTATTCCACCCATAGTGCTATGTCCATGGCACACGCTCATGTATTGCGTGAAAGTTGAAAAAGGTTTGAGATTACTAAAGTATAAAACAATTGCTTGGCTTTTCATCAGGGTTGTGCATGATGAGAGCATTTTCGTGTGACGAAAATGAAGCATAGCCAAACTATATGATTTTAGGGATAAGCTTTCTTTGGCAATGTTATTTTGAGAAGACATAATTGCTTAGTTAGTATGCTTGAAGTATTATTATTTTTATGTAAATATTAAACTTTTATCTTGAATATTTTGGATCTGAACATTCATGCCACAATAAAGATAATTACTTTGAAAATTATGTTTCGTAGCATTCCACATCAAAAATTCTATTTTTATCATTTACCTACTCGAGGACAAGCAAGAATTAAGCTTGGGGATGCTTGATACGTCTCCAACGTATCTATAATTTTTTATTGTTCCATGCTATTTATATTATTTGTTTTGGATGTTTAATGGGCTTCATTATGCACTTTTATATTATTTTTGGGACTAACCTATTAACCGAAGGCCCAGTGCAAATTGTTTTTTTTGCCTATTTTAGTGTTTCGTAGAAAAGGAATATCTAACGGAATCCAAACGGAATGAAACCTTCGCGAGGATCGTTTTCGGAACAAACACAATCCAGGAGACTTGGAGTGGATGTCAAGGAAGCAGCAAGGAAGCCATGAGGCAGGAGGGCGCGCCCCAGGGGGGTAGGCACGCCCCCCACCCTCGTGGGCCCCTCGCGGCTCCACCAACCTACTTCTTTCGCATATATATACTCATATACCCTGAAAACATCCGGGAGCACCACGAAACCCTATTTCCACCGCCGCAACCTTCTGTACCCGTGAGATCCCATCTTGGGGCCTTTTCCGGCGCTCCGCCGGAGGGGGAATTGATCACGGAGGGCTTCTACATCAACACCATAGCATCTCCTATGATGTGTGAGTAGTTTACCACAGACCTTCGGGTCCATAGTTATTAGCTAGATGGCTTCTTCTCTCTCTTTGGATCTCAATACAAAGTTCTCCTAGATTCTCTTGGAGATCTATTCGATGTAATTCTTTTTGCGGTGTGTTTGTCGAGATCTGATGAATTGTGGGTTTATGATCAAGATTATCTAGGAACAATATTTGATTCTTCTATGAATTCTTATTTGTATGATTTAAATATCTTCGCAAGTCTCTTCGAATTATCAGTTTGGTTTGGCCTACTAGATTGATCTTTCTTGCAATGGGAGAAGTGCTTAGCTTTGGGTTCAATCTTGCGGTGTCCTTTCCCAGTGACAATAGGGGCAGCAAGGCACGTATTGTATTGTTGCCATCAAGGATAAAAAGATGGGTTTATATCATATTGCTTGAGTTTATCCCTCTACGTCATGTCATCTTGCCTAATGCATTACTCTGTTCTTATGAACTTAATACTCTAGAAGCATGCTGGATAGCGGTTGTCGTGGTCTTCTCACGGGGGGTGCAAGGCAACATATTCCACAAGGTGGCTTCGTGTGAGGGCAAGACTGCTGCTGATAGGCCCGGGAGCGGGTATGCGAATAGCACGCAGTAGTTTACCCAGGTTCAGGGCTCTCCGGAGAGATAACACCCCTACTCCTGCATGTCTGAGTATATCTAATATGTATATCTGGTACAGAGTGCTCCTGGAGATGTATCTTGGGCATGCGTGCCCATGGCCGGGTGGCTGTATGGACTTGTGGCCATGCATCGCTGTGAGTGAGCTTGGGTGCTCATACATGTGTGTGTGTGTGTGTGCTAGCTAGCTAGCTATCTTGCTAGCTAGCATGCGTGCCTGAGAGTCCATCCTCTGATGGATGGATGGGGCTAGCTTATATAGGCATGACTAGCTTGATATGTAAGCTATGTGGGTAGCTTAGGAAGTAAGCTAGGTAGTGGCATGGGAACAAGGGGGCATGGTGGGTGTCATCCTTGTCCCCTGGGTCACTTCATAAATAGTGCCCAGGGACAAGGGACACTGTACATGATGGCTGGGGTGACACGTGAACAGTGCCGGGTATGGTCGTCACGTCGGGGTCACGTCAGGCTGCAGTTGACTTCGGGCAGCCGGCCTGGTGGAGGAGTCGGCAGCCAACAGTCGGCCTGGTGGAGGAGTCGGCAACCAACAGTCGGCCTGGTGGAGGAGTCGGCAGCCAGCAGTCGGCCTGGCCGGGCAGTCGGCAGCCAGCAGCCAGCAGTCGGCCTGGTGGTTTGGACTGAGGGGCTTTGCTAGCCCCAATGTCTTGAATTATTGTCTCACCGTCTTCGGGGTATCCATGTCCAATTACTCCGACAGTAGCCCCCAAGCCTCCGGGCAACTTGGCAAAGTTGGGCAGAGGTTTTTTGGTGAGTGTTCATGGAAATGATCATGAAAAAGACAAAAGTTAGTCCACGCAGATATACCAAATATTTGCTTTAAGCATTGCAAGTTTAATGCAGAGGGTGCTGACTCGGTTTCGTCCGAGCCCCCTTAATCTTTTTCGTGTTCCCTCCGCTTTTTGGCTTGTGCTCTTGCTTGCCGGACAGCCGCTCTGCGGTCTGGGGCTGAGAGTGGGCCGCAAAGTGGAGTGTACAGTACTCAGACTCTGGGAGTGGATTTAACCGAGCAAATACTTATAAAGGAAACGGTTGGGTCGCCCGAAGCATTTTTCTTCCCGGACGTTTATTGCGTGGGTGGCCTCCAGCGTTCACTCTTGCTAGTCGCTCTGCGATCTGTGACTAAGAGTGGGCCTTTGGTACCGCGCACGGTACTAAGCTATCTGCGGGGACTAATGTCTCAGGACAAGCGGCCAGCCCCCGAGCCAGCTCTAGCTGGCGTCGGGGCGAACAGTGATGCAACTGTACTAAAATGCAGAGACAGCCCCCGAGCATCGCTCGGGGTTATCCGTGATTGCGTGGTGCAAAAAAATGCGGGTGAGGAGCTCACATTCGTTTTCATGTTGCCGAGGCGGAGTTTGCCGAAGACAGCCGGCGCGGCTCGGTGCTCGCGGAGCGCGCCGGTGCTCCCACTGTGTGTAGCATTCGAGCCTTCGGGTGCTCGAAGGGGGTCATGCTCGACCGGCCAGGCGGCGATGCATCTTGCAGCGCCTATCTTCTTCTTTTTCTCTTCTGCCGGCTGCTCGGAGCCGGACAAACTCTTCTGTTATTTGCAATCTTCCGTGGGGGCGCGCCAGCGCACCCACTGGGTGTAGCCCCCGAGATTCGGGTCGACTGCTGAGTCGGGCCGGATCTCCCGGCGACTATTCCATCTTCTTATTTGCGGGGGCGCGTGAGCGCACCCGCTGGGTGTAGCCCCCGAGATCTGGGCCGACTGTTCAGCAGTCGGGCCGAATCTCCCGGCAACTACTTTGTCTTCTTCTTCGCGGGGGCGCGTCAGCGCACTCGCTGGGTGTAGCCCCCGAGATCTGGGCCGACTGCTGAGCTGTCGGGCCGGATCTCCTGTCAACTACTTTTTCTTCTTCTTTTTCTTCTTCAGCCGGCTGGGCGGGCGGACCCCGACACAGTAGTCGGGCGCTTTGCAGCCGGCCAGGCAGCCAGCGATCGGACGCACATCTGACAGTCGGACGCACACTCTTTTTTTTCCGCCAGCCGGCTGTGGGCAGTCGGCCCTTGGCTTTTTTAGCCGGATCACGGGCAGCCAACCCTTTCTTTTTCTCCCAGCCGGCCTTGAGCAGTCGGACACAACTCTTCATCTTTTTTTTCTTTCCGGCTTTGGGCAATCGGCCCTTAACTTTTCTTGGGCAGTCAGCCCACTTTTCCCAGTCGGCTACTAGGAAATCGGCCTCTTGTCTTTCTTTCTTCATCTTTTCTCTGCCCGAGCAGTCGGCAGGAGCGGGACGGCAGCAGCCGGCATCCGGGTTGCGGGGGAGCCAACCAGCGCGGGAGCCAGCTGGTGAGGGCGCAGCAGTCGGTGCCGAGGAGCGGGACGCCGGACGCGGGCTTTCGCGCGGAGGAGAGGCGGACCTCCTGCTCGGGGTGGAAATGGCGGTAGGTCCCGCGCACGGGGGAGACCAGGCGGGCGTGCGGGGGCTGACTGGCGGTGAGTCGGCATCGGGCGACTCGACCGCGGCGGCAGGCGGGGCCCACGCGCGAGGGCGCGATCGGCGTCATCACTGGGCGGCCGCGGGAGCCAGCGACCGGGTCCCACGGAGGAGGCGGAGTAGTCGGCCTGCATGGGGGCCGGCAGGTGCGCGGAGACGGGCGACCGGGCCGGCACCTCGGCTCTACTAGAGGCCGGTTGACGACGCGGGAGCCGGCCAGGCACGGGAGGAGCGGGGCCGGTGGAGCCGGGAGGCGCGAGGCGGTGATGAGCGGGCGGCACGGGCGCGGAGCTGGCGGAGGCCGGGTGGATGGGCCCCGATGGGGAGCTCACGCGGAGGGAGACCAGGGGCGGCCCAGTGATGGCGAAGGGGCCCGCGGACATGCGGTTGCGCAGCCATGGAGGTGGTCAATGGCGCGGCGGACCTGGGTTGGAGCAGAGCGCCGCCGGGGTTGGTAGGAGTAGGTGGAGGCCCGACAGAGTCGCCGGCCGGAGCGACGGCGAAGCTCGCATGGCCCGCCGGCATCGTGCGCGCGTACGAGCCCAACTAACTAGGTAAGCTAGCACGCAGGTAGTTGAATCCATCAGCCCTGCTAGCTAGCCAGCTAGGAACGGGTGCGTGCGCGCACAGGGACAGAAGGTGCGGAGACGGGCGAAGCAGCAGGTAGGTGCATCAGCGGCAGCTGCTGCTGGGGTGCGGTCTGGCACCAGCGCGAGCGCGGCGGCAAGGAGCAGCGCCAGCGCGGGGAGCGCGACGACGGCCGCGAGTGGTGGAGGGCTGGGCATCGGGCCGAGCCCATTGTCTGGCCACTGTCTGACTGATGTATGGTTACTACCTGACCAATACACGGGCAATATCCAACTTGCATCTGGCTAGCGAATGGATAGCATATGGCTATGGTTTGACCACTATCTCACTTAGCAGCTAGCTAGCTTGTATAGACCATATATGAAGAAGCAAACGCGTGCTTCGGCCGCAGCAAGGCACAATGCGGAGGGGAGTAGACGTGAGCGACATGGCACGGCACGCACGGACGTGGCCGACCGAAGCGAGGCAACGCGCGCGTGGCGCGTGTGCGGACGGACGGCCGGCGTCGCAACGGTGGTGATGACGAAGGCGGCGAGGCCGGCGAAGAGGACGCGCCGTCCCGCGCGGCCGCTCCGTGGACGGGTTGAAGTGGAGCCCCCGAGCGCTATCGGAAAGACGGCGTGACGCCGCGGTGGAGATGACAAAGGTGGTCCCGCCCGGACTGCGAAACCAGCAGCAGCGCAGTAGCATAGTACTGCCCCACGGTGGGTGCCAAATGTCGTGGTATTCTCACGGGGGGTGCAAGACGACATATGCCACAAGGTGGCTTCGTGTGAGGGCAAGACTGCTGCTGATAGGCCCGGGAGCGGGTATGCGAATAGCACGCGGTAGTTTACCCAGGTTCGAGGCTCTCTGGAGAGATAACACCCCTACTCCTGCATGTCTGAGTATATTTGGTATGTATATCTGGTATGTATATCTAGTACAGAGTGCTCCTGGAGCTATATCTTGGGCATGCGTGCCCATGGCCGGGTGGTCGTATGGACTTGTGGCCATGCATCGCTGTGAGTGAGCTTGGGTGCTCATACATGTGTGTGTGTGTGCTAGCTAGCTAGCTATCTTGCTAGCTAGAATGCGTGCCTGAGAGTCCATCCTCTGATGGATGGATGGGGCTAGCTTATATAGGCATGGCTAGCTTGATATGTAAGCTATGTGGGTAGCTTAGGAAGTAAGCTAGGTAGTGGCATGGGAACAAGGGGGCATGGTGGGTGTCATCCTTGTCCCCTGGGTCACTTCATAAATAGTGCCCAGGGACAAGGGACACTGTACATGATGACTGGGGTGAGACGTGAACAGTGTCGGGTATGGTCGTCACGTCGGGATCGTATCAGGCTGCAGTTGACTTCGGGCAGCCGGCCTGGTGGAGGAGTCGGCAGCCAGCAGTCGTCCTGGTGGAGGAGTCGGCAGCCAGCAGTCGGCCTGGTGGAGGAGTCGGCAGCCAGCAGTCGGCCTGGTGGAGGAGTCGGCAGCCAGCAGTCGGCCTGGCCAGGCAGTCAGCAGCCAGCAGCCAGTAGTCGGCCTGGTGGTTTGGACTGAGGGGCTTTGCTAGCCCCGATGTCTTGAATTATTGTCTCACCGTCTTCGGGGTATCCGTGTCCAATTACTCCAACAGCGGTCGATGTGTGGATTAATAGTAGTAGATGCAGAATTGTTTCAGTCTACTTGTCACGGACGTGATGCCTATATACATGATCATGCCTAGATATTCTCATAACTATGCGCTTTTCTATCAATTGCTCGACAGTAATTTTTTCACCCACCGTAGATTATGCTATCTTGAGAGAAGCCACTAGTGAAACCTATGGCCCCCGGGTCTATACTCCATTATATTATTTTCTGTCAACTTGCCAATTTCTGTCGCCGTTTATTTTGCAATCTTTACTCTTCAATCTATACAACAAAAATACCAAAAATATTTATCTTATTATCTTTATCAGATCTCACTTTTGCAAGTGGCCTTAAGGGACTGACAACCCCTTTACCGTGTTGGTTGCAAAGTTCTGGATTGTTTGTGCAGGTACGAGGGATTTGCGTGTAGTCTCCTACTGGATTGATACATTGGTTCTCAAAAACTGAGGGAAATACTTATGCTACTTTGCTGCATCACCCTTTCCTCTTCAAGGGAAAACCAAGCATGCTCAAGAGGTAGCAGGGACACCCAAAAAGACTTGAACAAGATTAACAAAGAGCTAACCCTAGTCCTTCTAGAAAGAAAAAGAAAAAGAAAAATGATAGGACTTTGCATGCTCCTACTGAACCTGAAATAGAAAAACCTCCTGACATAGATAATGAAGTTTCTATCTCTGATGCTGAAACTCAGTCTAGTAATGAACATTCACCTAGTGATAATGAAAAAGACAATGTTGATGTTCATGAAGACTCTCAACCAAACAATAAAGAACCAGACAATGATGTTGAGATAGAACCACTTGTTGATTTTCATAACCCACAACCTAAGAATAAAAGGTATGATAAAAGTGATTTTGTGGCTAGAAAACACGATAAAGGAAGAGAACCGTGGGTTCAAAAACCTATGCATTTTCCACATAAGCCAACTAAAAATAATGATGATGAAGAATTTGAACGCTTTGCTGAAATGCTAAGGCCATACTTTTCGTGTACTTGCTTGACTGATATCTTGAACATGCCTCCTTATGCAAAGTATATGAAAGACATCATCACAAATAAGAGAAAAATACCGGAAGCTTAAATCTCCACTATGCTTGCCAATTATACTTTTAAAGATGGAGTACCTAAAAAACTTGCAGATCCGAGAATACCAACTATACCTTGCTCCATCAAAAAGAATTATGTGAAAACTGCTTTGTGTGATTTAGGAGCTAGTGTTAGTGTTATGCCTTTCTCTTTATATAAAAGATTTGATTTGAATAAACTCACACCTACTGAAATATCTTTGCAAATGGCTGATAAATCATCTGCCATGCCTATCGGTATCTGTGAGGATGTGCACGTTGTTGTTACTAATGTTACTATTTTGACTGACTTTGTTATACTTGAGATGCCCGAGGACGACAACATGTCGATTATCCTTGGTAGACTCTTCTTGAATACTGCAGGGGCTGTTATTGATTGCAATAAAAGCAAGGTCACTTTTCATATCGATGATAATGAGAATACGGTGCACTTTCCAAAGAAACAATTCCAAGGGAATGGTTTTAATGTTATTGAATAATCTCCAACAATCACTATTGGAAGTTTTCAAATACCTCTATCTACTATCAAAAAGAAATATGAAATGCTTATTGTTGGGACATTCATATCCCCATTGAGGTAACTTAGTGATTTATGAAAGTTCTTTGGTTTCATGCTAATCGAAAGTGGTTGTTAATAAGACTTGATCAACCTTATTAATGGATCATTTTTGAGCGGTATGAAGTTGATGAATTTATTAAACACTACCTTTTCTCCCTACTTTTTATTCTCTGTTTTTATTAGTTAAATAAAATAAAATGCCATGTTTTCTCTGTTTTCTGAATTTCCCGTGCAATAAAAAAATGACCCAAAAATAAAAGCTCTCAGAATGCCCTGAAAATTTAATACGATTTTTTTCTGAATATTTAAATTTTTTTTGGTGAAAGTAACATCAGAGGGAGGTGCAACAGGTGGGCACAACCCACCTGGGTGCGCCAGGATGCAAATAACATCAGAGGGAGGTGCACCAGGTGGGCACAACCCACCTGGGCGCGCCAGGACCCCCAGGCGCGCCCTGGTGGGTTGTGGTCCCCATGTGGGCCCCCTCACTTATCTCTCCATACCACATCATCACCTACCTCCAGAAAAAAAAATCTGCATTGCTCTCTCTCTCCCGTGTTCTTGCTCTCAAACCCGCGGATTTTGATCTCTTTGCTCGAAGCTCCATTTCCAAAACTGTTTTAGGGGATTGTTGCTTGGTATGTGACTCTGCCGTTTGTCCAATTAGTTTTTGGTTTAGTGGTTTATATTTTGAATAATTAGCTATTCTTGGTGGTGATGTAGATGAGCTTGCATGTTGAATTCTTAGTGTTCTAAGTAGTTTGAATGCTTGCTTTGGCCTCTATGTATCCCTATGAGTAGTTGGTATCATTTTGTGACTTTTTATTGAGAAAATTTTGTGGGCTAATAAATTTCAGAATTTTGTTCATAGAAAACCAAGCATATATTTAGGAAGTTTGGCTCTAAGAAGAACTCCAAGGGTGTTATTGGGGAGTCATGTGATAGTGATCTCCATCCTCAGAGGTTGGCGGAGGTACGGCCGTGCGAATGGCCGCACACCCCGTTCCTGGAAGAGGTTGGAATCCTTCAGGAGTTCATGCAATATGCTGCTAATGCCGGCCTCACCGACTTCATCGCAGATGAGTGTGAACAGCACCAAATCCTCACAAACATCTTTGTTCAGAGATTTACTTTCCTGCCTAGGAATAATCCCCCTGAAGTGAGCTTTGATTTATATGCTGAAAACCATCAGATTCCACTTACTGAATTTTGTAACATATGCATGATCCCTTCTGATGGGAGCTTGGCCGAGCCTAGGCCGGGTGAGTTTGAGGCTTTTTATCGCACTTTGACAGTGGGAGATGAGAGAGGGGTGTCAGCTATCACTGTCGCTGGCTTGCATTTTCCTGTTGTTCACTACTTTGCTCTTTTCATTGCAAAATGCTTGCTTGCTAGGGAGAAGGTGGAAGCGCTCAGCTCACCAAATCTTGCTGTTTTGCGTCATGCATTAGAGGGTGACAACATTTATAGTGTGGGAGCTATTGTGGCTCGTCGCCTCCACCTTCATAAATCCAAGGGTAAAATTCATGGTGGGATTTATGCTACTCGTTTGGCGGCTCACTTCGAGGTTGAAATACGCCCACATGATTATCCTCTGACCAAGGTTTATCTAGACCGTGCTGCCATGGATCAGCACCATTTTACTGATGATAAATCGCCTGATATTCATATTCCTTATAACCTGGTTTTTAGCATTGAAACTTGTGATATTATTCTGTTGCCTGCTCCTGGTTTATTTGATTCTGTTGCCAGGGGTGGATATAAGATCATGCCTGCGGACATCATTGCCTACCGGAACGCTCAGGCTGCTACAGAGGCAGAGGAGGAGCCTCTGTGGTGGGATCAGTGGATGCCCGCTCCTCAGTACCCCTACTACCATCCAGACTACTGATTGATTACCAACTTAGGCCAAAAGCCTAAGCTTGGGGTAGTACGTGTTTCCACTGACTTTACATTCATGTCCACTTATTCCAGTTGTCGGCGCTCACACTTTTTCATTGTATCATCCATACTTAGATTTATTTTTCTTGCTTTCTTCTTGTGTGTTTGAAAAACTTTAGAAAAAACCAAAAAATTAGTTGTAGCTTGTTTACTATCCATGCATGCTTAGCTGTAGTATTAAAAAGAAAACCCAAAAAGATTTCTTGTTCTTCTTTTCCTTGTCGGGAGCTTTGCCGTGTAAATAGTTTTTCTCGTTTTTTCCTTTCCCTTTTTATTTGCTTGTTCAAGAAAACCAAAAACTCCAAAAATATTTCAGTGTGTTTCTCTGAATTTCTTTTCTTCTTATTCGAGTTGTACCAAGGATAAGACCACGATGAAAATGTTGAGTGGCTCTCATATGAATAACTGTTAATCTAATAAAGAGCCCATTTTACCATGTCTTCTCCTGTTGAATAAAATGTTTACAGATTCCAGCTTAGTCCATGGCACTCTTGCACTATTATCATTTTCACATCGTTCGGTCATGCAAGTGAAATGCAATAATGATGATATTTGATGAACTGGTCGTGGCAGAGAGAAACTGGTATGAACTCGACTTGTTCTGTCTGTGTAAATATGTTTAACCTAGTGCCCACGATTCAGCCCCTTATGATTAAACATGTTTGCAATGACAATTAGAGATTATAGTTTCTCATGCCATGCATAAGTAGCTGGGAGTGAATAATGATTTATCCTGGATATCCACATTGCATTAAAATGATTATGATGTAGTATGATGATATGGTATCTTCCTATGAATGTTTGAGTGGCTTGACTTGGCACATGTTCATGCATGTAGTTGAATCAAAATCAACATAGCCTCTATGATATTTATGTTCATGGTGTTCATATCCTCCTCATGCTAGTGTCTAATGTTACTTATGCATAATGCATGATCATGATCGTTGTTACTCTCTAGCTGGCAGCTTCTCAATCTAATTGCTAGCCTTTGCCTGTACTAAGTGGGAATTATGCTTGTACATCAAAAACCTTAAACCCAAAAGTTATTCTAGATGAGTCCACCATACCTACCTATATGTGGTATTACCCTGCCGTCCTAAGTAAATTTGCATGTGCCACCTCTAAAAAACTTCTAAAAAAATATCCATTTTGTTTGCCTGGATCGTTCATGGAACGACAGGAGGTAGTCGGTATCTTCCATGCTAGGCGGGTTATTCTCAGGTCGAGTGTTTATTCATCGCCATCACACGAGAAAAGGACGGTAATAGGGATGCCCAATCCCAAAATGCAAAATACAAAAGAGTTAATCACTCGAATAATCAAACAAAAACTCCCAATGGAGTCAAAACCTTTACTTTTATCGCTTGGGAACCGCCACTAGCTTGTTTAGCATGGGAGATATTGATAACTGATAGTCGTGAAGTAAATGAGAAGGGTCAAGGGTGCATGTCTCAAAATATCATTTATCTCTGTTTTAAAACTTGAGCTCTGGCACCTCTGCAAATCACTACTTCCCTCTGCGAAGGGACTATCTATTTACTTTTATGTTGTGTCATCACCTTCTAAAACAAGCGTTAGAACCTAAGAGCACAAATGTCATGACTTATGCATTGTGTGTAGCTAATGTTGGGTGCATCATGACTGGATCTTTTCTACCATGAATTAAAATGTTTAGTCGCTACTTGGACTTTGGAGATGCTCTGTATTTATGTTTTGCGGTCTCAGAAAGGGCTAGCGAGATACCACTATTGTCATATTATATCATGGTTGTTTTGACAACGTGCTGTCATTTGAGATGTCTTGCTATTGCTTGCTAGCTGATTATGTCATTGATATGAGTTAATATAATCTTTAAGATTTATTGTCGGCATGGTTAGTTATAATGCTAGCTGAAAACCTGGGTGATGTTTAAGCTTATTTATGCAAACAAGAGCAAAAGAGTTCATAAAAGTTTTTCTTTTTCAATTTCAGTTTATCAACTTAATTGCTTGAGGACAAACAAAGGTTTAAGCTTGGGGGAGTTGATACGTCTCCAACGTATCTACTTTTCCTAACGCATTTCCTCTTGTTTTGGACTCTAATTTGCATGATTTGAATGAAACTAACCCTGGACTGACGCTGTTTTCAGCAGAACTACCATGGTGTTGTTTTTGTGCAGAAATAAAAGTTAACATAATGGAACGAACCTTTGCGAGGATTTTTTATATCAATAATAAGAATTTTTGGAGCCAAGACCCACCAGAGGGGGTACTTGGGTGAGCACAAGCCATCCAGGGCACGCCCCCCTCTCCTGGCGTGCCCAGGTGGGTTGTGCCCACCTGGTAGCCCCGCAGACCCTGAAACCGACGTATAAAATCCTATTTTCCAAGAAAAAAATCAGGGAGAAAGAATTATCGTGATCCACGAGACGGAGCCGTCGTCAACTCATGTTCTTCATCGGGAGGCCAGATCTGGAGTCCGTTTGGGGCTCCGGAGAGGGGATGTTCGTTCTTCGTCATCACCAACCCTTCTCCATCACCAATTTCATGATGCTCCCCACCGGGAGTGAGTAATTCCTTCGTAGGCTCGCTGGTCAGTGAGGAGTTGGATGAGATTCATCATGTAATCGAGTTAGTTTTGTTAGGGCTTGATCCCTAGTATCCACTATGTTCTTAGACTGATGTTGATATGACTTTGGCATGCTTAATGCTTGTCACTTTGGGCCCGGGTGCCATGATTGCATATCTGAACCGTTTATGTTATCACCATTATATCCATGTTCTAGATCCGATCTTGCAAGTTATAGTCACCTACTCCGTGTTATGATCCGGCAACCCCAGAGTGACAATATTTGGGACCACTCCCGGTGATGACCGTAGTTTGAGGACTTCATGTATTCACTATGTGTTAATGCTTTTTTCCGATTCTCTATTAAAAGGAGGCCTTAATATCCCTTAGTTTCCAATATGGACCCCGCTGCCACAGGAGGGTAGGACAAAAGATGTCATTCAAGTTCTTTCCATAAGCATGTATGACTATTTACGGAATACATGCCTACATCATATTGGCGAACTAGAGCTTGTGCCGTATCGCCCTAGGTTATAACTATCTCATGATGAATATCATCCAACAAGTCACCGATCTAATGCCTGCGAACTTATCCTATACTGTTCTTGCTAAGTTACTACTGCTATCATCACTGTTACACTTGCTACAAAACTACTGCTATCACTGTTATTGTTACCATTGATACTGCAACTACTATCAAAACTATCATATTACTATGCTACTGATCACTTTACTGCAGATAATTAATTTCCAGGTGTGGTTGAATTGACAACTCAGCTGCTAATACCTTCAAATAATCTTTGGCTATCCTTGTGTCGAATCTATAAATTTGGGTTGACTACTCTACCCTCGAAAACTATTGCGATCCCCTATACTTGTGGGTTATCACGCTACGTGGGCAGTTGTTACCTCTCCAACATATCTATAATTTTTGATTATTCCATGCTATTATATTATCTGTTTTGGATGTTAATGGGCTTATTTATACACTTTTATATTATTTTTGGGACTAACCTACTAACCCAAGGCCTAGTGCAAATTGTTGTTTTTTTGCCTATTTAAGTGTTTCACAGAAAAGGAATATCAAACGGAATCCAAACGGAATGAAACCTTCGAGAGAGTTATTTTTGGAACAAACGTGATCCAGGGGACTTGGAGTGGACATCAAGCAACCAACAAGGACGCCACGAGGCAGGGGGCGCCTACCACCTGGGCGCGCCCTCCACCTCGTGGGCCCCTCGTGGCTCCACCGACCTACTTCTTGGGGCCTACTTGGGCAGTTGTTACATCAAGGAGCACCACGAAACCCTATTTCCACCGCTGCAACCTCCTGTACCCAAGAGATACCATCTTGGGGCCTTTTCCGGAGCTCCGCCGGAGGGGGCATCGATCACGAAGGGCTTCTACATCAACACCATAGCCTCTTCGATGATGTGTGAGTAGTTTACCTCAGACCTTCGGGTCCATAGTTATTAGCTAGATGGATTCTTCTCTCTCTTTGGATCTCAATACAATGTTCTCCTTGATCTTCTTGGAGATCTATTTGATGTAACTCGTTTTGCGGTGTGTTTGTCGAGATCCGATGAATTGTGGTTTTATGATCAAGTTTATCTATGAACAATATTTGATTCTTCTCTGAAATCTTTTATGTATGATTGGTTATCTTGGCAAGTCTCTTTGAATTATCAGTTTGGTTTGGCCTACTAGATTGATCTTTCTTGCAATGGGAGAAGTGCTTAGCTTTGGGTTCAATCTTGAAGTGTCCTTTCCCAGTGACAGCAGGGGCAGCAAGGCACGTATTGTATTGTTTCCATCGAGGATAAAAAGATGGGGTTTATATCATATTGCTTGAGTTTATCCCTCTACATCATGTCATCTTGCCTAATGCATTACTCTGTTCTTATGAACTTAATACTCTAGATGCATGCTTGATAGCCGTCGATGTGTGGAGTAATAGTAGTAGATGCAGAATCGTTTCGGTCTACTTGTCGCGGACGTGATGCCTATATACATGATCATGCCTAGATATTCTCATAATTATGCACTTTTCTATCAATTGCTCGACAGTAATTTGTTCACCCATCGTAATACTTATGCTATCTTGAGAGAAGCCACTAGTGAAACCTATGGCCCCCGGGTCTATCTTTAACCATATAAGTTTCCAATCTATTTTATTTTGCAATCTTTACTTTCAATCTATATCATTAAAATACCAAAAATATTTATCTTATTATTATTATCTCTATCAGATCTCACTCTCGTAAGTGACCGTGAAGGGATTGAAAACCCCTTTATCGCGTTGGTTGCGAGGTTCTTATTTGTTTGTGTAGGTACGAGGGACTTGTGTGTAGTCTCCTACTGAATTGATACCTTGGTTCTCAAAAACGGAGGGAAATACTTACACTACTTTGCTGCATCACCCTTTCCTCTTCAAGGGAAAACCAACACATTGCTCAAGAGGTAGCAAGAAGGATTTCTGGCGCCGTTGCCGGGGAGATCTACCACAAGTCAAGACATACCAAGTACCCATCACAAACTCTTATCCCTCGCATTACATTATTTGCCATTTGCCTCTCATTTTCCTCTCCCCCACTTCACCTTTGCCGTTTTATTCGCCCTCTTTTCCTCTCACCTCTTTTTCGCTCACTTCTTGTGTCCCGTGTGCCGTCATGGCCAGTCCTTTATCTGCCCCTTTGTCTCCTGAGTTTGAAGTTCTTCACTTCAAACAAAGACAAGGAGAAAATTTAAAATATGCTTGGTTTAGGATGATGGAATCTTATCGTAATTACACCTTAGAGATGAATTTTAGAATTTTACTTCGCAATTTTTATGTTGGGCTAAATATGTCACATAGACAACTCTTGGATTGCGTTGCCAAAGGAAATTTTATCGAAATTGATCCCCGTATTGCTCATGAAATCATAGAGGGAATGGTGGGAGCACTACCTCAACAAAAGGGTTCACATCATACCCAGGAAGAGACACAAGTTTTTGGAAAAATTTGCGAAGCAATGAAAATTTTACAAAAGTCTCTTGAACCTCTTAAGAGTGTTAGCGGAAATCTTCACCGCATGAATATGTTGATTACCTTTGCAATAAGCGGTTGGATTCTTTAGATCTATAAATTTATGAATATGAAGGGAAACGTAAAGAACCTCCAGGATTCGAGCATGACTCCGCTAAAAAAATTAAAACGAAAGATGATAATACTTAGGTCCATCCTTGCTTTTATGCCTAGCTAGGGGCGTTAAACGATAGCGCTTGTTGGGAGGCAACCCAATTTTATTTTTGTTCCTTACTTTTTGGATCTGTTTAGTAATAAATAATTCATCTAGCCTATGTTTAGATGTGGTTTTATTCTTTTAATTAGTGTTTGTGCCAAGTAGAACCTTTGGGAAGACTTGGGGAAAGTCTTTGCGATCTTCCTGTAAAAAACAGAAACATTAGCGCTCACGAGATTTGCTTCCATATTTTACTGGAGAGTGAGATTAGGTTGATTATTTATGCAGATGATTAATAGATAAATTCCTCACGCCCAGAAATTTATTTTAGAATTTTTGGAGTTACAGAAGTATTTGAAACCTACAGATTATTACAGACTGTTCTGTTTTTGACAGTTTCTGTTTTTCGTGTGTTGTTTGCTTATTTTGATGAATCTATGGCTGGTATCAGAGGTTATGAACCATAGAGAAGTTGGAATACAGTAGGTTTAACACCAAAACAAATAAAGAATAAGTTCATTACAGTACCTTAAGTGGTGGTTTGTTTTCTTATACTAACAGAGCTCATGATATTTTTTGTTTAAGTTTTGTGTTGTGAAATTTTCAAGTTTTGGGTAAAGATTTGATGGATTATGGAATAAGGACTAGAAAGAGCTTAAGATTGGGGATTCCCAAGGCACCCCAAGGTAAAATTCAAGGACAACTAAAATCCTATGCTTGGGGATGCCCCGGAAGGCATCCCCTCTTTCGTCTCCTTCTACCGGTAACTTTACTTGAGGCTATATTTTTATTCACCACATGATATGTGTTTTGCTTGGAGCGTCTTTTATGATTTGAGTCTTTCTTTTTAGTTTACCACAATCATACTTGCTGTACAAACCTTTTGGGAGAGACACGCATTAATTGGAATTTATTGGAATACTCTATGTGCTTCACTTATATCTTTTGAGCTAGATAATTTTGCTCTAGTGCTTCACTTATATCTTTTAGAGCACGGTGGTGGTTTTATTTTATAGAAACTATTGATCTCTCATGTTTCACTTATATTATTTTGAGAGTCTTTGAGAACAGCATGGTAATTTGCTTTGGTTATGAAATTGGTCCTAATATGATAAGCATCCAAGATGGGTATAATAAAAACTATCATAGAAAGTGCGTTGAGTACTATCAGAAGTTGGATACTTTTTAATTGTTTTGAGATATGAGGCTGGTGACATTAAAGTTGTGCTAGTTGAGTAGTTGTGAATTTGAGAAATACTTGTGTTGATGTTTGCAAGTCCCGTAGCATGCACGTATGGTAACCGTTGTGTAATTTTTTTGAAACATGAGGTGTTCTTTGATTGTCTTCCTTATGAGTGGCGGTCGGGGACGAGAGATAGTCTTTTCCTACCAATCTATCCCCCTAGGTGCATGCACGTAGTGCTTGGTGTTTGATGACTTGTAGATTTTTGCAATAAGTATGTGAGTTCTTTATGACTAATGTTGAGTCCATGGCTTATATGCACTCTCACCCTTCCATCATTGCTAGCCTCTTCGGTACCGTGCATTGCCCTTTATCACCTTGAGAGTTGGTGCAAACTTTGCCGGTGCATCCAAACCCCGTGATATGATAAGCTCTATCACACATAAACCTCCTTATATCTTCCTCAAAACAACCACCATACCTACCTATTATGGCATTTCCATAGCCATTCCGAGATATATTACCATGCAACTTTCCACCGTTTCATTCATGACATGCTTCATCATTGTCATATTGCTTTGCATGATCATGTAGTTGACATTGTATTTGTGGCAAGGCCACCATGCATAATTTATCATACATGTCACTCTTGATTCATTGCATTTCCCGGTACACCGCCGGAGGCATTCATATAGAGTCATATTTTGTTCTAGTATCAGGTTGTAATCATTGAGTTGTATATAAATAGAAGTGTGATGATCATCATTAATAGAGCATTGTACCAAATAAAAAAAGGGAAAGGCAAATAAAAAAAAGGCCCAAAAAAAGAAAAGAAAAGATATAAAAAGGGGCAATGCTACTATCCTTTTTTCCACACTTGTGCTTCAAAGTAGCACCATGATCTTTATGATAGAGAGTCCCTTGTTTTCACTTTCATATACTAGTGGGAATTTTACATTATAGAACTTGGTGGTATATTCCAACCATGGGCTTCCTCAAATGCCCTAGGTCTTCGTGAGCAAGCAAGTTGGATGCACACCCACTTAGTTTCTTTTGTTGAGCTTTCATACATTTATAGCTCTAGTGCATCCATTGCATGGCAATCCCTACTCCTTGCATTGACATCAATTGATGGGCATCTCCCTAGCCCGTTGATTAGCCTCGTTGATGTGAGACTTTATCATTTTTTGTCTTCTCCATATAACCTCCATCATCATATTCCACTACAAAAAAATACACTTCCGTGATGATACGTGTTTGTCACAGTAGGTCGCTTTTTTGTCATGCATGTACATCCATGACAAATTTATGACATAATCAAGATAGTCATACATGTGCTGTCGTAGAAGTGTTCCATGACATTACCAAAATTATCATCACAGAAGTGTCCACGTCCATGACGATAAATCGCGCGTCACAGAAGTGCTTTCGTCAAGGGTGACCGACACATGGCATCCACCGTAACGGAACGCCGTTAAGCTATAGGGTTGGGTTTTGGATCCGATAACCCATTAACAGCGCCGACCAATGGGGATTTTCCACGTGTAAAATCATCATTGGCTAGAGGAAACACGCGTCGGCACATCGTCAGGATAGATGTCATCCACTCACTAGACAGAAGGCGCCTATGATACGTCGACACGTGGCACGGCCCAACAAGTTTAAATGGGCCGGCCCAACTAAAGGCCCACAAGATTTTGCGGACCATAATGGGCCGGCCCAGCTAAAGGCCCACGAGATTTTGCGGACCATAATGGGCTGGCCCAGCTAAAGGCCCACAAGATTTCGCGGGCCATAATGGGCCGGCCCAGGTAAAGGCCCACAAGATTTTTGTGTGCCATAATAGGCCGGCCCAGGTAAAGGCCCACAAAATTCTTGCGGATCATAATGGGCTGGCCCAGCTAAAGGCCCACGAGATTTCGCTGACATTAATGGGTCAGCCCAGCTGTAGGCCCACAAGATTTTGAGGACCCTAGTAGGCCGGCCCGTTAACTGGCTGCCATGTTTTGGGCCAAATACCGGCCCATATTTGATACGGTCTATTAATGGCGTGCCATGCTCCGAGCCTAATAGTGGCCCATATGAGATCCGGCCCGTTAAAAGCCTACCACGTTCTGGGCCAAATTCCGGCCCAGATCAGGTCCGACCCTTTAAGAGGTTTTGGGCCTAATTATGGCCCATATCAGATTCGGCCCATCAACTGGACACTATGCTTTTGGGCCCACTTGCTAAAGGCCCACTTAGTAATTCGGCCTGATATTAGTTTTGGCCTGTTAAGGGCCCGTTTAACATTTCGGCCCTATATTAATTTCAGCCTGTTAAAAGCTCGTCATATAGTTGGGCCTAACTACGACCCAGTTTGCATCCGGCCTGCTCGCAGCCGATATCTGATTGGGCCAAACAAGGACCGAGACAATTTTTCGGCCTGTTAAAAGCCCGTGATTTGATTCGCACAATCATGGGCCGGGGTTCATTTCGGGCTGCTACCGGCCCATGAGCTGATCGACACGTTTCAGGCCCAACCTACATCGTGATTGCATGACGGCCCGATTATGTACCGTAATTTTATGGTTTGGTCGGTTTACTACGAAGACAGGATATATATATATATAGTAAAATAACTGCAACATCATGAATAAGAAAAAACCTATACTATACAATAAAGAAATTATGGCATATTACATCCACTGGGCATCAAAGTTCGCCACTATGATAATAAAGCACAAGCAGACAGCAGATTACATACACTAGGCATCAAAGATCGCCACCAGTGCAAATAAACACGCCGACAAAATAATATACAAAACTGACAGCACTTCAATAGAGTTCAAGAAAGGTTAGCCCTGCTGGGGAGCTGCAGCGCAAGCAGCTGAGCAAGATGATGAGACCGCGCTTGTTCAACACTTATATCTTCCTCACTCTAAAAGATAAACAAGCAGACAGATGACAGGTTTTGCACATAAAAGTATCAGTGCTGACAATTCATCACATTTCTTACTGATGAATAAAGTGACACAATTTAAATTTGCATTAACACAATATGGTATTGTTCAGGTCAAGATATGGCAGGAAATGACATTGTGAAGGAGTTGGCAGCTTCACGACACCACTGGATTACAGATCAAGAACTCATAAGTATCAATGGTTAGTGTGCTGTCAATTTATACCATTTCAGATTGGCAAATAAAGAGACGGTTTAAATAATAGTAGAATGATATGACATTTTTCATAGTTAAGACATTGCAGAATATGACATTGTGCTATAGTGGGTAGGTTCACCACACCACTGGATTACAGATGAAGAACAGAAGCATACATGCAGTGCAAAAGAAGATCACTTGCTTTGTATAGTTTAATTTACATGGTATGAAGAAGGAACTTGGTTGTACAACTAAAAACTTAAATTGAGAAAGGACGAACTTTTGTTTATGAACTACATATAATAAACTAACAAGCAATTTGATGCAAACACCAAAAATAAACAGCTGTTGCAGTCATGCCTAACCAAATATATACAACAAAGTTTGGAGGCCTGAGATGGACAAACTTACATTATTGGTGAAGACAGGCTCTATAAAGGCCTTGTCCATGCTGATAGGGGGGCAATTCAAGAAGTTCACCACAGAATCTTCTTCAAAAGCATTGCCTTTATTCTACATTTTGTTAAGAGTAAATATAGATGTGATAATATACAAAAAATGGAGAATATTAAAGATAAGATGAAGAGTGATGCTACATAACCAAGTAGCTATAAATGTAAGTGCAGTGATACAGGCAAAAGGTACAGCCAAGAGCAATGCACACCTAAACTTCTTCAGTACCAACCTTATGGTAAGAGTAAATATAGATCTGATGTGTAGAAAATGGAGGGCAAAGGAAAATAAGCTGCAGAGTGATGGTACATGAACAACTACCTGTCATTATAAGTACACTGATAAAGGACAGCATGTACTTACAAGAACAATGCAGAGCTAAAAAATATTGGCATTGGATATATTCTACACTAATGTAACCATTTATACAGATCAGATAATTTGGAGCGAATAATTGATAAGCAAGCTATCATGCATACTACTGTCACATAATGAACCAGGTATGTATGCAAGTACAGTGATACAGGACAACAGGTACTAACGAGAGCAAAGCAGCGGGAAACATATTTGCGGTATCCTGTCGTTCTTGTCAAACCGGAATTCTTCTTTGTGCAGATTTCCTGCAAAAAAGATCCGTAAGGCACATGCGGAAAAGTAGAAGTTCAAATTGTCATGTGATTTCATAGATAGTACCTCATCCTGGGAACAAGACCAGTGCATAACAAGGTTATTCCATTCAATGTCTTCTAAATTTAGCACACGAGACTTCACCGGAAATTCGTTTATAGACTTGCCATCAAAGTGTGATTTTCTCAGGTAACACCGATACTGCTGCAGTGCTTCCTTGAAAAGCACAAGCAAGCTTTTCTCGTCATGACTATCCAGATTGACCCTCACCTAGTTACAACAATGTAATGTAAATCATTGATGTGTTCAATCAGCAGAAAACAGGAAAATAATAGCCATGAATAATAGCACTAACACGTAAGTTGGACAGGAAGATGTGAAAATGGTGTTTGTCTTCACAATAATCTTCCCATGATGGGAATATATGCACGTAGTCCCTAACAACATTGAAAGCATTGTCTTTTAAACTGGGAATAAATGGAATGGGGTTCCAATCTGCAGGAATTGGCCGTCTCTGCAGTTGGGATAGGTCTTCGGCCAGTGGACTTGCTGTACTTTTTGCTGGAGTGGGATTTTTCTGTGGTACAGCTGGTGCTATGGCAAATGAAATCGGTATACCTTTTGCTGGAGTGCAGGTCCTGTGTGGTGGGGCTAGTGGTGTGGCCAGTGAAGTATGGGTATAGTCTGCTGGAGTCGGTCCTACGTTTTGTGTCACTGGTTGTACAGCCAATATAAGTGGGGTGCTGTCTGATTTCTCTGGCACCACCACGTTTTTCAAGGACTTTGCTGGTGCTCCTTCAGGTTCGGCAATCACCCTCTTCCTTTTTGATGTCTGATGCACAAGAACAACATTTGAGTGGAAAAACATGGTATGATGACAGATAGAATATGTATTGATAATTGATGGGCATGGCATCTCGACATATATGATGAGTAAATTAAGCAGATGGTGGTGCAACAAAGTAGAAGAAATGCAAGACAACATATGCAAGATACGCGCAATCAATAAAACCTTGCCAAATTAGAACAGGCACCTTGATGGGTGAACAGGACAGGCCATATGCCTTTGACTCCTCGAGGTTATAATAGTCATTAGGATGATACTCTGAACAAGAATCAACAGGTGGGGAGCGTACGAGTTTCATTGCTTCCAGAATGGCACTCAATGCCTTGCTGCCAATTTTGTAAGTCATTGCAGTGTTCCACAGTATTCTTCTGATGCGCGGATTCTGATATTCACTGTAATTGCGTATAATATCTAAGAACCATGAAAACATAAATAGTTGTGAGATTATCTTTTTAATGCAGATGATATTCTAATATAGGGGCGCCCATGTAAACACTTGTGTGCTATCACTGGATTCTGATGGGAGAGCTCATGTGTGCTATAATATGGTGCATGCATTTATATAATCTGGCACAAGTACACAAAAAATAGGCTCTAGATATAAGGATAGCTAGCAGATGATAGGTTCATAATATACTGTATAGAGAGTTTATTGCCAAACCATGATAACAAGAGCACACAGCAACTAGGCAGATCATATGTTTGGTTTTAGGACTAGCATTTCCACACTTTGCCACACATTTTTGCCAAACTTGACTAAGGTTAGTTCATCAAAATGAGAGCCACAAGTTGGCAAGCCTAACGGAATCCTGCCACACTTTTTGTGTGTATGCCATGTGGGGTCCAAGTGTGGCTTGCCTAAGATGTGGCTTGAACCAAACACTCACCTAAGTTGGTCAAACTTGCCTAACCTTAGGTGTGGCAATCTTTGGCAAAGTTAGTCACAAACCAAACAGCCCCATAGTGTACATAACAGGGGTACACCATAACCAGGATATATAAATCGGGAAAGTGGAACTGGCTAGAAATTACGGTGTTGTATTGCCGCTAGTAATTGAAAGCCTATCGATCACGTACAGGCCAGCTCTATCAGCTGTTGACTGCAGATGTCCATGCACCCCTTCCTGACAAGGAACATACTGTGCTTCCCATACAGTACACAACATGGGCCGCCGACCGAACCACCCGCCCCACCGCCTGTGTTCCTCTGCCACCCCCACCCCCACCCCCACCCGCGTCGAGTTTTCTTCGTTCGACGAGGCCCCACCACCGCCCCCCCACAACCACCGTCCCCACCCGAGCCCCTTCGATCGCACCGGCGAACTCTGGCGAGCTCTGAAAAATCGACTGACCCAATTTTGAAATTTAGTCTACTATGATTTAACTAGTGTGGAATATAAAAGGGGAAAACCATAAGCATTGCGAGTATGGTGTTGAGCGTGCCATGGCGGATCTGAAGGTGGAAACCGGACAAAGGCAACTTCGCAACCAAGACAAGAAATCAGAGTAAAGCAGTGGCGATCTATTTTCTTGCTGCGATAAATAAGTTGAGCAGATACGAAAGAGTACCGCCTCTGGTGCAGCGCCGTGTACGCATCTGCTAAGAATTTGACGGTGTTGCGGTAGCGATGGTTGTCGGCGGCGTGGAAGCAGATCTAGGAGGGTAGATGGTGGTGGCGAGGCGCGGTGGACGAGACGGTCGTAGGAGCGGCGCCGACAAGGTGGACGACGGCAGGGATGAAGCGAGAGGATGGGATGCAAGGATCCCGGTCCGAAGCCGTGGATGACAGAGGTCGATCTCTTGTAATGGACGGCGGCACTGGGTATCAGCTCCGGCATGGTGGAGGAGAACAGCGGTGGATGGGGTGGCAGACGGCGGCGGACGGAGGAGGCTGGGGTGGAGAGGGTGTTTTGGCGCCCACAGAGTAAGAATGGGGAAAAGGGAGGTAGAGAGGAAGGGGGAACCATGTACATTCAGGGCGCTCTTGTCTCAAATGCGAGGAAATTTACGCATGGTCTTGACTTGTTGTGCTCGCACTGGTAGCAGGAACTAGTAGAGTATTTTCTTTATTTATAACTCTCCTCACATTCTTTTTGGCTTTGAAGTGAATCATGGTTGTGGACATTATGTATGAATGTGCAGATATCTGTGAACGCTGAGTTTGATGTGGAAGTTGAACTTGGAATGTCGGGCTTGCGCGTGAACTATACCATGTCCAATGCTTCCTCTGTTATTGTTTGGAAAGTAATTGTTGTTATTACACGACCCGAAAAAACATTTTGTGCCACATCAGTAGATGCACGGACATCACAACAGGCATGCTAACTGGATAAACATTTGAACCTAGCTATTATGAAGGAAATTTTGTATTGACAACAGTTTTAGATAGCAGGAGACGCCTAGC
Source organism: Triticum aestivum (assembly GCF_018294505.1). Classification (NCBI taxonomy): domain Eukaryota; kingdom Viridiplantae; phylum Streptophyta; class Magnoliopsida; order Poales; family Poaceae; genus Triticum; species Triticum aestivum. Next base: position 480,755,836 of record NC_057794.1, read on the forward strand.
CTGCTCTGCCTCTGCTAGCTTATTTCTGGCTTCTTCCATCTCTTCTTTGGCTTGGGTGAAGAGAGCATCTGATTGCTCTTTTCGCTTCTTCAGGAACTCAGCTACATTCTCAAGGGCTGCTGCATGCTTTCTTTTAGCCTTTACTAATACCACGAGGACACGAACAACTGACGACTCCACCTGGCTTGCGTGTAATCCAGCATCATCTGGGAATTTGCACCGTGTGTCTAATCCAGCATCATTAGGGAACTGGCACCTTGTGTGTAATCTAGCCTCATTTTGGAAACATGATCTCGAGGTTGACCATACTTCCCTCCTCGCAGGAACTGCATCCTGACATGAAGTTACTTCTTTTTTAGATCAATACTCAGAGCAACCTAGATCCATTTAGTAGAAGCCAGATAAACAGAACTCGAAGAAGTGAATTCAAAAGGAAAAAATAAATAAAAACAGACTACAAGGTGAGAACACCCACTTCCTACATCAAGCTAAAAACGAAAGCATTAGGACGATTAAGACTCTTCTTATTACACATCGAAGAACACCACACTTAAGAGAAACAAAAACTACAACATATACACATCGAAGAACACGAGGCTACACAAAAGTAATTGAAAGGGTGTTACTTACCCAAGCTCGTTTTACAGGTTTGGTGCAGCTCCTTTTAACTTGCCATGCTCCTTGAAGATGTCTCGAATATCCCGTGTTTGGTCTTCATTGCTCCTCTGCATGTTCGCACTCGTGGTTTTAAAATCTCAACATGGCAAGAAAAATATACTACTAGTAATACTCGCGCATCTTGTGGGCAACATTAAAGCACCCGTCTGCCATGTTAGAGCATCTCCAACAAGATAAACTACTCATACAAATGCATCTTGATGCGTGGAACGCATGGGCATTTTGCTAGTTCTAAAAACCTTTCCATCATTTGCCACACTACTGGTTGCAGATGAAAAACCTACCCAAGCACAACACGATACAGGAGCGACGCACAATTACAAGCTGATATTCTGTTGGACAATGGAGGCTATAACCAATTACTTTTACGGGAACAATAGCACCCAGGAAATTTGAAGGGCGGGTATGAAAAAAATTGGAACTGCACATGTACTGCTAAGTGATTCAATACACACATTACCAATCGAGGAGGAGAACAATGGTCGCGGCGGCCTCTGTGAGTCATGGTCGGCAACGAGAGTCAGTTCATTGTCCACGACGGTGGTACTTCCGCGCTTGGCGTCGGCTTCCGGGAAGCATATCCGAGACCGTGGAAGACGATGCCGGGGAAGAGGCTCCGTGTACGACAACGACGGTGGACCGGCTCCAGTGCGGCGTACGAGGTCATCGATGAGGCATATGTGCTACGGTGGACGAGTGCGCCGATGTAAAGGGGAGGAGCATGAAGGTTGCGGTGCCGTGCAGAAGTCTATTTTGCGGCGGGGATAGAAATTCGGGAGTATTCAGGTGTACTACTCTGGGTGCCGGGGTGGGGTTGGCTGGGTAGGGTGAACCTGTAGTTACGAAAACAGCCCCCTACCAAGCGTCATCCAGAGGCCTGTTCCGAAGGCTATGATGGTAACTTCCCACTGCTCGAATCAGGGTCGCCAGAGATTTTCCCGCCGACCTCAAAATTTTGTGACAATGGACTCCCCGTGTGGTGTGTTGAGTGATTCGGCTAAGCAACTAGCGAGTAGTAGTAGTAAACTCTGCATATTAGGTTTGGCCGAAGTCAAACTTCCTAAAGTTTGACCAAGTTTATAGAAAAATATAAACATTTACCATAAAAAATATGTAGGATGTGAAAGTACATTCAATAATGAATCTAATGGTATTTATTTGTTATTGTATATGTTAATCTTTTTTGTTATAAGCTTTCTGAGAGTTTACAAAACTTGACTTTGACCATTGCTAATATGCGGACTTAAATAAAAACGGAGGGAGTACACATTTTTTTTCTTAGTTTGTAGTGAACTAATCATTTGTTGAAATTGTGAAATAAATATATTAGGCTATTGACTTCGAATGTAATGGTCTATACAATTCAATAGTTACAATCATTGTCGAAATTCCAAGATGTATACAAGGTCTATAGTACTTCACAACATGCTCAAACTCACATAATCCCAGTCAAATGAGAATCTAAATGCATTTCATAGTTATTACTTTGTAGGATGCAACAAGAACAACCTTAACTCTACATCAGCCATTATAGAAGCAACATTTTGACATATCCCAATGTGTGAATGAAATGTGCGGAGAGAGCTTTTGAAGATGGAGCAGATAGGGCGGGAAAGATTGTACTCCCTCCGGTCCTTTTTAGTTCACATATAAGATTTGTCTGAAGTCAAACCTCGTAAACTTTGACCAAGTTTATAGAAAAAAGTACCAAGATTTAGAATGTGAAATCAACAACATTAGATGCGTCATGACTTTACTTTTCATATTGTATAAATTTTGGATTGTAGATGTTAATACTTTTTCATATAAATATGGTCAAACTTTACGAAGTTTGACTTCGGACAATCCTTATATGCAGAGTAAAAAGGACCGGGGGGAGTATGTATGTGGACGAGAGAGTAGGAGCCAAACCTAACGAGACAGGGAGAGAGAGATAGAGAGAGAAAGAGAGAGGAAGAAGTTAGGTCTGTGAGAAAGATGCATACATGTAATATACATGAGATGCGTGTGCATCTGGATTCTGTATACGTGGAAGGAGAAGAGACAACATGTTTGGTGAGAGAGCAGGAAAAACATGGACGAGAGGGGAAGGATCTCGTGGGTTGAGGGATTGACAATTTTGTGCGGGGGAGAGAGGGAATGGTAATTTTGTGCAAGAGAGAGAGAGGGTGGGGGGAGGAGTCAGTCAGCCGTCGTCACATCACCCTGCTTCCAAATGACCCCGCATTCTCTAGCGCGGTGTCGTCGCCGTCTTCAATCTGCTCGTTACCCTCTTTGAAGATTGAGGTGTTGTGCATGTTGGGGTGCAAAGAAGCACAAGCGAGGGTGGTCGTCGTATAACCTTGGATGGGGATGAATTGTGTGCTCGGGGGAGTGTGTGTGTGTTGTGCTGCGTGTGTCTGTGTGTGTGTGTGTGTCAGATATTGAGAGAAAACAAACCTAATGAGAGAAATGGGTATTCACGAAGAGATTGTGCGGGCCTTGAGGTGGCCAGGGGCCGGGTGAAGGTGTCAAAATGTGCGCGTTGATGCATGTGTTGCATGCGACCGTGCCAGGGACGGACAAATCAAGAGAGATGGTTGTTGTGTTACAGATGCTCCTCTCTCTATCTCTCTCTCTCCCTCTCTCTCTCACACAGACACAAGTAAAATAGAAGACCGTTCTCTCATGTATACACAACGTATCAGCATCTGTCTATGTCTCACTCATGCACGATCATTTGCACATTTACACCTCTCTATGTCTGTATCACACGCACACCGTCTCCACATTGCCCTTCCGCCACAACACACATATGGACACATACACACGTTCTCTCCCAGTCACACACACAAAATCAGTATTAAAAAAAACGAGGGCACACCTAAAACGTCCAAATCCAAATAAGCACGAACTGGAGCTAAATTCAAATCTATGGAAATATTGCACCGTCAAGAACTTTTGCAGGAAAAAAAGTTGAGTAATATTCGAGGATTGTTTTCACACACACAAAAAGGTTCGGTGGATGTCCTTCGAGCGCGACACGGTGACGCACCGTTCGATCGACCACGCAGCCACGGTTCACGCGCTTGCACAGGATTCCGTATCATGGCCGTGGTACTAAGGCTGGTCACAATGGGCAAGAACATAAGCTAGTAACTAATAAAAGCGCTGCCTAAGTCTAATGTTTACATGTACTAGTACGGTTTTCTTTTTAAGTTTGACCAACCTTATATATAAAACTAAAGTAAGCTCCCACAGGCACACTCATCAATATGCCGCTGTCGCCGCTGCGCATGCCGGCGCCCACCTGCTCCGGCCAACAATTTCTCGCCCATCACCGTCGTGTCGCCGCCATCCCTGTGGCATGAAGCCGAAGGCTCGCCCGCTCACGTCGTCTGCAGTCCCTCCTCCCGATGCCGCCGTGCTGCCAAGCACGCGAGCAGCTGGTGGAGCCGCGTCTATGCACGCAGCATGCGAAGAGGAGGACGAGCGCGTGCTCCAGCACGCCGGCAAGGAGGAATTAGCGTGTCATCGTCGTCTCTGCCCGCGCGGAGGAGGCGCGCATGGTGGTTGTCGCGGCGGAAGCCGGTCGCGCGCGCGTCGAGCCCGCAAACCGGGTGCGGACGTGGAATCTACCTTCGAGACCTTGAATTCCACGTGGATCCTGCAATCTGAAGGAGCAATTTGGGTCATTCGACTCATGTGAGCCGTTTGATGCAACATGGATGGCTAGAAGGGCTTATTCCACCTCTTCTGCCATCTTATTCCTTCGCTCCATCGAACTTCTTTCACAAATCGACTGACCCAAATTATACTACTAGTACGAACGTATTAAGTACAATAGGAACACGAAGATACGAGCAGTAGTACCAACTGCAAGAAGAACAGTAGTAAGACATAGTACTAGTACTACTGTATGTACTAAAGAGTTCAAATAACGAGAAAGAACATAAACATAGTTCTGCTGGGGCCTCAGCATAACACACCCTTGAAAATAAACTAATAAGCAACTAGTCCGCTTGACACTGCAGTAGAACTAGCATGAGCGACGACACTGCCACCTACTTGGAGTCCGAGTCCACGTCCTCGACTTCGTCCTCGTCCCTCTTCCTCTTCCTCTTCGCCGACGCTTCTTTGCTTGAACCGGACACTGGGCTCTGCTTCTTCATCCAACCCTTGTAGATATTTAAACAAAGGTAGGCATCCATTGCTGCGTACAGGATGTGATCTTCATCTAATGTCTTCGACTCCCATGCATGATGAAACTCGTGATGAGGTTTCTTCAGTTTAGCGTACGAAGGATCAATCATGGCTGCTGCCAGGGTCAGCATTGAAGGTTGAGAGGAGGACACCAGGCTTGCCTTCTGGAGATCGAAGGGCTGGCCTACAACGAGACCTATCCGACGCAGGACGTCACTGTCGTTCTTAAAGCCTACAGTAACGAATTTCACTCTTTTGTCCTTGAGGAAGTTCTTAAAATCCTGGCACTCAACGTCGGAATGGCATATGTGGTAGACCAAGCAAACGTTATGTACGCAAACCTGGATCACGGCGGGCTTCATCCTCTCTTCGTCCTTTAGATCCTTCTCTCGTCCCAGGACTGTGGTGTACTCAACATCTAGCCCAGCGACCCACTCATCCGTTGAACTGTTGAACATGCGTAAGAAGCGAACAAGCCATGCTTTCACCGTCTCGGATCCACGTGTGTAGATGACGATGAACTGATCGCCAGTGATGGCTCTAACCTGGTACTCATCGGCGACCATGGAGATTTGAGAGGCCATGGATTTTGTAGGAGGGTTAGGAGAAGTTGAACTGTTGTACCCCGCAAAAAAACTGGGAGCGAACTAATGTGAAAGGACGGGACGACTGGGAGCGAACTGTTGAAGACAGGGACGAGTAGGGTGTGCGAACGGCGTGGGGTTGCTGGCTTGACCGGTGGATAAATGGCTGCAAGCCCCCAAAGAGTTCTCGAGAACTATGCGGGACCCACTAGATGTCATGTCTACTAGACCCATATCGTAGGCCTGACGGTATAGCTTCTACCTGTTCGCACGCCATGCCGGCGCGTGGATGTAACTTCACTTAATTCCGTCAAACGTCGCGCCTCCCACGACCTTCGCCTCCCTCGCGCGGTCGCGCCCTTTGAGACTTCGACCGGCTATAAATGATCAAAAAAATTTGCCTTTTTTAGACAAGCAATTTTTTTGCCTACTCCGCATGCATGATACTCCCTCTGGTCCTTTTTACTCTCGTCAACCGTTTGCAAAGTGTTTGACCAAATTTATATTTTTTTGAACACCACCTTATATTAATTAACCAGCCACACTAGTACACTCATTCGATATAATATTCACCACACAGGGCGGTACGTTATTTACAAGAATACCATCTAATCTATTGTCAAAGCTATACTTAGCGATTAAGTGTGCTGCCTTATTGGCCGAACGACTAATCTTTGACAATTGAAGATTGTTGATCAACTTCGAGATGCTCAACGCTTTCATCTTCAGGTCACGCATAGCAGACCTGTCAACGCTTTGACAGGCATCAATGAAATCCCACGACCAAATTTATACTAAAAATATCAATATCTACAATACTCCCAAAACACTTAGGCGCGGTGCATTAACTTCTACCTCATTTCTTGTTTCTTGACATATTAACCAATAGGAGATGTGGGTGTGCATGCTTTCAATGACTTGAGACTACCAAACACGACATGCAGTGGTTAGTTCATTGCATGCAATGCTATTAATTAGCAAATAAACATTAAGATCTCTCGTTTTCCCCTCCTCCTTGGTCACAGTGCACAATCTAAGATGACTTGCTCACCTAGACGGAGGGAGTACTGATTATAATGAGTACTCCCTCCTTCCATCTATATAGGGCCTAATGCGTTTTTCAAGACCGCCTTTGACTATTGATAAAATTAATACTACATGACATGCATAATGTGAAAATTATATCATTGAAAGCTCCTTTCACATACGAATTTGATGATGTGCTTTGTGTAAGTTGCATGTCATATATTATTGCTCTAACATTTGGTCAAAGTTAGCCTCGAAAAACGCATTAGGCCCTATATAGATGGAAGGAGGGAGTATAAGAACTACATTTTATAATGAGTGTAAAAATATTGATTTGACATTGTGAATGTTGACACATTGTGGAATAGTTTTTGAAGTCTGCAAAAGTACTCAACTAGTGTTGTCGTTCTCCACAAAAAAATGTGTTTACCAATGCATGCATGAACTCTAGTTACTCTAACCCCCCTCTCTTCTTTAATTCTTTGCCACATCAGCATGTTTGCTATTCCCGTGTGCATGATACCAGCTAAGATACCACCATAATGGCCAGCCTTAATCATCGCATGCAATAATTTAATGCACCTTGAAATATGAACATGTGTGGGGCATGTTTATTTTTAATGACTTGAGACTATACCTAGCACAGCATGCAAGATGATTTATTATCCACCGTTCCCCATACCTGCAGGAAGCCCATTCTTCTCCAAATTTTTTCCTCTCCATGTGTGGAAACAATATGCCTGCCAAACTCTCCTTCTCCCTCCGGCGGTCCCACCACTCCACCCCGTGTGAAAAAATCTGCATGCATGACTCTCCTCCCCCCACGCTCGTCCAATCGTTGTGACCAGCAATATTTCCACCCCTTTGCTCCCCCGTAATTTACTCCAACAAATATGCCCACGTAGCTGTTACTTAACTGCAGGTGGATTCGGTCACTGACATATGGGCCCAACATGGGTCTGGCCCACATGTCAGTGATGCAACTGGACCGGCAGTTAAGTCAGTGCAGCTCAGTCCATATCTTACGTAGTTGTGCCATTGCTCACTATAAATACTGCGCCTCCCACGACATCGCTATCTCCTCCCCCTCACGTTCACGTTCATCGCTATCTCCTCCCCCTACCTCTAACGTCGACCACCATGGCATCGCCCCTCCCAAGCCCCAAGAGCCCCTCGCTGCACCGCGCGGATGGTCACGCGTCGTCGTTTCGTTCCTCGCCGCCACTAGTCGAGGAGGACGCGTCGGTGTTCCGCTCCTCGCCGCTACGCGACGCGTCGCCGTTCCGTTCCTCGCCACCACTAGTCGAGGAGGACGCGTCGGTGTTCCGCTCCTCGCCGCGACGCATCGAGGTGGACGCGTCAGCGTTCCCAATCTCGACAGCATGCGCGCCGGAGGACGCGTCGGCTCCCCGCTACAAGGAGAACGCCGCGCCGCCCTCCAAGCCCCCAGCCTTGAGGAGCTTTGGAAAGAAATGGATGTCGCCTTGTGGGAGGCTTTGCCTCCAGCAGAGCGCGCCAAAATAGAGGCGGAGAAGAAGGCCGAGGAAGAGAAGCGCACCGCGGAACAAGCTGCCTGGGAGCCCTATGTCGCGTCCGAGAGAGTCAGGCAATTGGCTCTTTGGCAGAAGGCTCGTGCGAGGGCCGTGAGGGTGGCGGAGGACGCCCGTGCCGACGCCCTGAGTGCAGTCGGGCCCAAGCACCTCATCTACGCTTGGCGGTACGTGGACCGGGTGCACGCTTCCAGCAAGGAGGAGTACCTATTGGCGCCGGATCACCACACCGGTGAGATCGCGCTCGCCCGCCGGCAAGCCGCCAATCAGCACCTCGCGAGTTGCGAGGCTGAGGAAGAGGCGTTGTGTCGGCGCGCTGGGAAACGGCCGCGCACCAGGGCACTCGTGGCGCGCCGCAAGCGCTCCTGCGAGCGCCGTGGCTTTTAGGAGGAGTATAATTTTTGTTTCGTAAGGCGATCTCATTAGTTTTGGGACGCAAATGATAAATCCCGAACGTTCAGGAATTTTTAGCGTCCTTAATTAAGTATGTAAAAGGGAAAGTTTGGAAACCTTGTGTATTCGTACGCATTTTGCAAGTACGTGCATATAGCACAAACTTTACTATATACTATCGCACTACACGTCTCTCTCGATATATGCTTGCAGACTGTGCTACTCCCTCCGTCCAAGTCAATAAGTCGTCTTCGGTTGTGCACCGTGACCAAGAAGGAGGGAAGACTTATACACCTAGACGGAGGGAGTACTACTATTACTTATGTACGTGCAAATGCACGTTTTAACATTACGATGCGGTTTTTGTAAAAGTAGAAAAACAACACTAGTCAAGCTTGTGAAACGATTCAATGCAAAACAAATGCAAAAATGCTCGTTTGATTGTTTACTTTTAGCTTCCTTCTCCGTGGTTATTTCTCTGTGGTACTTTGTACGGAGTATCTCAATGGTTGGAAAGGCATGCAAATTCCCAAACCGCTTCCTACACCCTGTATCTCACTGGTTGCCGGCGTTGACGTTGTCGCCCATGTCATCGAGGATGAGGTTGCCGAGGTCGGGGAAGAAGTCGTCGTTCGCAACTAATCATGTGGACTAGCATAGTAGTAGGATACAGAGTAGAATCATGAATTCTACCACGATTTCAACCGGGAAGGACAAACACATACGGTGCAACGGGAGCAGCACCGTTGGTGTTGAGGTTGTCGCCCATGTCCAAACACCACGTAGACACGGTCTTTGAGCACGGTTCGTAGTCGTTCCACGCTCGGGCATTGAAGTTTGTAACTATTTTAGATTAGAATATACTACTCCTCCGGTGCTAGTAGTAGAGCAGAGTCCTACTCTACTACTCTACTCAAGCAAGTTAGGGCATAGCATTGTAGGGAGTACCAGTACTGTGATCACTCAAGCAAGTTGTCTGGCATCGACATGACCCTGCGCTGCTGGTATGTGTCTCGTAAGTCAAGCGGCGTGCTGTAGTCATCATCACCTGTCCACTTCCTGCAGCACATATTCGTTTCTCCATCTTTGTCCGCACATAATCTCGTCCAATCTTCCATCCCCGCTAAGGCGCCTCCCCCCTCGTCTGAAACCCAAGCACTAACAATGGCAGAACCGAGCAGCGTCCGCCAAAAGAGTGGTTGGAATTCGCTACCCATAGAGGTAATCAAGGTCATTGTTTCGTGTGTGGACAATCTCAGTACCATGCCGCTCGCCGCGTGCTTGTCGGGGCTGTACTGTTTACTCAATGCCCTCGGGCCGGAGCTTTTTAAGCCAGCTCCTTGCTTGCTGATGCCGCCTAATCTTCAGAAATGGAGTGTCACGCAGCATAGCGATCGTTGGGTGGCGAGCATCAACCCCCTTGACTGCGATCCGATCCCCGTCATCCTCAACTACATTAACGGTATGTACTGGGTCGGCATGAACACGTCTTGGATGGTGCTCGTCGATGGTCATGGCAGCTGGATGCTCATGGAGGTCTACACCCGGCGATTGATCCCCCTTCCTTCGATTAACACTGCACTGCTTTGGCACCGTGGCCCAGAATACTCGGAATCTTACAGTAGCCAACATGATACCAAGTTTGATTTGCTCAAGGTTGTAATCTACCAAGTGCCCACAAGATCTGCGAATTATAAAGACTTCAGGCTAATTGCGTTCTTCAACCGCGGTCTCGCCTATCTGACAGGTCACTGCGGTAAGTGGATAAATCTGCACGTCCATCGCAGGATCATACATCCTCCATGGTTCTTTGATGCCATTGAACACAAGGGCTTCATTTACGCTGTCGACTCCTTCTATGGCTGGACGTATTGCTGGCCTACTCCAGTCATCGCTACAAACGGCTGTTACAGCAGTATGTTACTTTCCTATGATATCATGATGGCTTGCTTATATTACTGTCAACATTTGCTGAAAAAATATTCATGCTCATAACATGCTGTTCTTAAGATTGACTAAACCAAGAGCCCTTTTTTATTTGACTCCAACTTGATATGATGTTGTAGGCCGCCTGGTGTCCCTACCCTTCCTAATCCCAGAACCTTTCAAAGAAAAGCGGCATGGCAGTTGCAGGTGGTTCCTGGCTCGATCAGACGACAGCGAAAGATTGATGATCGTTCGCACGTACCGGACGTGTTGTTTCGCGGAATACAATCACAGTCACTGCAAGGTCTTTGAGCAGGATCCCAGCTTCTCTGGGCCTTCAGGAATTTTTGACTGGAGGCTGGTAAGTAGCCTTGGTACACGCTCTCTGTTTGTCGGACTGAATTATCCGATTAACCAGGAGATAACCGACGGCAAGGATCATGATGGCAGCGCGGTTTCGTTCATCAGGCAAAACTGTGTGTACACAGCGTACCATGCGTCTCTGCATGCACCATACCCTGATATGTGCCGCCACGCTCTGCAGCCCAAAGTAGGAGAGAGGGTCGCAAGTATCAGACTTCGACCTGCTGGCTGGAGTTTCCCCCGTCAGGCACCCATCTGGTTCAAGCCGTCAGCCAATCTCCACAGCTTAATAAATAGTAACGTCTAACTGAGCCAGTTAGTTAGATGCGTACACTTGGTGTAGTAGGATCTTTATTTAGTTTGATGCATACACTTGTTCTTTTTTGGTAGCCCTTTTGTAATGATGGCTGATGTTTGGTTTGGAAGAGAGAGCTGCGTCTTCACTCTTCTGGCCTGCTTACTGCTTCTGTTGCACCCCCAGCCCTGGTTGCTGCTGCTGCTGTTTTCAATGTACAATCAGTAGTATATTTCGTCTGTTGGTTGAATAAATGTGTTGTTAGAACGACAAACACAATGTTTTGGAAGTCGTTGCATGGTTCGATCCTTTAGTGCCCCGTACCGTACGTAGCGCATACTATTTATCGTACGGAACACATTTTTTTGAAACTCGGAACACATTTTCCACTTGTTGATAACATGCAGCCCACTGATGAAGGCCCAATAGAGAAGCCCATAATTAACTGGAAGGGAGGCTCTCACATGAATCCGGCCCAGGTACATGCTCATGGTCCCCTAAACATAAATAAGTAAATAAATAAATAAATAAAGCTAAATGCTCATGCACCAGTTCTTTGGGAAAATAGGTAGCCCAGTATTTCTTTTTGAAGAATACCCAAGCTAGGCCTATTTGTTTTCTCCGAATTACTGGGCTGCAAATCTTTCAAGACGAGGAGGGATGCATTCCGGCCTGGCTTAAGAGTATGGTCAATGTCTGTTAAAAGTAATATCAAAAGGGGTTGAAAATTCCAAAAAATTATAGCAAATGGGATATAAGTTTCTTTTTTTGTTTTTGTTCTTCACTGATATCTTATACGTATTTCATTGGATTTAACATGACATAGTACTAATTTATTTTTAAATTTGTTTTAGTATGGCTATTAATTTTTGGATTAAGAATATTTCGTTCCCCAGCAAAAATTTGCGAATTTTCAAAATTTCCCACATATTTAGTTAATTTTTTGACCCTGGTACTGACCAGAAAATGGCCAGCAATTCTAAAAATGGAAAACGGGCTGCAATAAATTCCATATGAATTAGAAAATGAGTAAAAATTATAAAAATAATAGCAAATGGGCTGTACACGCCACAGATTTCGAGGCTGACTTGTTTACGCAAGGCTTTGTCAGTGAACACACGATTCTAGCAGCAGTTAGTGTTGGATGTCCATCCAACGGCCGACGTGCTTCTTCAATCTCTGATCTTCCTGCTCCAGCCGCCTAAACTAGCGCCGGCGGGACTGCCTGCTCCCTCCTCTTGTGGCCCGCTGTGATGCCGCGCAGGCTTCCCCGGCCCACCCTACTCCCTCCGCTGGCCTGGCCGCACGCAATCAACTGCCTCCTTATTACGCGAAAAAAATGATTCCTCCCACTGACATCTGGGGCGCACCGGTTGGGAGGCTGACCTGTGGGCCTACTAAGTTGACGCGTACGCAGGGCTTGTCAACTTAGTCAACAAACGATTCTAGCAGCAGTAACCGTTGGATTTGAATCGAACGGTCCTGCTGCTTCTTCAATCGCTGCTCTTCTTGCACCAGCCGCCCAAACCAGCGCCGGGGAGACCGCCTGCTCCTGCCTCCAGTGGCCGGCTGTGCTGCCGATGAGGCCTCATCGCCCCCTACTACTCCCACCGCTAGCCAGGCCCTGCGGCGACGGCAGCCTCACACCGCAGCCGAACCAGTGAACCCTCGTACTCCTCTCCGCGTGGGCATCCACTGCCGCGTCTTCCCCGGCTCCGTGTCGTCCCCTTCCTAGGCCTCGCCGTCGTCCACCGCCTTGGTGCTCTCGGCGCGGCGTGGTCAACGTGGTCAATGACATTCCATCGGAAGAGTACTGTACGTGGAGAGGCTGACAGCTGGGTCCACGGCCACAGCCCAGTTTTTTGTGATTTGCCAAGTAAGTCGCTTTGTCAGGCCTGTTGGGCTGCAAATCTTTCAAGACGAGGAGAGCTTTCATTCGGCTGGCCGAGAAAATGGCCCATCAGTAATGAGAAATGGGATGTACATTTTTAAAACACATCAAACCGGCAATTAGTTTCAAATATCTTTTTTTCATTTCGAGATTTGAAATTACATTAATTTTTATGCGTGGAGAATTTGTTGGATTTTATATTGATATACATTTATTTTTAAAATCAGTTTGAATGTGAGTCGAAATTTCGGGATTAAAAACAGTTCGGACCGCACCGAAATATGCAAAATTTCGTATAATTTTTTAACCGTGGCCACAATATGGACTGTAATGCTAACAAAAGGAATATGGGCTCAAAAAACCTTAAAAATTAGCAAATGGGCTGTAAATTATTAGAAATAATGGCAGATGGGCTGTATGCTGTTTTCCACAGATTTGAGGCTTTCCTAAAAAAAGGTTGACGCACAAGCAGTGATTGTTGGATGGCCATCCAATGGCCGTCGTGCTTCTTCAATCTTTGCTCTTCCTGCTCCAGCCGCTCAAACAGGCGCCGACGGGACTGCCTGCTCCCTCCTCCCCGCGGCCGGCTCTGCTACCGCGCAGGCCTCACCGCCCCACTGTACTCCCATCGCTGGCCTAGCCATCCCTCTACTGACCCACACCTGCTGTTATTCTCCGGCGACGACAGACGAACCAGTAAACCCTCATACAGTCGTACTCCCCTCCGCGTGGGAAACAATTGCCGAGTCTTTCCTGCCTCCGTGTCGTTCCCTTCCTAGGCCTCGCCATCGTCCACCACCCTGGTGCTCTCGGCGCGGCCTGGTCAACATGGTCAATGACCGACATGCATCTGAAGTGGACTTTACGTGGAGAGGCCGACAACTGGGTCCATGGCTACACGCAAGGAAATGCCTCCTTATTAGGCGCAAAATAATGATTCCTCCACCTGACATTAGGGACCCACCGAAAGGGCCTCTGTATTTCGCGAAAAAAATGTTACCGCCGCTGACACCTCAGACCCACCAGCTATATCTTAGCACGCAAGGAAGTGCCTCCTTATTACGCAAAAAAATGAATACTCCCCCTATTAGCTGGGACCCAATATAGTGGTAGGCTGACTTGTGGGCCTACTAAGTTGACGGGGACGGAGGGCTTTGTCAACTTAGTCAATATGCACGATTCTAGCTCTAGTGACCGTACGATGTCCATCCAATGGTCGTAGTGCTTCTTCAACCTCTGGTCTTCTTGCTCCAGCCGCCCAAACCAGCGCCGGTCGTGCCTCGGGCTCCTGCCTCCCGTGGCCGGCTGCGATGCGGCAGAGGCCTCACCGCCCCCTACTACTCCCACCGCTGGCCAGGCCATCCCTCTACTCACCCACACCCCCTGTTATTCTGCGGCGACGACATCCTCACACCGCAGCGAACCAGTGAACCCTCGTACTCCTCTACGCGTGGGCATCCACTGTCGCGTCTTCCCCAGCTCCGCGTCGTCCCGTTCCTAGGCCTCGCCGTCGTCCACCGCCCTGGTGCTCTCGGCGCGGCGTGGTCAACGTGGTCAAGGAACGGCTTCCATCGGACGTGGACTGTATGTGGAGAGGCTGATAGCTGGGTCCACGGCCGCAGCAAGGAAGTGCCTCCTTATTACGTGCAAAATAATTATTCCTCCACCTGACAGCGGGACCCACCGGACGTGCCACCGTATTTCGCCCCCCTGACTGCTGGGACCCACCAGCTACATCTTCACACGCAAGGATGTGCCTGACAGTCGGGACCCACCTGGTCGAAGCGTACGTAGTGTTGTCATTCTGGTCGCGAACATGTATGTACATATATACTGGTTGATGTAGAGGCGCGCACGTGTCGTAGTAGAGGCGGCCAGGGTGCAAGAAAGAAAATACGGCCACGTATGTGTACATACGGGCGGGGTCTCGAACGCCTACTCGCGCATATGTACGGCCAGGGCTGGTGTATATGGCTGGGTCGGAAATGAGAAACAGCATCATCGTCGTGTTCATGGGGAGGCAACGGAATGCGTCGTGTTCATGGGGAGGCAACGGAATGCGTCGTGTTCATGGGGAGGCAACGGAATGCGTCGTGTACATTGGGAGGCAACGGAACGCGTGGGAGCCAACCGGCTGGGTCGGAACGGAATGCGTGGTCGTGTTCATCAGGAGGGCTTGGACGGAACAGGCATGGAAACAAGGACTAGCATACCGCAAACGGAGGAAACAGGGAGGGGTCCGGCGTACCGCAAAACGGAGGAAACGGACCTCCTATGGTTGAAACGGGGGTCCTGTTGATCGGGAGGGGTGTGGCGTACCGCAAAACGAATGAAACGGACTTGTGTTGGAGCGCTACGGTCGAAACGGGGGTCCTGTTCATCGGCAGGGGTGTGGCGTACCGCAAAACGGGACTCCATGGGATACTGTTCATCTCCACCGTCGACGCCCTCCAGCCTCCACGAGCTACTATTCATCCACCGTCGACCTCCTCCAGCCTCCACCTGTGACTGTTCATCCACGGGCTCCTGTTCATCCAGCCTCCACCGCGCGCTACTCCACCGGCTACTGTTCAACCAGCCCTCTCCACGGGCTCTGATACGTCCATTTTGCATCATGCTTTTATATCGATATTTATTGCATTATGGACTGTTATTCCACTTTATGTCACAATACTTATGGCTATTCTCTCTTATTTTACAAGGTTTACATAAAGAGGGAGAAAGCCGGCAGCTGGAATTCTGGGCTGGAAAAGGAGCAAATATTAGAGGCCTATTCTCCGCAACTCCAAAAGTCCTGAAACTTCACGGGACATCTTAAAAGAAATAAAGAAAAATCCTCGCCAAAGATGAAGGCTAGGGGGCCCACACCCTTGTCACGAGGGTGGGGGGCGCCCCCCCCCCTAGGGCGCGCCCCCTACCTCATGGGCCCCCTGGTGGCTCTCCAATGCCCATCTTCTCCTATATGAGGTCTTTCGATGAGAAAAAATAGGAAGGAACTTTTCGGGACGAGACTCCGCCGCCACGAGGCCGAACCTTGGCGGATCCAATCTAGAGCTCCGGCAGAGCTGTTCTGCGAAGGATACTTCCCTCCGGAGGGGGAAATCATCACCATCGTCATCACCAACGCTCCTCTCATCGGGAGAGGGCAATCTCCATCAACATCTTCACCAGCACCATCTCATCTCCAAACCCTAGTTCATCTCTTGTATCCAATTCTTGTCTCAAAGTCCGGGATTGGTGCTAGTAGGTTGCTAGTAGTGTTGATTACTCCTTGTAGTTGATGCTAGTTGGTTTATTGGTGGAAGATCATATGTTCAGATCCTATATGCATATTATTACCCCTCTGATTATGAACATGAATATGCTTTGTGAGTAATTACGTTCGTTCCTGAGGACAAGGGAGAAGTCTTGCTATGAGTAGTCATGTGAATTTGGTATTCGTTTGATATTTTGATAAGATGTATGTTGTCTAGCCTCTAGTGGTGTTATGTGAACGTCGACTACATAACACTTCACCATTATTTGGGCCTAGAGGAAGGCATTGGGAAGTAATAAGTAGATGATGGGTTGCTAGAGTGACAGAAGCTTAAACCCTAGTTTATGCGTTGCTTCGTAAGGGGCTGATTTGGATCCACATGTTTCATGCTATGGTTAGGTTTACCTTAATACTTTTGTTGTAGTTGCGGATGCTTGCAATAGAGGTTAATCATAAGTGGGATGCTTGTTCAAGTAAGAACAGCACCCAAGCACCGGTCCACCCACATATCAAATTATCAAAGTATCGAACGCGAATCATATGAACGTGATGAAAACTAGCTTGACGATATTCCCATGTGTCCTCGGGAGCGCTTTTCCTATTATAAGAGTTTGTTTCCGGCTTGTCCTTTGCTACAAAAGGATTGGGCCACCTTGCTGCACTTTATTTACTTTTGTTACTTGTTGCTCGTTACAATTTATCCTATCACAAAACTATCTGTTACCACTTATTTCAGTACTTGCAGAGAATACCTTGCTGAAAACCGCTTATCATTTCCTTCTGCTCCTCGTTGGGTTCGACACTCTTACTTATCGAAAGGACTACGATAGATCCCCTATACTTGTGGGTCATCAAGACTCTTTTCTGGCGCCGTTGCCGGGGAGTGTAGTGCCTTTGGTAGGTGGAATTTGGTAAGGAAAAATTTATATAGTGTGCTGAAATTTACTGTCACTTGTTACTATGGAAAGTAATTCTCTGAGGGGCTTGTTCGGGGTATCTTCACCCCGTCCAGTAGAGCAAAGAGTTGCTCCTCAACCTACTGAACCTATTGAAAATGAAATTCCTTTTGAATTTCCTTCGGGTATGATAGAAAAACTGCTAGCTAACCCTTTTACAGGAGATGGAACAAAGCATCCTGATGAGCACTTAATATATGTGGATGAAGTTTGTGGATTATTTAAGCTTGCAGGTATACCCGATGATGTTGCTAAGAAGAAGGTCTTCCCTTTATCTTTGAAGGGAGACGCATTGATATGGTATAGGCTATGTGATGATATGAGATCATGGGACTATAAAAGATTGAAGTTGGAATTTCATCAAAAGTATTACCCTATGCATCTTGTTCATCGTGATCGCAATTATATATATAATTTCTGGCCTCGCGAAGGAGAAAGCATCGCTCAAGCTTGGGGGAGGCTTAAATCAATGTTATATTCATGCCCCAATCATGAGCTCTCAAGAGAAATAATTATGCAAAGTTTATATGCTCGGCTTTCTGAAAACAATCGCACCATGCTCGATACTTCTTGTGCTGGCTCTTTTATGATGAAGACTATTGAATTCAGATGGAATTTATTGGATAGAATTAAACGCAACTCTGAAGATTGGGACCTCGACGAAGGTAAGGAGTCAGGTATGACACCTAAGTTTGATTGTGTTAAATCTTTTATGGATACCGATATTTTCCGTAAGTTTAGCACTAAATATGGACTTGACTCTGAGATAGTAGCTTCTTTCTGTGAATCTTTTGCTACTTATGTTGATCTCCCTAAGGAGAAGTGGTTTAAATATCATCCTCCCATAGAAGTAAAAGTAGCTGCACCTATTAAAGTTGAAGAAAAGACTGTCACTTATAATGATCCTATTGTTCCTACTTCTTATATTGAGAAACCACCTTTCCCTGTTAGAATAAAGGATCATGCTAAAGCTTCAACTGTTGTTCGTAAAAGCAATATTAGAACTTATACACCTCCTGAGCAAGTTAAAGTAGAACCTAATATTGCTATTGTTAAAGATCTCTTGTCTGATAATATTGATGGGCATGTTATTCAGTTCGAAGGTGAAACTGCTAGAATTGCTAAACCTTGTGATAAAGATAAACATAGACCTGTGGTAGGCGTGCCTGTTATTTCTGTTAAAATAGGAGATCACTGTTATCATGGCTTATGTGATATGGGTGCTAGTGCTAGTGTTATACCTCATGACTTATACAAAGAAATTAAGAATGAAATTGCACCTGTTGAGTTAGAAGATATTGATGTCACAATTAAACTTGCTAATAGAGATACTATTCACCAATTGGAATTGTTAGAGATGTTGAAGTCTTGTGTGGGAAAACTAAATATCCTGCTGATTTTCTTGTTCTTACTTCTCCACAAGATAGCTTTTGTCCCATTATATTTGGTAGACCCTTCTTAAATACTGTCAATGCTACCATAGATTGCACAAAGAATGTTGTTACTGTTGGCTTGGATGATATGGTTCATGAGTTTAATTTCTCTAAATTTAGTAAACAACATCGTGAGGAAGAATTACCTAGTAAGGATGAAATTATTGGTCTTGCTTCTATTGCCGTACCTCCTAGTGATCCTTTAGAACACTATTTGCTAGACCATGAAAATGATATGTTCATGAATGAAAGAAGGGAAATAGATGAAGTATTCTTTAAACAGGAACCTATTCTGCAACACAATTTGCCTGTTGAAATCTTAGGGGATCCTCCTCCACCCAAGGGTGATCCCGTGTTTGAGCTTAAACCTTTGCCTGATAATCTTAAATATGCTTATCTTGATGAAAAGAAGATATATCCTGTTATTATTAGTGCTAACCTTTCAGAGCATGAAGAAGAAAGATTATTGAAAACTCTGAAGAAGCATCGTGCTGCTATTGGATATACTCTTGATGATCTTAAGGGCATTAGTCCCACTCTATGTCAACATAAAATAAATTTGGAAGCAGATGCCAAACCAGTTCGTGATCCTCAACGACGTCTGAATCCTAAAATGAAAGAAGTGGTAAGAAAAGAAATACTAAAGCTTCTGGAGGCAGGTATAATCTATCCCGTTGCTGATAGTGAGTGGGTAAGTCCTGTCCATTGTGTCCCTAAGAAGGGAGGTATTACTGTTGTTCCTAATGATAAAGATGAATTGATTCCACAAAGAATTATCACAGGTTATAGGATGGTAATTGATTTCCGCAAATTAAATAAAGCTACTAAGAAAGATCATTACCCCTTACCTTTTATTGATCAAATGCTAGAAAGATTATGCAAACATACACACTATTGCTTTCTAGATGGTTATTCTGGTTTCTCTCAAATACCTGTGTCGGCTAGAGATCAATCAAAGACTACTTTTACATGCCCTTTTGGTACTTTTGCTTATAGACGTATGCCTTTTGGTTTATGTAATGCACCTGCTACCTTTCAAAGATGCATGATGGCTATATTCTCTGACTTTTGTGAAAAGATTTGTGAGGTTTTCATGGACGACTTTTCCGTCTATGGTTCCTCTTTTGATGATTGCTTGAGCAATCTTGATCGAGTTTTGCAGAGATGTGAAGAAACTAATCTTGTCTTGAATTGGGAAAAGTGCCACTTTATGGTTAATGAAGGTATTGTCTTGGGGCACAAAGTTTCTGAAAGAGGTATTGAAGTTGATAAAGCCAAGGTTGATGCTATTGAAAAGATGCCATGTCCCAAGGACATCAAAGGTATAAGAAGTTTCCTTGGTCACGCCGGATTTTACAGGAGGTTCATTAAGGACTTCTCAAAAATTTCTCGGCCTCTGACTAATTTATTGCAAAAAGATATACCATTTGTCTTTGATGATGATTGTGTAGAAGCATTTGAAATACTTAAGAAAGCATTAGTCTCTGCACCTGTTGTTCAGCCACCTGATTGGAATTTACCCTTTGAAATTATGTGTGATGCTAGTGATTATGCTGTAGGTGCTGTTCTAGGGCAAAGAGTTGATAAGAAATTAAATGTTATTCATTATGCTAGTAAGACTCTAGACAATGCTCAAAGAAATTATGCTACTACTGAAAAAGAGCTTTTAGCAGTTGTATTTGCTTGTGATAAGTTCAGATCTTATATTGTTGATTCTAAAGTAACTATTCAAACTGATCATGCTGCTATTAAATATCTTATGGAAAAGAAAGATGCTAAACCTAGACTTATTAGATGGGTTCTCTTGCTACAAGAATTTGATTTGCATATTGTTGATAGAAAGGGAGCTGAGAACCCCGTTGCAGACAACTTGTCTAGGTTAGAAAATATTCTTGATGACCCACTACCTATTAATGATGACTTTCCTGATGAACAATTAAATGTTATAAGTACTTCTCGTAGTACTCCATGGTATGCTGATTATGCTAATTATATTGTTGCTAAGTTTATACCACCTAGCTTCACATACCAGCAAAAGAAAAAGTTTTCTATGATTTGAGACATTACTTTTGGGATGACCCACATCTTTATAAAGAAGGAGTAGATGGTGTTATTAGACGTTGTGTACCTGAGCATGAACAGGAACAGATCCTACGCAAGTGTCATTCCGAGTCTTATGGAGGACACCACGCTGGAGATAGAACTGCACATAAGGTATTGCAATCTGGTTTTTATTGGCCTACTCTCTTCAAGGATGCCCGTAAGTTTGTCTTGTCTTGTGATGAATGTCAAAGAATTGGTAATATTAGTAGACGTCAAGAAATGCCTATGAATTATTCACTTGTTATTGAACCGTTTGATGTTTGGGGCTTTGATTATATGGGACCTTTTCCTGCCTCTAATGGATACACACATATTTTAGTTGCTGTTGATTACGTTACTAAGTGGGTAGAAGCTATTCCAACTAGTAGTGCTGATCATAACACTTCTATTAAAATGCTTAAGGAAGTTATTTTTCCGAGGTTTGGAGTCCCTAGATATTTAATGACTGATGGTGGTTCACACTTTATTCATGGTGCTTTCCGTAAAATGCTTGCTAAATATGATGTTAATCATAGAATTGCATCTCCTTATCACCCACAGTCTAGTGGTCAAGTAGAGTTGAGCAATAGAGAGCTCAAATTAATTTTGCAAAAGACTGTTAATAGGTCTAGAAAGAATTGGTCTAAGAAACTTGATGATGCATTATGGGCTTATAGAACTGCATACAAAAATCCTATGGGTATGTCTCCGTATAAAATGGTTTATGGAAAAGCATGTCACTTACCTCTCGAACTAGAACATAAGGCATATTGGGCTATTAAAGAGCTCAACTATGATTTTAAACTTGCCGGTGAGAAGAGGTTATTTGATATTAGCTCACTTGATGAATGGAGAACCCAAGCTTATGAAAATGCCAAGTTGTTTAAAGAAAAAGTTAAAACATGGCATGACAAAAGGATACAAAAGCGTGAGTTTAATGTAGGTGATTATGTATTGCTATACAACTCTCGTTTAAGATTTTTTGCAGGAAAACTTCTCTCTAAATGGGAAGGCCCCTATGTTATCGAAGAGGTCTATCATTCTCGTGCCATAAATTTCAACAACTTCGAGGGCACAAATCCGAAGGTGGTAAATGGTCAAAGAATTAAACATCATATCTCAGGTAATCCCATAAATGTTGAAACCAATATTATTGAAACCATAACCCCGGAGGAATACATAAGGGATACTTTCCGAAACGTTTCAGACTCCGAAAAGGAATAGGTATGTGGTACGGTAAGTAAACCGACTCAAAAACAATTTTTAAGGCAATATTTCTCCGTTTTGGAATATTTAGAAAAATAGAAAAAATAAGTAGCAGTCCGGGAAGGACACGAGGGCCCCACGAGGGTGGTGGGCGTGCCCTACCCCCCTGGGCACGCCCCCCTACCTCGTGAGCACCTCGTGTGCCTTCCGGACTCCATTTTCATGCACGTCACGTATTTTGGTCGGTAAAAATTCATTATATATTCTCCCGAAGGTTTTGACCCCGGTATCACGCAAACCTCCTCTGTTCTTGTTTCGAGCTGTTTTCTGTCAGGGTTTCCCAGGTTAGGCATCATGTCGTCTCCCTCCTCCTCCAACCATGAGGGCAACGATGCTTGGCTAATGAAGATAGAGCTGAAGAGGGAAGAACCCATGGAGATCAACAAGGATGAAGGGATCAAGAAGGCCACGGAGGACCAAGTTCCGGCAACAGAAGACATCCTTCAACTTGATCACAATCTTCTTTCCCCAACTGAGATTGAAGCTTTCAAGATGATTGAGTTAGCTCATATACAAAATAAGTATCTCACACGTGAAAATATTTTGTTGAAGGAGCATATCATCGCACTCAAAGGCATTATCCACAAATTAGAAGACCTCCTACGCTCGATGTGTGACTATCCATCATTAACATCACCACCACCTTCTTCACCAACCAAGGAGACATAATCACCTGGGTATGGGCACTCCCCTTGGCAACTGCCAAGCTTGGGGGAGGTGCCCCGGTATCGTCTCACAATCACAACTCCTATATTTACCGTTTTTCTTAGTTTAATCCTATTAGTAGTATCTTGATCTAGTAGAATAAAGTTTATGGCATGATCTAACTCTAAGTTTTGCTTTATGATCTCTCTATGTAATCAAGTCTGTGAGCTATATATAATAAAGATTAGTGTTGAGTCAAGGGCTTGATTATTTTTCCATGATCTTGGGTGAATAAAAGAAAAGAGAAAAAGAATAAAAAGAAACAAAAAGTTCATATTGATCTTATTGAGAGTAATGACTTCACATAGAAAGAGTATGATGATTAAAAGTTGTTGGGAGTTGGCAGACATAGCTTTGGTCATTGTTGCAATTAATAGGAAGTAATAAGGAAAGAGAGGTTTTCACATATAGATATATTATCATTGACATCTTTTATGATTGGGAGCACTCATTAAAATATGACATGCTAAAGAGTTGATGTTGGAC